>NC_082660.1:63017835-63320865 GCF_028023285.1 Balaenoptera ricei | reverse complement strand
TCATTATAAACACACACACACACACAAGCATACATAATTGAATACACTGTTGCTATTTGAGCAAACTGGTATTTAAGATCAATTTAGAATAAGAAAAATTTCTTCTGTTCCTTTTTTTATTTCTTCTCCTTCTGGTATTCCCATTATGCATATATTACACTTTTATTTTTGTTGACCCACAGTTCTTAGATAGTCTTTTCCTTTTTTTTTTAAAGTCTTTTTTTCATCTGCTTTTTATTTCTGGAGGATTCTATTGATATATCCTCAAGCTCAGAGATCCTTTCCTCAGCCATGTGCAGTCTACTAATGAGCCTGTCAAAGGCATTCTTAATTTCTGTTACAGTGTTTTTGATCTCTAGAAAATCTTTTTGATTCTTTCTTAGAATTTTCATCTCTCTGCTTAAATTACTCATCTGTTCTTGCACATTATCTGCTTTTTCCATTACAGCCCCTAGCATATTTATCATAGTTGTTTTAAATTCATGGCCTGATAATTCTAGCATCTGGTATGTCTGAGTCTGGTTCTGATGTTTGCTCTTTCACTTCAAACTGTATTTTGCCTTTTGGCATGCCCTGTAATTTTTCACTGGAAGCCAGACATGGTGTATGAGGTAAAAGGAACTTTGGTAAATAGGACTGTAGTAATGTACTGGTAAGGTATGGTGGGAGGAGAAGTGTTTTATGATCCTCTGATTAAGTCTTTGTCTTTTAGTGAGCCTGTTTCCCTGGGCTGTGAACTTTATGTGTCTCTCAGTTTTTTTCTCCCCACTTAGATGGTACAGGGTGTTTAGAGGGGGCAAGAGTTGGGTATTTCCCTTCCTCTAAGTTGGTTAGGCTCTGATGAGACCCCAATAGATTAGGCTCTGGTGAAGTAGTTTCTCTTAAGGGTAGAACAGAATGGTCTAGCATATTTCAAAATGATTACTTTCTCCTCCTCCTACTGGAATCCTGAGAGTTGGGGGTTCCCCATGACTGGGTCTCCCTGGCTTTTTTTTTAATCTCTCAGGCTTGTCGACTCTGATACTCCAGCATTTCATCAGTAGTTCAGAATTTTCTACCCCAGTACTGGTTCCCATGGAGGTTTCTGCTCATGGGTTTCTGTTCTGGCAAGTTATGATTCTCTGTATCTGCCTGTTTGTCTTTGCAATTTTGGGGGCAGTGTTTGCCTTGTTACCTCACTGACAGATCTAGAAGAGTTGTTGATTTTTTTAGTTTGTTCAGCTTTTTACTTGTTAAGATGGAGTGGTGACTTCTCCTTATATGCCAGACTAGAAATTGGAAGGCTCCTCTGTCAATTTTTAATTGGATTATTTGTTTTAGTATTAAGTTGTAAGAATTTATATATTTTTGATATAAGTCTCTTAACATATATATGATTTGCAAATATTTTTCTCCCATTCTGTGAGTTGTCTTTTCACTTTCTTTCTTTTTCTTTTTTCATTCCTCCCTGGAAGTCTAGTACCTTCTTTCCTCATTGTCCTGGAGAAGCTCAACCTTTTCCTCTAAATTTGAGTTATTTCTTCCCCCAGATATTTTAACCACTTTCTATCCCAATACCTTTTTATGAGCTGCCATCTCTCAAACAAGATCTGATGGCAGGAACTGGGGGGTTTTTGTCTTTCATGTGTTTGCGAACTTCTTATTTTAGGTTATGTCACAGAACAGTCATTAAGATCCTTGACTTAGGGAGCCTAGATTCTGGACACGTTCGTGTGACTACTGATTTAGAATGGGGAGGGTTTAATACCTCTCATTTTTTGCTGTTTCACAGAAGAGAGAATAAAACACAAATTATTATTATTATTATTTTTTTTAAAGAGATTGGAGTTTATTTATTTATTTATTTTTGGCTGTGTTGGGTCTTCGTTTCTGTGCGAGGGCTTCCTCTAGTTGCGGCAAGTGGGGGCCACTCTTCATCGCGGTGCACGGGCCTCTCACTATCGCGGCCTCTCTTGTTGCGGAGCACAGGCTCCAGACGCGCAGGCTCAGTAGTTGTGGCTCACGGGCCTAGTTGCTCCGCGGCATGTGGGATCTTCCCAGACCAGGGCTCGAACCCGTGTCCCCTGCATTAGCAGGCAGATTCTCAACCACTGCGCCACCAGGGAAGCCCCCATTTTCGTTTTTATTTTCTGTTTCATCTCTTTTTTGTTTCTCTAGTCTTCCTTCACTGCTTTGTTTTGTATTAAGTGAATGTTTTCTAGTGTAACATTTTAATTTTTTTAATCATTTTTCCAGTGGTTATCTTTAATGAGAGATGCGTCTAATGTGTAACATTCTGGGGTTTGATACTTCATGAGTTTCTCTATATTTAAATAGGTTTTAGAAAATAACCTTAGAGGGAGTATTAGGGTATGTTGGAACTAAGATAGATTTAAAACCCTTAGCTTAAAAAACTTGTTTCAAAGTTTCCCTGAGCTCCTTTTCTACCAGTCCTCTTCTTTTCTGGCTGGCATAGTGACTTGTTACAAGGTGTGTTTAACAGACACCAGAGGGTTTTAGTAGTAGTTGGTTGCACCTAAAACTACTACTAAAGACAGTTTGGGACGGGTGATAATTTGGGGGAGGCACGTGGGCAGGAATTTACAAATCTTTTTGGTTGCCCCAAAATGACCTGAGAAAGTAACACACTATGTTAAGGCCAGGATCCCTTCAATTGAAGATTGTATATTTATCAGTTGTTACAAGAAGTTGTTAGGTAAAGCTGCTACCTGTAGGGGAACAAGTCTTAAAAGCTTGGTTGTGAAATGTAGGAGACTGGACAATGACTAGTATTCTTTTTTTTTTTTTCTTCTTGTGTGAAAACCATCTAGTCAATGGTCCTTAAGTATGAAATATTTGAAAGCCTAATATGTACAAGGCTCTAGGGCATAGAAAGGTCAACAAAGTATAGCTAGTAGTGGGGATAGACACGTATTTTGTGTTAAAGTTAAATTTCCCTACACAAGCTCAACTTATCCCCAATCTTGGGCAAATGCAGCCATGTGCTTTCACCCCTCATGCTCCTGACATGGAGTAAATATCATAGTCCCATAGATAGGAGCAACTGTAAAATTAATAGCATTCCCAAGCTCAGCTTGGTTTGCTATACTGTTCTGCAGCCTTTAACTTATCTATCGTCAACGCTTTCTCACTCTCCTGTTTATCTCTTCTAAGAATTTGCCATTCTTATTAAGCCCTCCACTGTGGCCTTCTTACTTTCTCACGAGCCTGTCTTCTACTTCAGAGAATATATTAGTTATCAAGTGAGGAATTTTCTCTCTCTACGTCCAAGCTGACTAGTAGAGACACTCATTTTTTACCTTCTTCCCTTCAGACTCCGGCCTTCCTGTCTTAGGCTAACTCTTCCACCTTTTTTTCATTTTTAATTTAAAATAATGAATATGCTGGTTTCCCCCAAATGATATGTTTATTATAAAAAGTTAAACAGTGAAAGAAGTAGAGAAAAGCACTCTCTAGCTTTGCTCTTGATGATCCCCTCCCTATTTCTCTATGACCTTGCTCCATCAGCTATGCTCTTCTCTCTTGTATCTTCATCCTCTTCCTCTCCCTTCTTCTTCTGCTTCCTTCCTCCCTATCTACAAATATACTCAAATCCTCAATCCAGGAAGAAATACTCTGCCTCTTCTCAAACTATAGTTTCCCCCTTTCCTTTCACTCTCATTTTTGGGATAAATTTGTCAAAACACTGGCACTGGGTATCTGAATGTGCCCTTCCTCACTTCCCATTCATTCTCTTCTCAACATACTGTAGGATGTCTTCTACTTCTCCTGTTCTAACAAGGGAGACCTAAAGTAGGTTAATATTGCTGGTTAATTCTCTCCTTTGATGAACTGCAGACAGCACTGAGAAGTAGCAAGTGATGAGTGGCTAAAGATGAGGATAAGCAGGTAGAGGCTAGGCTGCCGGGGACTGCTAACCTCTATCAGTGCTGTGGTTATTGGGAAAGAGCCCTGTAGCGCTTCAAGTAGGTTTTAAGAAAACAGAATGGAATTGAATTTTAAACGGATAATAATGGTGGCTATGTGGTGGGTGGGAATGAAATAGTTGTTGGCCAAGATCCAAGACTGGAAGACCAGTGAGGATATAATAGTTATACCATATACAAGATGGTGAGGGCGTGAACTAGGGCAATTGTAAAGTTGGAGAGGATGGATTCTAGAGATCTTTATAAGAGTAGAATACAACTTTAGTGAGAACTAAGATATGTATATATTGGTGGTGTCATTGTTGAATAAGAAGATGACTTCCAGGTTTCTGGCTTGACTTAAGGAGGAAAATGGTACCATTGACTGAGATAAGCAATATACGAGGAACAAGTTTGGATGCCAGGGTGACAATAAGTTCAGTTTTAGACATGTTTAGGGCATTCAAGAAGAGGCAGTAATCAGGCAATAGGATATAAGAATTCAAAGCTTAAAAGAGAGATGAAGGGGCTTCCCTGGTGGCACAGTGGTTGAGAGTCTGCCTGCCAATGCAGGGGATGTGGGTTCGAGCCCTGGTCTGGGAAGATCCCACATGCCGCGGAGCGGCTGGGCCCGTGAGCCACAATTACTGAGCCTGCGCATCTGGAGCCTGTGCTCCGCAACAAGAGAGGCCGCGACAGTGAGAGGCCCGCGCACCGCGATGAAGAGTGGACCCCGCTTGCCACAACTAGAGAGAGCCCTCGCACAGAAATGAAGACCCAACACAGCCATAAATAAATAAATAAATAAATAAAAATTAAAAAAAAAACTCAGCTATTTAAAAAAAAAAAAAAAGAGAGATGAAGGCGGGAAGTAGAGATTTAAGAACTATCAGTACTTAGCTAATGGTTAAAAGCATGGGACTATAAGAGATCACTTACAGAGATTATAACAAGAGGAACAGGCTAATATTAGTACCCAAGGGAATGTTTAGAGGATAGGTTAAGGAATAGCCCAGTAAGAAGATTTCTGTCTTCTATCCTTGGGGTTTTTTGTTTTGTTTTGTTTTACACATTATCTATAAGAAGTCTTATCTATACCAATGGCTTTAAATACTCTTTTTTTCAAAATTCAGTTTAGTATTTCTAACTGTGTACTGGACTCTTCTTCCCTGAATATTTCAAACGTAGCATCTAAGACTTAGATTTTTCATCTCAAATAATATCATCATCATTAACAATAGCAGGCCCTCCTTTCTGGGGGTGTAGGCATAACTGAGGGTGTCATCCTACCATGTGGTCTCATTGAGCATCTCTGCACCCTCAGTCTGTTACATTTTGGGTGCTCCTGAGTGGAATACAGAGAAATCAGGAGATGGAGATGAGCAAAAGGCTGCAAGCCACCCGAAATCCCACCCACAGAAAGGTGGATAATGGACTTGAGGGGTGACTGTACCGCAGTGTCAGGGCAGTGGAACAGGGACCACAGCCCTGACATCACCATGGATTCTTCTCAAATGGTACAGGATAAATGCAAGTTGTGTAAGTTCATGCAATATGATGCCATTTTTATAAAGCCGAACACTAAATATAGATTTCATGGGATTCATATATATGTGCTATAATTATGAAGGAAAGCAAGGGAATCAACACAGTGACCACAATGCTTCCCTGTGGGGATGGCACAGGGGTGTGTTGTGGGGAGAGTGAAGGTGTTGATGACATTCTCATGCTCAAGGGGAGTGGTGGCTTCATGGATTTTCACCTTATGCTTTATATGTTATATATTCTTATGTATGTACCAAATATTATGCAAATAAAAAAACAAAAAGCCAACTAGACTTAACAGACATATACAGTAAGTGCCCTACATATGAATGAGTTCCTTTCTGAGAGCACATTCGTAAGTCCAGTTTGTTTGTAAGTCCAACAAAGTTAGCCTAAGTACTCAGCTAACACAATTGGATATATAGTATAATATAATACTTTTCACACAAATAATACATTAAAAAAACACAAAAAATAAAGGAAACATTTTTAATCTTACAGTACAGTACCTTGCAAAGTACAGTAGTACAGTACAACAGCTGGCATACAAGGGCTGGCATCAAGTGAACAGGCAAGAAGAGTTACTGACTGGAGGAGGGAGAGGAGCTGGGAGATAGTAGAGCTGAAAGATCATCAACAATAGGAGATGGAGGGCAAACTGCAATTTCACTCATGCCTGATGTTGGTGGAATGCACTTTTGCATCTCTGAAAGTTTGTAACTTGTAAGTTCATATGTAGGGGACTTAATGTACAGAACATTCCACCCAACAACAGCAGAATACACATTCATTTCCAGTGCATGGGGGACATTCTCCGGGAGAGACCACATGTTAGGCTACAAAACAAGTCTTAATAAATTAAAAAGATTGAAATCGTTAAAAAAAATAACATGACAGTAGATGATATTGAGCACTTATTACGTGCTGAGTACTAGGTGCTTTATGTATTTTAACTCATTTTATTTCTCACAACACCTTGATGAAGTGGCATATTATATCCATCTTCCAGATGAGGAAATTGATACATGGAAATGTAAGTAACCTGTCCAAGGTCACATAGCTAGTAAGTGGCTATGCCTGAACTTGAACCTAAGCAGTCTGGCTCTAGAGCCATTAATTTTTTTTTTTTTTAAAGAATTATTTATTTATTTATTTATTTATGGCTGTGTTGGGTCTTCGTTTCTGTGCGAGGGCTTTCTCCAGTTGCGGCAAGCGGGGGCCACTCTTCATCACGGTGCGCGGCCCTCTCACTATCACGGCCTCTCTTGTTGCGGAGCACAGGCTCTAGACACGCAGGCTCAGTAATTGTGGCTCACGGGCCCAGCTGCTCCGCGGCATGTGGGATCTTCCCAGACCAGGGCTCGAACCCGTGTCCCCTGCATTGGCAGGCAGACTCTCAACCACTGCGCCACCAGGGAAGCCCTAGAGCCATTAATTTTAACCACTGTGTTCTACTACCGTTCTTAAATTTCTTCACCATCCTTTGTTCTTAGTTTCAGTTAATGTCACCATCCCTCAGGTTTTTTAAGCTGGCAAAGTCAGTGTCATCTTCTTGACTTATCCCTGTTCCTTATCCTGAACATTATACACACTGTTATTTTGCCTTTTCTCTAGCCTCTTTTTAATTTAAACCCTTATCTACTCTTATTAGACTATTACAGTAGTCATCCCTGTGGTCTTCATGCCTCCTATCTCTTCCCCATTCCAGCTTTCTTCAACACTTTGCTGTAGCTACTATCCTACTGATCATTTCTTTGCTTAAAAGTCTCTGTTGGTGTTCCTAAAAAAGGTAAACACAGAATTTTCATATGACTTGGCAGTTTTACTCCTAGGTATATTATTAAAGAGAATTGAAAGCAGGCTTTCAAATGTAAACTTGTACATGAATGTTCATGACAGCATTATTCATCATAGCCCAAAATGGAAACAACCCAAATATCCATCACCTGATTAACAGATAAGCAAAATGTGGTATAGCCATACAATGGAACACTATTCAGAAAAAAAAATGAATGAATGAAGTACTGATACATGCTACAACATGGATGAATGAACAGAATAATCCTAAGTGAAAAAAGCAAGACAGAAAAAGCCTCATACTATATGATTTCATTTATATGAAATATCTAAAATGGCAAATTCTTAGAGACAGAAATCAGATTAGTGGTTGCCAGGGTTTGGGGGGGTTGGGGGAAGAGGACAATGGGAAGTGACTGCTTAATAGGCACATGGTTTCTTTTTGAGTGATGAAGTGTTCTGGAATTAGGTAGTGGTGATGGTTGCACAACAATGTGAATGTACTGGAAGCCACTGAATTTGCACACCTTAATGGTTAAAATGGTGACTTTTATGTTATGAGAATTTTACCTCAACTACAAAAAATCATTTCTCTACTTACAGGATAAAGTTCAAATTCTTTAACTTGGTATACAAAGTCTCTAGTTTCATAATACACATGCACTTCCTCTCACAAATATTCTAAACATATTGAATGTAATACTTCCCTTTTGTATCTGTGCCTTCACATATTCTGTTCCCTCTGCTAGAATATTAATATTTTTTCTATTCCACTTGGCAAACTGATACTCACTTCGGAAGATTCTGCTCAAATGTTACCTTCATGTGAAGCTTTTCCTAGCTACCCCAGGCACACCTAATTGCTCCCTGATCTATGTTCCCACAGCACCTTATTTATATTTTTGTTCTAGCATTTAGCTTAATTGTTTTGTAACTTGTCAGTTAATATATGTTTCCCATTTAATCAGTGAGTTTTAAACTTTTTTGGAAGTCATAGATGATATAAACTGTGGACTCTTTCTAGAAAAATGCACATATATTCATATATTTACACAGTTTTCATGTAATTTCATGGAGTTCATGAACCTCCCAAAGGGCATGTACAGACCCACTCACCTGCATCAGAATCACCTGGAATGCTTGTTTAACAAGCCAATTCCCGGGTCCCACCCCCAGTTACTAAATCAGGATCTTTGGAGGTGATACTTTTATTCACTGGACACTGCAACACATTGAGAATAAAAATTTGAATAAGGTGTGACTTTTGCTCTTAAGGAATAAAGACAATCTAGTGGTAAGGTAAACATAAATAGAGAAAATGTGACAAAGTAACAACAGAGAGTGAGATTAGAGACATACATCTTCAGAGAGAAGGCAATTAAATGAAGACAGAGAAAGAATAAGCATTTACTAAGTGCACAAGGTAAGGAAGGGCATTTCAGGAAGAAACTAAATTGCCCAGGCATGAAATGGTAAAGCAGCATGGCCCATTCTTGTAACTGAAAATAAACTGGTATAGCTGAACTATAGGTATAGAATAAGGAATTGATAGAAGATAAAGTTGGATAGGTGGGCAGGGGTCAGAACACAAAAGGGCCTTGTAGGGACTTCTTTGGTGGTCCAGTGGTTAAGAATCCTCCTTCCAATGCAGGGGACTCGGGTTCGATCCCTGGTCGGGGAACTAAGATCCCACATGCCGTGGGGCAACTAAGCCTGTGCACCGCAACTACTGAGCCTGCATGCTCTGGAGTCCATGTGCCACAACTAGAGAGCCCGCGCGCTGCAACTACTGAGCCCGCACGCTCTGGAGCCTGCGCACCACAACTAGAGAGAAGCCCATGTGCAGCAACTAGAGAAGCCCACATGCCACAACGAAGATTCCGTGTGCTTCAACTAAGACCCAATACAGCCAAATAAATAAATAAAAACAAAAACAAAAACAAAACAAAACAAAAAGGCCTTGTATACCAAACTGTGTGGTAGCCATTGGAGAGGTTTTTGTTGTTGTTGTTTTTGGTTTTTTTTGCCGCACCAGGAGGCTTACGGGATCGTAGTTCCCCGACCAGGGATTGAACCCAGGCCGCAGTGAAAGCACCACTGGACCACCAGGGTATTCCCATTGGAGAGTTTTAAAGGGGAAAGTGCACTGTGTTTTAGACAGCTGGTTACAGTGTGAAGAATAGACTGGGAAAGACCAGAGGAAGGGAGATTAGTTTAGAAGGCTATTGGAATTGTCTCAAGGGAGAAATGAGGTCCTGAACTAAGAGAGGAAGTGATAGATTTAGAGAGGTATTTCTGAAGAAGATTCAATAGACCTTTGCTGACTAAGTAAATATGGAGAGAAGGAGAGGAGTTAAGAAGGGCTTAAAGCCTTTAAATGGATTAAAATGGCTTAAAGCCTTAAAGGGCCCTGGTTTAGGAGACTAGGTCAATGATGAGACCATTAACTAAGAATAAAACTGTTGGCAGTAAAACAAGTTTGGAGAGTGGTGACTGTGATATAATAATCGCTAACATTTATTGAGAGCCCACTGTGTGGCAGGCACTATACTAAGTGCTTTATATGTACTTGTTCATTTAATTCTCACAACCTTAAATGAGGTGTTACTATAATCCCCATTTTTATTAATTAAGAAGTGAAAAGAGAATGAGGAGCCAGTAAAGGAGATTGAGATTATGTTCATTCAATATTATGAATTTAGTTCTTGTTAATTTTTATGCTCATCAGTTTGGGAAGGTACTTATTTGAGCTTTTCATGCCCAGTGCTATGCCAAGAGCTTTAGAAGCTATCTATGGTGTGCGATACCTTGTGCTCTCAAGTTACAGTAATTTTAAAAAGCATCACTGAAGAGGTGGGACTAGGGTTTTTAATTAATTAATTAATTAATTTCTGGCTGTGTTGGGTCTTCGTTGCTGCACGTGGGCTTTCTCTAGTTGTGGCGAGCAGGGGCTACTCTTCATTGTGGTGCACAGGCTCTAGGTGCACAGTCTCCAGTAGTTGTGGCTCATGGGCTCTAGAGCTCAAGCTCAGTAGTTGTGGCACACTGGCTTAATTGCTCCACGGCATGTGGGATCTTCCCAGACCAGGGCTCGAACCCATGTCCCCTGCATTGGCAGGCGGATTCTTAACCACTGCACCACCAGAGAAGTCCCTAGGGTTGTTTATTAAACAAGAGGAGGATTTAGGCACAGAGAGAGGTAGTGGGAGGACGTTCTAAGAAGAGGCAACAGTATGAAGAAAGGTATGGAGATAGGAATGTGCCTGGTGTGCTCCAGGAAGAGTGAGGAAGAAATTGGTATAACTAGTGGCAATTACAAGTGTGAGAGAAACGGGAAATAAGGTAGTATTATATTGGCAGAAGGATAGCAGATAATGGAAGACTTTGAAAACCAAGATGAAGAGTTTCGACTTGAGGCAACTAGAGAGCTGTTGAGGTTCCTTGAGCAAGAGAATGGCATGATGAAAGCTGTGCTTTAGGAAGATTTTCCCAAAGCTGTGTGTAAGATATACTGGGAAACAGTAAAGGGAGACCAGCTAGGAATCTGTCATGGCAAACCAGGTGTGAAGCAATGAGATCCTGGGTGGTCCCACTATCATTGAAGAAGGATGTGTAAATGAGACACATTATAATGGAATAAATGACAGATCTATTTTTGCACCCTGTATCCAAAGATGAGGCTGAGACTTTTACCTAAAAGACTGGAAGAATTGTGGTACCACTAACAGGAATGGGATATTTGAGAAGGGGAACCAAGTGTTAGGGTAAATAATCTATTCTAGATTGTTAAAAATTCAAAATAGCTGTGGCTTGCTGTGAGATGCTCATTCTCTGAATTTAATATCTTCCTAAGATACAGTCAGGAACTAGAAATATTAGAACTGTATATGTATTTTTTGTATAATGTCATTTATTTGTTCATTCAAGACTTATTTATTTGTAGTCTGGTGAGATTAGAGTGTGAGAGTTTGTCAGGGCAGGGGTCCAGTTGCAGACAGGCTAGAAAGAAAGAAGCTCATCAAAGAGGACCTTGCATGATGTACTGACTTTTGACTTTATTTTGCAAGTAATGGGGAGCCATCAAAAAAAGGCTTTTGAGCCAACAAGGTAACATATTCAGATCCTTTTTTCAGCACTGGATTGTTAATTTCTTGTGGACAGTGACATATTGCCTTTTGTTTATTAAACATCTACAGTGGGCAGGTACTGTGTTAAAGGTTTAGTGGTAAGTAACAGATCCACTTGCTACTCTCAAACAACGAACAAAAATGCACCCAGAATCTAGTATTTCTCTCCATCTCCACTGCTACCCACCTAGATGATAAATTCTACCTGGATTGCTTAGTCTGTCTGCTTCCACTTTTGCCCTTCAACAATTCATTTTTTTCCAGAGTAGATACAGTGATCTTTTCAAAAGGGTAAGGACTTATCCTTCTGGTTATGATGGAGTAACAAGGACTGGATTTACCCTTCTGCCTTAAATAACTGCAAAACTGGACAAAATATATGAAACAACAGTTCAGAGAGAGTGAGCCTGGCTAGAGTCTAGTGGTCTCTCTGAGTTTAGGAGGCAGAGTTGAGAATTCAGGGAAGCTGAAGTGGCTAAGAAAGAGTATGGCCTCAGTAGTGAGGACAAATTAGCTCTAGACCAAAGGTTGCTCTGGTTCTGCCTAACAAAACTTAAGAGCAAGCCTTGAAGGGATTAAACTGTTTCTGAGTAACTTAACTATATCTCAGAACAAATTGCAAAAGTATTTAAAGGAAAAATAAAGAAAAACTCCAGCACCCAACAACATAAAATCCACAATGTCTTGTATCTAGTAACAAATGATGAGGTATACAAAGCTGGAGAATATGAGCAAAATTAATCAACAGATACGGACCCAGAAATAGCACAGATGATAGGATTAGTAGACAAGGACATTAAAATAATTATTTTGAATATACTCTATTTTTTCAGTAAAGTAAAGGGAAATGTGATCATATTGAGGAGAGACATGGAGGACATAAAAAGACTGAAATTAAACTTCTAGAGATGATACATACAATGTCTGAGAAAAAAAATACTTGATTGCTTTAACAGATTAGACACTACCAAAGGAAAAATTAGTTAACTTGAAGACACAGCAGTAGAAACTATATGAAATGAAACACACAGAAAAAATGACTAGAAGAAAAAATTAACAGAGCATCAGTCATCAGTGTACTTTGGGACAACTTCAAGTGGTCTGAACTTGGGAGAGATATTGAAAGTAGAGATAGAGATTTGCTAGTCTCAATTATAATAGATGGTATTTGAAGCCGTAAGGCTGGATGCCATTGCAGAGGGAGAAAATAGTAGAGGGAAAACAGAAGAGGACCAATGACAGAACTTGGGAGAATGGCTTCATATAAGTAAGGGATCCCTTTATAGCAGTGTTTGTTAGAAAGCAGATTTCAGAATCTCTGATTTCAAAATTTGTCACTGACAAAAGATTCTCAGCCTTCACAGCCAGATTTCTTGAAAAACCATTCTATATTCATTACTGCCACTCCTTGCATAGGTGGTTGTGGAGACAAAGCAAAGAAAAATTTGATGGTATTCTAGGCAGAGGGAACAATATATTGATGAGCACAGAAGTGTGCATGGCCATAGTATTTGGGGAGAATTTCAAGTAATATATTATTAATGTGTAGGGATTATGTAATGGAGTAGCAAGAGCTGAAGCTGCAAAGATCAGCATGGATCAATTGGGAACCATGGCAGGCTTTTAAGCAGAGGAGTGATATGACTACATGTGTATTTTAGAAAAAGCCATCCTGGTGGCAGTGTAGAAAGTGGATTAGAAGGAAGCAAACCAAGGCAGGGAGATCAGTTAGGAGGTATATTAGTTTCCTAGAGCTGCCGTAACAAATTACCACAAATTAGTTGGCTTAATATAACAGAAATGTATTATCTTATATTTCTGGAGGCTAGAAGTCCAAAATCAAGATGTTGGCAAGGCTATACTCCCTCTGAAAGCTCTAGAGAAGAATCCTTCCATGTCTCTTCCTAGCTTCTGGTGGTCCCAGCAATCCTTGGCATTCTTTGGCTTGTAGCTGCATCATTACAATCTCTGCCTCCCTGTTCATGTAGCTTTCTCTGCGTCTTTCCTGTAAATACTCGTGTCTTTATATGGCTTTCTTTTCTGCATGTCTTTACATGGCTTTATTAGGGCCCGCCCTAATCCAATATGACTTCATCTTAGCTACTTATATCTGCAAAAACCCTATTTCCTAATAAAGCCACATTCTGAGATTCCAAGTGGACATGAATTTTGGGGGACATTATTCACCTCAGTACAAGAGGCCATTACAGTAATCCAGGAGAGAGATGTTGAGAGTCTGACATGGCAATGGGAGTGAAGTGGGATGGACAGACTCAAAAGGTAGAATTGTTATGGGCACTTGCAGGCATGCTTGATTATATCTTTCCTTTAACCAATAGTGAATCTTTTTTTTTTTTTTTTTTTTTTTTTCAATAGTGAATCTTTTACATATATCTCTCTAATTCCATTAAAAGTCAGTGACACTGTTGCTTTTTTTTTTGAGCTTTTACCATCTGCCTGTTTCAGATGGTACATCATTTAAGTAATAAGATTAAGTGTACAAAGGTTAAAATTCATAATTCTTTTTATAGGATCCTATAAAATCTTTTTTAATGGCAGTATAGTTGGTGTACAATATTATGTAAGTTACAGGTGTACAATATAGTGATTCATAATTTTAAAGGTTATACTCCATTTATAGTTATAAAATATTGGCTATATTCCCTGCATTGTACATTATTTTATACATAATAGTTTGTACCTCTTAATCCCCTACCCCTGTATTGCCCCTCCCCCTTCCCTCTCCACACTGGCAACCACTAGTTTGTTCTGTATATCTGTAAGTCTGTTTCTTTTTTGTAATATTCACTAGTTTGTGATATTTTTTAGATTCCACATATAAGTGATATTATACAGTATTTGTCTTTCTCTGTCTGACTTATTTATTTCACTTAGCATAATACCCTCCAAGTCCATCCATGTTGCTACAAATGGCAAAATTTCATTCTTTTTTATGGTTGAGTAGTATTCCATTGTGTATATATACCACATCTTCTTTATCCATTCATCTGTTGATGGATCCTCTAAATTCTAACTGGACTAGACAATCAACTTGAATTCCTTGACCTATGATGAAACCCATTATTGACTGAGAGCTCTGTGGGCCCCTGACCATAATGGTTAATTTTATTTGACAGGAACTTATTGAGCACCCATGTGTACCAGACATTATCCTAGGCCCCAGGAATACAGAGAAAAATAAGCTATGGTCCCTATCCTTACGACACTCACAGCTTGGTGTGAGAGACATATGGGTAAACAGATAATTATAGCACCTTGTGATAAATACTGTGACAAAAGTAAGCATCATATACAATGAAAGAATATAAGAGAACCCATTTAATTTTATTTTTTTAAATATATGTTTTATTTATTTATTTATTTTTGGCTGCATTTGGTCTTCGTTGCTGCACGTGGGCTTTCTCTAGTTGCGGCAAGCAGCGGCTATTCTTTGTTGCGGTGCGTGGGCTTCTCATTGTGGTGGCTTCTCTTGTTGCGGAGCATGGGCTCTAGGCACGCGAGCTTCAGTAGTTGTGGCATGTGGGCTCAGTCCTTGTGGCTCGGGGGCTCTAGAGCGCAGGCTCAGTAGCTGTGGCTCACCGGCTTAGTTGCTCCGTGGCATGTGGGATCTTCCCGGACCAGGGCACGAACCTGTGTCCCCTGCACTGGCAGGCAGATTCTTAACCACTGCGCCACCAGGGAAGTCCCTCTAACCCATTTTAGAAGGATGTTAAGGAAGACTTCTTAGAAGAGATGATGATCAAGCTGTATTTTGAAGGAAAGGTAGGAGTTAGTGTTTCTAAGTGAAATATTAGAGGAAATGGGATTCTAGGCAAAGGGACAGAAATGAGAGAGCATAGGAGAGTACTTAGAAATGAGTCTGGATAGAGTCAGGGGCTAGACCAGAAAGAGTATTGTAGGTCATGCTATGCCAAGGTATTTAGACTTTATTTTGAAGCTATGGGAAACCATAGGACTTTAAGTAGAGCAGTCATGGTCAAATTTTCATTTTAGAAAATTTACTCTGGTGGTTATGTGAAAGCTGGATTGGTAGAGGAGGAGACAAAACTGGAAGCATGAAGACTAGTTAGGTAGCTACCAGAACAATTCAGTTAAAAAATTTCAGAGCTTGAACCTACGCAGTGGTAGTGAAGATGGGGAGATGGGGGCAGATTTGAAAGAAATTTAGGGCCAAGTCAAGAAGCTCTGGAAGATCATATGTGGGGACTAATTGAGATAGATGTAAAGGATGAATCCTGTGCTCCAGACTTGAGTACCATTCACTGAATAAGGAATTCAGGAGGACAAGATTTGAGATTTGTGGAGGATGTGAAAGATGATAACATCATTTTTGTATATGTTGAGTTTGAGAGCCTGTGGAAAATCGAAGTATAGATGTATGGTGGATACCTGGATATATGGGTTTAAAATTTATGAGATTTAGGATTTGTCTGTTTTATAGCTATTAGCTGAAGCCATGAGAAATGATGCAGTCATTCAGCGAGAATTTGGATCATGAGACAAGAAGAGGATTGAGGATAAGACGTAGAATACAGGCATTTAAGGGGGGTGGGGAATGAGGCAGAGGAAATGGAGAAGGAAAACTAAAAGAAGGATTGGCCAGAGAAGTAGGAGAAAGGCTAGGGCTAGCAAAATATCCATCACCACCTAGTCTTTCAGGGCAGTGCTTGTGTCCTGCCCATCACCATAAAAGAATCTGGGTATATTAGAAGCAGAGACTTCTTTTCTCTTTGAAAGACAAGTATATGTTTATGGCGTTCTGTTCTATTTCATTTTTACATTAAGGATATTTATTTATTCATTTTTACTTTTCAAATTGTGAAATATGCATAGAGAATATTCATATAACATGTATTTACAGTTTAACAAATAATTATAAAATGAATACCTGTATAACCACTACTGAATTCAAGAAATAAAATATTACTAGCACTTCAGCAGCTCACTGTATGCTCTCCCTCTCCCCCATCTAGGTAACTTACAGTAAGTTAAAAAAATTTTTTTTTTGTTTTTCCTAGCTTTTTGAGATAGAATTGACATATAGCACTGTATAGGTGAAAGGTATACAGCATAATTATTTGACTTAACACAATAAGTTTAGTTAATACCCATCCTCTCATATAGATACAAAAAAAAGAGAGAGAAAAAAGTGGTTTTTTCCTTGTGATGAGAACTCTTAGGATTTATTCTCTTAACTTGCAGATACAACATACAGCAGTGTTAACTATAGTGTCATCATGTTGTACATTACATCTCTACTACTTATTCATCTTATAACTTAAAGTTTGTACCTTTTGACCACCTTTGTCCAGTTCCCCCTCCCTCACCCCCTGCCTCTCATAACCACAAATCTGATCTTTTTTTCTATGAATTTGGTTTTTTGTTTTGTTTTGTTAGATTCCACATATAAGTGAGATCATACAGTATTTGTCTTTCTCTGTCTGACTTATTTCACTTAGCATAATGCTCTCAAGGTCCATCCATGTTGCCATGAATGGCAGGATTTCCTTCTTTTTATGGCTTAATTATATTCATATATAGCTGAATAATATATATATATGAGTTTTTTATACATATATATTGCAACTTATTTATCCATTCATTCGTTGATGAATGCTTAGGTTGTTTCCATACATTGGCTATTGTAAATAATGCTGCTATGAACTTGGGGGTGCAGATATCTTTTCAAATTAGTGTTTTTGTTTTCTTTGGATATATTCCCAGAAGTGGAATTGTTGGATCATATGGTAGTTCTATTTTTAATTTTCTGAGGAAAATCCATACTGTTTTTCATAGTGGCTGTACCAATTTACATTTCCATCAACAGTGCACAGGGGACTTCCCTGGTGGCGCAGTGGTTAAGAATCTGCCTACCAATGCAGGGGACACGGGTTCGAGCCCTGGTCTGGGAAGATCCCACATGCTGCAGAGCAACTAAGCCCGTGCGCCACAACTACTGAGCCTGTGCTCTAGAGCCCGTGAGCCACAACTACTGAGCCCGTGAGCCACTACCACTGAAGCCTGTGCGCCTAGAGGCCGTGCTCCGCAGCAAGAGAAGCCACCGCAGTGAGAAGCCCGCGCACCACAACTAGAGAAAGCCCGTGCACAGCAACAAAAACCCAACCTGACCAAAAATAAATAAATTAATTAATTTTAAAAAACAAAAACAGTGCACAAGGGTTCCCTTCTCTCTGCAGATTCACCAACACTTCTTATCTCTTTTTCTTAAGATTTATTTATTTTATTTATTTTTGGCTGCATCGGGTCTTAGTTGTGGCATGTGGGCTCTTCATTGTGGTGCGTGGGCTTCTCTCTAGTTGTGCAGTGCAGGTTTTCTCTTCTCTAGTTGTGGCACGCAGGCTCCAGGGTACATGGGCTCTGTAGTTTGCGGCACACGGGCTCTAGTTGAGGTGCATGAGCTCAGTGGTGGTGGCACGCAGGCTTAGTTGTCCCGCAGCATGTGGGATCCTAGTTCCCTGACCAGGGATCGAACCCGCGTCCCCTGCATTGTAAGGCGGATTCTTTACCCCTGGATCACCAGGGAGGTCCCCTCTTATCTTTTTTGATGATGGCTATTCTAACAGGCCTGAGGTGATACCTCATTGTGGATTTAATTTGCATTTCCTTAATGACTGGTGATACTGAGCGTCTTTTCATGTACCTGCTAGTTGCAGATCTTCTTTGGAAAAATATCTATTTGGGTCCTTTGCCCATTTTTTAATTGAATTACTTGGTTTTTGGCTATTGAGTTGTATGAGTTCTTCATATATTTTGGATATTAACCCTTTATCAGATATATGGTTGCAAATATTTTCTCATTCATAGGCTGTCTTTTCACTTTGGTGATGGTTTCTTTTACTGTACAGAAACTTTTTAGTTTGATGTAGTCCCAGTTACTTATTTTTTATTTTTGCTGTTTGTGCTTTAGGTGTAATTTCCAAAAATTCACTACCAAAACACATGTCAAGTAGCTTTTTTCCTATGTTTTCTTCTAGGAGTTTCATGGTTTCAGGTCTTTAATCTAATTTGAGTTAATTTTTTTTAAGAGTTTTGCTGATTTATTTATTTATTTATTTATCTTGGCTGCACTGCACGGCTTAACGGGATCCTAGTTCCCTGACCAGGGATCAAACTTCCACTGCCCCCTGCAGTGAAAGTGTGGAGCCCTAACCACTGGACTTCCAGGGAATTCCCTTGAGTTAATTTTTGTGAGTGGTGTAAGATAGTCAAGTGCTATTTGAACATTGGGGTGCAGATATCTCTTTGACATAGTGAAAACTTTTTATTTTGAAATATTTCAGACTTACAGAAAACTTGTAAAAGTAGTATATATAATTATCTTATTTTTCACCCAGATTCCCTATTGTAAATATTTTACCACGTTTGTTTTATCATTTCCCCTCTCTCCCTTCTCCTCCTCCTCTTCCTCCTCCTCCTCTCTTTTCTCTCACTCTCTTCATTTGTTTCTGAATCACACAAATTGTAGACATAGTGCTCCTCAACCCCTAAATATTTCAGAGTGTTTTTCCTGAAAACAAGGACATTCTCTTATATAACTATAAGACAATTATCAAAATAAGGAAATTAACATCAATGCGATACCACTATCTAATCTACATACCTTATTCAAATTACCAATTGTCTCACTAATGTCCTTTATTGCAAAAGAAAAATAAATGTCCAAGATCCAATCCAGGATAACACGTTGCACTGAATTGTCATGTCTCTTTTAGTTTCTTTTTTTTTTAAATTGAGGTGAAATTCACATAACACTGTTTTAAAGTGAACAATCTAGTGGCATTTAGTACATCACAGTGCTCTGCAACCACCACCTCTATCAAGTTCCAAAACATTTTCATTACCCCCCAGTAAAACCCCATATACATTAAGCAGTATTTCCCCATTTGCCTCTCTTCCCCCTGCTAATACCTAGCCCCTGGCAACTACAAGTCTGCTTTCTGTCTCTGTGGATTTACCTATTCTGAACATCTCATACAAATGGAATCATACAATATGTGACCTTTTGTGTCTGGCTTCTTTCACTCAGCATAATGTTTACAAGGTTCATCCATGTTGTAGCATGTATCAGTACTTTGTTCCTTTTTGTGGCTGAATAATAATTCATTGCTTGGATATACTACATTTTGTTTATCCATTCATCTGTTGATGGACATTTGGATTGTTTCCACCTTTTAGCAATTATGAATAGTGCTGCTGTGAACATATGTGTTCGAGGTTTTGTTTGAGCACCTGTTTTCAGTTCTTTGGGGTATATACCTGGGAGTAGAATTGCTGGGTCATACTAATTCTAATTCATGGTAATTCTATATTTAACTTTTTGAGGAACCACCAAATTGAGTTTCTTTTAATCTGGAAGAGTTCTTAGACGTTGTCATTCGTGACATTGGTATTTTTTTTTAAGAGTACAGAGGGAATTCCCTGGTGGTCCAGAGGTTAGGACTCTGCATTTCCACTGCAGGGGGCATGGGTTTGATCCCTGGTTGGTGACCTAAGATCCCGCAAGCCATGCGGCACAGCCAGAAAAAAAAAAGAGTATAGAGTAGTTATTTTGTAGAGTGCCCCTCATTTTGGATTTGTCTGACGTTTCCACATGATTAGATTCAATCATGCATGTGGATGGGAATACCACAGAAGTAATTTGTGTCCTTCTCAGTGCATAACATCAGGAGGCACGTGATACCTATTTGTGCCATTACTGGTGATACTAACGTTGATCAATTGGTTAAAGTCTGCCAGCTTTAAAAGCAAATTGTTATATGTGCTTGTGATATGCCATGTATAATATGATACCACTAATATAAAGCTAAACCACCCCAAAACTTAGTCACTTAAACCAACATTTATTTTGTTTGCTCAAAATTCTGTGGACAATTTGGACTAGACTTAACTGGGCATTTCTTCTATTGGTCTTGCCTAGGCTCACTCATGCTGTGGCAGTCAGCTGACCGCTTTGTAGGGGCTGGATGATTTAAGATGACCTTACTCACATGTCTGGCAGTTGGCAGGCTGTCAGCCAGGCTGCCTAGATTTTCTTCCATGTGACCTCTCCAGAAGGTTTGGATCCATTCATATGATAGCAAGCTCTGATGTACAAGTGCTTTTCAAGCTTCTGCTTGCATCACATTTGTAGATATCCCATTGGCCAAAACAAATTACGTGGCCAAATCCAGAGTCAATGCAGGAGGAGACTCCCCAAGGGTGTGGATTCAGGGAGGCATGGTTCACCGGGGGCCATTGATCCGATATCTTCCATGACTACATATTTTTTAGGAATATATACATATGTAGTATAAATATCAAAACATGTATGGAAATAAGAAATACCAAAGGCTGAATAGTGGTTACCTCTGGGGAGGTACAAAGAGGAATAGGGAATGATAGGTACACATGATACATAAACTATAGCAGTAATGTTTTATTTCTTTAAAAAATAGGAAGGAAATTTGGCAAAATGTTAGTATTTAACAAACTGAGTTGTGGGTACATGGGTGTTCATTATATTATTTTCTACCCTTTTTTTGTTTGCTTAGAGTATTTCCAAATTTTTAAAAAGTGAATGGGAGGTGTGGTAATGCAGACTAATCTTTGAAGATGTTTGGCAAAAGGAAAGGGCAGCAGGGAAAGGAGGCAGCAGTTAGACAAAAAAGCGTGGTAGAAGGAGCACTATATTTATTAAGATAGACAAAGGCTTGAGAACATTAATAGCTTGAAGAAAAGGCATCAGTAGATTAGGCTGCTGAAAGAGGAAGTTAATTCAAGAAGTACTGCTGACTTTTACCAAAAAGATGAGAGATAACAAGTGTTGGCGAGGATTTGAAGAAAGAGGAACCCTTGTACACTGTTGGTGGGGATGTAAATTGGTGCAGCCACTATGGAAAATAGTATGGAGATTCCTCAAAAAATTAAAAATAGAACTATGATATGATCCAGCAAACCCACTCCTGAGTATATGTCCAAAGGAAATGAAATCAGGATTTCAAAGAGATATCTGTACTCTCATGTTCATTGCAGCATTATTCACAGCAGCCAAACTATGGAAATAACCTAAGTGTCCATCGACAGATGAATGGACAGAGGAGATGTGGTATATATATATACACAGTGAAATATTATTCAGCCATGAGAAAGAAGGAAATCCTGACACCATATGGAACATTATACTAAGTAAAATAATCCAGACAGAGAAAGACAAATACTGTATGAGCTCACTTATATGTGGGGGAAAAAAAGGTTGAACTCATAGAAACAGAGAGTAGAATGATAGTTACCAGGAGTTGGAGGTGGGGAAGATGGAGAGATATTGGTCAAAGGGTACAAGCCTTCAGTTATAAGATGAATAAATTCTGGGGCTCTAACATATAGTATGGTGACCATAGTTAATAATACTGTGTTGTATACCTGAAATTTACTAAGAGAGTAGATCTTAAATATTCTCACCACACACACAAAAGATAATTATATGAAGTGATAGATGTGTTAATTAACCTGATTGTGGTAATCATTTCACAGAGTATACATGTATCAAATCATCACATTGTAAGCTTTAACTATATACAATTTTCTTTGTCAATCATGCTTCAATAAATCTAGATGAAAAAAAATAATTTAATAAGATTTCACCTTAAGAACATATGTATATGTATAACTGATTCACTTTGTTATAAAGCAGAAACTAACACACCATTGTAAAGCAATTATACTCCAATAAAGATGTTTAAAAAAAAAAAGATTTCACCTTAAAATAAAAAATGTAAACTGCTCAAACATTTCAAGTTGGGCTTCCCTGGTGGCGCAGTGGTTAAGAATCTGCCTGCCAACGCAGGGGACACGGGTTCGAGCCCTGGTCCGGGAAGATCCCACATGCCGCAGAACTAAGCCCGTGCGCCACAACCACTGAGCCTGTGCTCTAGAGCCCGCGAGCCATAACTACTGAAGCCCGCGTGCCTAGAGCCCGTGCTCTGCAACAAGAGAAGCCACCACAATGAGAAGCCCACGCACCACAACGAAGAGTAGCCCCGGCTCGCCACAACTAGATAAAGCCCGTGTGCATCAACAAAGACCCAATGCAGCCAAAAACAATTTAAAAAATAAAATAAATAAATTTATTAAAAAAAAACAACATTTCAAGTTGGTTACAAAGCTGTCATTCTACCAAAACAAATCCACCCTCTGGTGACAAACATATAAAACATCAAATATGCAAAGCCATCTTTTTTAACACAAAAATATTCATATAATGGGTCTCTTAAATATTTCTATACTTTATTCTAAAGCTTCCCAAGTTAAAAGACGTTTACCCATCTCAGAAGGCAGTTAAAATACTAGTTAAGTGAAGCTATTTACCAGCAGACACTTGGGGTGGGAGGCTGAGAAATCTTGTTTGAGGCCCTAATGGGCAACACCAAACTTGATATATGATTATGTTAATGATTCCATAACTTCAAGGTGGGGAGATAATTGTATGAAATGATACGATGTCTGGGATTTGCTTTAAAATACTCCAGACAAAAAAAGAAAAAGTTAATACATAAATACTGTATATCTAGGTACATAAATAGGGAGTGATCACCTAGCTGGCTTCCCTGGGTTCAATTTTTATGTTAGTTTTTTTTTCTCCCTAAAGTCTGCAGTTCCTACCCAAGTTGATCAATTTATTGAGTTTTGAAATTTTAAGATATAGAAATGTATACATGTTGCTTAAAAAAGTAAATATATGTAAATGTCTCTGGAGACTCTTAAACTTGATGTTCTATAGTAATGTCTTTTGCATTTAATTTTAAGGTATAGCACCTGATGGAATTGGGCATTTTTCACAATCATAAGACTGTATAGCTCTTAAGGATCCTTAAAATTTGATCCAGTTGAATTTTGGATATTTCGCATGGCTTCTTCTGACTCAAGGTCAGAACTTAAAAAGTTCATTCTGGGCTTCCCTGGTGGCGCAGTGGTTGAGAATCTGCCTGCCAATGCAGGGGACACGGGTTCGAGCCCTGGTCTGGGAGGATCCCACATGCCGCGGAGCAACTAGGCCCGTGAGCCACAATTACTGAGCCTGCGCGTCTGGAGCCTGTGCTCCGCAACAAGAGAGGCCGCGATGGTGAGAGGCCTGTGCATGGCGATGAGGAGTGGCCCCCACTTGCCGCAAGTAGAGAAAGCCCTCGCACAGAAACGAAGACCCAACACAGCCATAAATAATAAATAAATAAATAAATAAATAAATAAATAAATAAATAAATATGCTTGTACTTCAAAAAAAAAAAAAAAAAAGTTCATTCTACTAATATTCCCCTTGAGTCAGAAAATGTCTCCTAACTGCTCTCCTTAACAGTTTCTATATTCTTCATGATACCAATAAAAGAGTTAATACTAACATGATTAACAAGCTCAACAGTAATCCTCAACAGTGCCTAAATTATTGATTCTTTGATTGTATTTCCTTTTCTTTTAGACTGAAAACCTTGATTCCTAAAATAAAACACATCATCGCTATTATGTGTTTTTGCATCAAATACAAGAAAATGTTTTAAAAATACAGTATTAACATGATCAATAATGCTACAGAATAAAGTCCAAAAATAAATAAAGAAGCACTCCTGATCTATTCCTCTGTTGATCACTTCAGACAAATTCACTTAGTATATGAAAAGTGATCTTTATTAAACACTACCAAGTTGTTGGCATTCAGTGCTTGTAGTTGAGTGAGTATTGAAAGGATACGGCAAGAAGAAGAAAAGCAAGGCAGCAACAAAAAGGCTACTGCCAAAGAGAGGTTTTGGAATTCATTTACACAGTAAACATTTATTGAGCACTTACAATGTGCTAAACTCACTGGGGATACAAAGATTAGTGGGACTTTGTTGCTATCACTATGGATTTACAGTCTAATGGGGATGATATTGTATAAACAGAAATATTACATTCCAGTGTAGTAACTGCCATTACAGAGAGGTGAACAGAATGCTATAGGAACATAGAGGGCAGAGCAATCATTTATGTGTAATACACATTGTCTGAAGCACAGTGGTTAAAGGTTCAGCCTTTGAAGGCCTGTATTTAAATCCCACAATTTACAGGATGGAAAAGTTATTTAACTCCTCTAAATCTCAGGGGTTTTTAATCTATAAAATGATAATAATATCACAGTATTTTTAAAAATATTTATTTATTTATTTAGGCTGTGCCAGGTCTTAGTTGCAGCACATGGGATCTTCGTTGCAGCATGGGGGCTTCTTAGTTGCGGAATGCCAACTCTTAATTGTGGCATGTGAACTCTTAGTTGCGGCATGCAGACTTCTTAGTTGCAGCATGTGGGATCTTCATTGCAGCATGGGAGCTTCTTAGTTGCAGCATGCCAACTCTTAGTTGCAGCATGCAAACTCAGTTGCGGCACACAGACTTCTTAGTTGTGGCACGCGGACTTCTTAGTTGCAGCACACGGACTCTTAGTTGCGGCATGCATGTGGGATCTAGTTCCCCGACCAGGGATTGAACCCCTGCATTGGGAGCGCAGAGTCTTACCACTGGACCACCAGGGAAGTCCCATATGACAGTATTGATTGAGGATTAAAATAAGCTAATGAACATAAATTTCTTAGTAAAACTGCTCAATAAATGATAGCTAGTTTGTGTTTCCTGAGAAGACATATACACATTTTTTCCCTGAGAGTTAGAAGGTTACAGTGTGTACAAATGCATGGAGGTAAGAGCATGTATGCAGGGATTTGAAATTCTGTATGGCTGAAGGTGAAGTGTTAGGTTGAAGCATGAAATCTGTCATTCAGTCATGCTATAGGTATTTATTGCAGATTGTCTACATGTCAGACATGTGGAAGATGCTGTAGGGAAAAAAGCAAATTCCCCTTCTTAGACACCTAGGACATTGTGAGGTGAGGAAGAAAGAGAAGGACGTTCTAAGAGGGAATACAATGTGTTAAGACATGGGGACATAAAAGGGCCTGGTGTGTTTGTGGAATGGTGAGAAGCTTCATAGCTGGAGTTGGTGGTGGGGTAGAAAGTGAGGCTCATAAGGTAGACTGGATCCTAATATGCTAGACCAAGGAGTTTGGATTTTATCCTGTAGGAATTTGGAAGTCAAAAGAGTGGTTTTTGTTTTGTTTTATAAAGATCATTTTGAAAGCAGTGTGGAAGCTGAACTGGTCTGGAGTGGGGAGGGAATGGTGACAGGACTAGTTAGCAGGTGTTGTAGTAAGTAGTCCAAACTAATATTATAAGAGCCTGAACCCAGATTGTGGCAGTGCAGGCCAGGTTTGGCAGAATTATATTTCTGAGGTAGAATCAATAGAATTGCATGCTGCTTGATTGAATATGCAGGGTTAGGAAGAAGAGGTAGTTAGGGCAAAAGCAAAGGTTTCTAGTTTGGGAACCTGGTTTGTGATTGAGAATGAGAATATAATTAAGGAATCCAATATATCGTGGAAGATTGGGGCAGTAGAGAACACAAGTCTGATTTCAGACCAGTGGAGCTTAAGGTACCCTTGTAGTCTATAGGTAGAGGTGTTTATAAGTAATTTGGAAAGCTTAAGCAGGAATTTGGGGCTAGTATTAAAAAGTTGGGGATCTATCACTGTATAGTTGACAGTTGAAGCTGTGTAAGCAGATGAACTTCTTAACCCCAATGAGTAAGGATTGGACAGAAGAGGAGCGTCTGACAAAGGCAAGAAAGAAGAATGAGGAGACGGTAGTGTCCCAGAAGCCAAGAAGAAGAACTTTTGAGAAATAAAGACAATAAATAGCTTTAGGCAATGTGACTACAAGCCAGTGAATTCAGCAACCAGGAGGCTTTCCTTTATAGTTTTATGGAATCTTGGCAGAAGCCAGACTGTAGTGAATTGAATGAATGGAAAAGGAGAAAGTACTGACAGTGGATGTAGACTAATCCTTCCAGAAATCTGGCTATGAATGGAAGGAGGGAGAAAGGATAGGAGTTTGTAATGAAATAGGGTGGATATAAGTGTTTTTAGTTTGTTTCAAGTGGAGAAAGTTAAGTATGTCTGTAGGTAGACAAGAAAATGTTCCATAAAAAAAAAGAAAATGTTAAAAATAGAGGTGAAAGGGGGAAATTGATAGAGACAGAGTCTAGAGAGACAGTCTTCCTTACAGAATCTTCTAGTGACCACCACATATAAGTTGGCTTACGATGCTCAGAGTGTGGAACAAAACCAGAGAAGAGGCAAGAGGGAGAGAGACACAAGAGAACAAAAGCTTGGACTCCTGTTCATAACTTCCTTTTATATTCTAGAGAATACTTATCGTAGAGTACAATCAGTCTCTCTCTGGGTCTGATCTACCGTGTTACTTTGTCCTAGAAGATTTTGTTCACTCCCTTAGTTGAAAAAGCTACTAGAAAATGCAACTCAGTTCAATTACTATTAAATGAACTGTCTCTGGACTTCCCTGGTGACGCAGTGGTTAAGAATCCACCTGCCAATGCAGGGGACAAGGGTTCGAGCCCTGGTCCGGGAAGATCCCACATGCCACAGAGCAACTAAGCCTGTGCGCCACAACTACTGAGCCTGCGCTCTGGAGCCCGTGAGCCACAACTACTGAGCCCATGTGCCACAACTACTGAAGCCCGCGTACCTAGAGCCCATACTCCGCAACAAGAGAAGCCACCTTAATGAGAGGCCTGCGCACCGCAACGAAGAGTAGCCCCAGCTCGCTACAACTAAAAAGAAAGCCCGCGCGCAGCAACTAAGACCCAACGCAGCCATAAATAAATAAGTAAATTTTAAAAAATAAAAGAAATGCAAAAAAAAAAATGAACTGTCTCTCTGTTAATTGTTTTCTCCAGCTTTATTGAGATATAACTGACATATAACATTGTATAAGTTTAAGGTGTACAATGTGTTGATTTTATACACTTACATATTGCAAAATGATTACCACCAGCCACATAATTACCATTTCTTTCTTGTGGTGAGAATATTTAAGATCTACTGTTAACAACTTTAAAGTATATAATACAATATTATTAATTATAATCACAATGCTGTACATTAGATACCCATAATTTATTGATCTTATAACTGGAATTATGTACCCTTTGAACATCTCTCCTTCTCCACTCCCCAGCCCTTGGAAACCACCACTCTGCTCTGTTTCTATGAGTTCAGCTTTTTTAGATTCCACATATAAGTGATAGCATACAGATTTGTCTTTCTCTGTCTGACTTATTTCACTTAGTATAATGCCCTCAAAGTTAATCCATGTTGTTGCAAATGGCAGAATTTCTTTCTTTCTTGAGGCTGAATATTCCATCGGATGTATGTACGTGTGTGGGTGTGTCTGTGTGTGTGTGTCTGTGTCTGTGTGTGTATCCCACAACTTTTTTATCCATTCATCTGTCAATAGACACTTATGTTGTTTCCATATCTTGGCTGTCATGAATAATGCTGCAGTGAACATTGGGGTGCAGGTATCTCTGATATTCTGTTAGTTTTTTGAGGAACCCATACTGTTTTCCATAGAGGCTGTACCAATTTACATTCCCACCAACAGTATATGAGGGTTCCCTTTTCTCCACACCCTCTCCAGCATTTATTGTTTGTAGACTTTTTGATGATAGCCATTCTGACGGGTATGAGGTGATATCTCACTGTAGTTTTGATTTGCATTTCTCTAATAATTAGTGATGTTGTGCATCTTTTCATGTACCTGTTTGCCATCTGTATATCTTCTTTGGAAAACTATCTGTTCAGGTCTTCTGCCCGTTTTTTTAATTCGGTTGCTTGTTTTTTTTGTTTTTTTTGTTTTTTTTAATTTATTTTATTTATGGCTGTGTTGGGTCTTCGTTTCTGTGCGAGGGCTTTCTCCAGTTGTGGCAAGCGGGTGCCACTCTTCATCGCGGTGCGCGGGCCTCTCGCCATCGCGGCCTCTCTTGTTGCGGAGCACAGGCTCCAGACGCGCAGGCTCAGCAATTGTGGCTCACGGGCCCAGCCGCTCCGCGGCACGTGGGATCTTCCCAGACCAGGGCTCGAACCCGTGTCCCCTGCATTGGCAGGCGGATTCTCAACCACTGTGCCACCAGGGAAGCCCCGGTTGCTTGTTTTTTGATATTGAATTGTATGAGCTGTTTATATATTTTTTGATATTAACCCCTTGTTGGTCATATCATTTGCAAATATCCTCTCCCATTCCATAGTTTGTCTTTTCGTTTTGTCAATGGTTTCCTTTGCTGTGCAAAAGCTTTTAAGTTTAATTAAGTTCTGTTTGTTTATTTTTGCTTTGTTTCTTTTGCCTTAGGACACAGATCCAAAAAAATATTCCTGTGATTTATGTCAGAGAGTGTTCTGCCTGTGTTCTCTTCGAGGAGTTTTATGGTTTCCAGGCTCTGGTGGGGTGTGTGTGGAGAGGGACCCCAGTGGCTAGCATCAGCAAATGTGAATACCTATGGAGCAAAGATGGTGAAATCTTTAGAGGGTCTGCAGCGGCTGGATTGGCCTTTAGTTTCTTCAGTGGCAGAATCTGCTGTTTGTCTGAAGGGCAGGTCACTGTGAACTGCGATTGCTGCCACTGCATGACTGTATTGGTAGCCCCTGTTTTTTCCTTATTCCTAGCCATCTCTATATGTCTCAGTTTTGATGGTCTGGGTGGAATGAAACTGAAGTGGGACCTTCATGTGGTGCCCAAAAGGCTGGAAACTGGTCGCTCATCCCACTCTTCCTTTTCTGGTGAGGGGAACCCTCTACCTGAGAAACTCCCTCTTGGTACTGAGCAATGCTTACTTGGGGGATGTGATGATGCAGGCAAAATGAAGCTATCTTTTTTCTCTTCTTGGGCAGTTATTCTCAGGTTTTGTTTTTCTACTGTGTTGCCAAAGTTTCTTAATTGGACTACAGAGCTCTCCCACAGCTGTTTTTGTTCATGGATAGCTGTCTAATTGTTGATCTTTGTTGGGGGATGGAGGCCAGGGTCTCCTATGTCACCATTTTGGTGACGTCCTTAATAAATTTTATTGTTTGGATTTTTTTTATTATAGTAGTTAACATGTTTATTTTAGGAACTTCAGGAAATACAGATAAACAAACAGAAAAGATAAGAGAACTTGGGTACCCTACTCCCCAGAGATAATCAATACTAGCATTTTGGTATATGTTCTTCAAGTCCTTTTTTCTGTGTGTAATAGCTGTGCGTAGAGCCAAACTCCATCTAACCACTTTCACAAGACTTTCATCTGTCAGATTCCAAATGGTCCCAGTTAGGTTTCTACAGTACTTATTTGATAAGCCACACAGTGTATTATGTTAATGTTATTTCTTCTGGGAATCACCAAGGAGTCACATTTTCATTTTCCATACATTCTAGATTTGAAAGCATATCACTAACCATCTGTTATAGGGATTCTAGTTTTTTTGTTCCTTCTTGCTACTGGACATGATTGTCTTATAATTCTCACTGGGAATTGATTAGTGTATAGATATTGCCAGGTAAAATAATTAGTGCTATAATGAGTATGTTGGAAGCTAAAAACTTGGAAAAAGAATTACTTACTGAAATTTTAATAAGAATTGTCATCTAAGAGATGAGATTAGCCATCTGTAGAAGTGGTTTACAAGTGTGTTATTAATGGAAACATAGGAAACAATCAAATTAATCAAGATACAGCTTTAGAACTGGGAGGTAACTAAAGAAAGCATTTCTACAAGCAATTTTTATAGGCTTTTAAGATTACAACAGTATTTCTACATGTCTTTTAGTTTTTCTACAGCAGAAACTATGTAGAAGTACTTCCTTGTCCGTATTACAGATCTGTCTCATTTTTCCCTTTTTTATTATGGTAAAATGTACATAGCCTAAAATTTACCCTTTTAATCATTTTTCAGTGTACAGTTCAGTGGCATTAATTACATTCACATTTTGTATAACCATCACCTCTATTCATTTCCAGAACTTTTTTATCATCCCAAGCTGAAACTCTGTACCCATTAAACAATAACTCTCCATTCCTCCCTCAGCCCCTGGGAACCACTATTCTCCTTTCTGTCTCCATGAATTTAACAACTCTAGGTACCTCATGTAAGTGGAATCATACAATATTTGTCTCTTTGTGTCTGGCTTATTTCACTTAGCATTCTGTCTTTAGGGTTCACCCATGTTGTAGCGTGTTCAGAATTTCCTTCCTTTTTAAGTTTGAATAATATTCCATTGTATATATATATACCACATTTTGTTTATCCATTCATATGTTGATGGTCATTTGTGTTGTTTTCACCTTTTGGCTATTGTGAGTAGTGCTGCTATGAACACAGGTATACAAATATCTGTTCGAGTTCCTGTTTTCAGTTCTTTTTGGGTATATACCTAGATGTGGAATTGGTGACTCATATGGTAATTCTATGTTTAATATTTTGTGAAACCTCTATACTGCACCATTTTACATTCCCACCAACAATGCACAAGGGTTCCAGTTTCTCCACATCCTCACTAAGACTTATTATTATCTTCTGATTTTTTAAAATAATAGCCATCCTAATATCCTAATGGGTATGAAGTGGTATCTCACTGTGGTTTTGATGTGCATTTCCCTAATGATTAGTGATGTTGAGCATCTTTTCATGTGTTTTTTGGCCATTTGTATATCTTCTTTGGAGAAATGTCTATTCAAGTCTTTTGCCTATTTTTAAATTAGATTGGTTTTGTTGTTATCTTTTGAAGGATAAATTTGCTGGATACAGAATTCTAGGTTGGGTTTTTTCTTTCAACACTTTAAATATTTCACTGCACTCTCTTCTTGCTTGCATGGTTTTTGAAGAGAAGTCTGATGTAATTCTATCCTTGTACCTCTAGGTAAGGTGTTTTTTAAGCCTGACTTCTTTAAAGATCTTGTCTTTTTTTTTTTTTTTAAAGATTCACGTGGCTGGGATTTATTTATTTATTTATTTATCTATTTATTTATTTATTTATGGCTGTGTTGGGTCCCCGCTTCCGCGCGAGGGCTTCCTCCAGCTGCGGCGAGCGGGGGCCACTCCTCATCGCGGTGCGCGGGCCTCTCACCATCGCAGCCTCTCTTGCTGCGGAGCACAGGCTCCAGACATGCAGGCTCAGTAGCCGTGGCCCACGGGCGTAGCTGCTCCATGGCATGTGGGATCCTCCCAGACCATGGCTCAAACCCGTGTCCCCTGCATTGGCAGGCAGACTCCCAACCACTGTGCCACCAGGGAAGCCCAAGATCTTGTCTTTGATGTTCTGTAATTTGAATATGATTTGCCTGTGTAGATTCTTTTTTTTTTTTTGGTATTTATCCTGCTTGGTGTTCTCTGAGCTTCCTGGATCTGTGGTTTGTTATCTGTCACTAATTTTGGAAAATTCTCAGCCATTATTAGTTCAAATATTTCCTCTGTTCCTTTCCTTCTTTCTTCTCTTTCTGGTATTCCCTTTATGCATATATTACACCTTTCGTAATTGTTTCACAATTATTGCATATTCCATCTTTTTCATTTTTTCCTTTTTGCATTCCATTTTTAGAAGTTTCTATTTACATATCTTCAAACTCACTGATTCTTTTTTTAATTTATTTTTTATTGAAATATAGTTGATTTACAATGTTGTGTTAATTACTGCTGTACAGCAAACTAACTCAGTTATATATATATATATATATATATATATATATATATATATACATTCTTTTTAATATTCTTTTCCATTATGGTTTATCACAGGATATTGAATATAGTTTCCTGTGCTATACAGTAGGACCTTGTTGTTTATCCATTCTGTATATACCACAAACTCACTGATTCTTTCCTCATTTATATCTCATCTACTGATGTGCCCATAGAAGACATTCTTCATTTCTGTTATAGCGGTTTTTATTTCTATCATTATTTTTTGGTTCTTTCTTAGAGTTTCCATGTCTCTGCTTACATTACACATCTGTTCTTGTATGTTGTCCAGTTTCTCCAAGAGAGCCCTTAGCATATAGTTATTTTAAATTCCTGTTCTGGTAATTCCAAAATCTCTGCCATATCTGAGTCTGGTTCTGATGCTTGCTCTGTCTCTTTATACTGTGTTTTTTGCCTTTTAGTATGCCTTGTAATGTGTTGTTGAAGGGTAGACATATGATGTACTGGGTAAAAGGAACTCAGGTAAATTGGCATGTAGTGTGAGATTTTATGTTTATTTGGCTAGGAGTTAGGCTGAGTTTACTGTTTGCTGTAGCTGTGTCAGAGGTAAAATTTCCTACAGTGTCTGTTTTTTTGTCTCCCCTGTCATCTTTGAGTTTCCCTAGAGAGTCCTTAAATAAGGTCTGAGATGTGCTGTTCTTTCCATTGTAATTCCCTGCTTTATACAGGAGTCTTACTGATGTGGTGGTATGATATCAGAAGATGGGAAGGATTCTATATTCCTATTTCCTGGGCTGTAATCTTTATAAGTGCTTTTTCATTCCACACCCCCACCCCTTCTTAGGTGAAACAGGAAAGCTAGAGGGGGCTGGATTGGGTATTTCTATTCCTCCAGATCAGCTAGGCTCTGGTAGAACCCAAGGTGGAATCTAATCATCTGAAATGTTGGTGACTCCAACTTTAGAAATAATGAATACTGGACTTCCCTGGTGGCACAGTGGTTAAGAATCCACCTGCCAATGCAGGGGACACGAGTTCGATCCCTGGTCCAGGAAGATCCCACATGCCGTGGAGCAACTAAGCCCGTGTGCCACAACTACTGAAGCCCACGTGCCTAAAGCCCACGAGCCACAACTGAGCCCACGTGCCACAACTACTGAAGCCCATGTGCCTAGAGCCGTGCTCTGCAACGAGAAGCCACCACAATGAGAAGCCCACGCACCACAACGAAGAGTAGCCCCCGCTCGCCACAACTAGAGAAAGCCCTCACACAGCAATGAAGACCCAACGCAGCCAAAAATAAATAAATAAATTTATTTTAAAAACTAATAAAATAAAAATTAAAAAAATAAAATGATAAGCATCTTCTAAAATATTGGATATTAATGCTTAGTGAGCTCTCAGATTTGTAGTTCTACGTCTGCCGTGTACCTTTACATTTTCTATAGGGAGCCATTCCCCAACCCCCAACCCCTGTCCACGCATTTGCTTAATCCTGTCTGGCTTTCAGAATCAAGTGGCTAAAGGAAGAAAAGCTTAGTAAAGGGACTTAGGTTCCCTTTTTTTCTACTGCTTCTTTATTGGCACCATTTCCTACTCCCCAAACAATAACTAAAAAAGCAAAAACTAATTTTCAATAAAAACCCTTTTATATTAACAGTTTTATGGCAGGTCAATGCCATATTGCCTATTCTTGGATTGTGGGGACTGTATCTGTGGGGTTTCCCAAGACAAGGAGCCCCTAGAAAGCTGGAAACATCAACCCAATTATGCACTTAATTCCTCTGTCAAGGTGCTGTAACCAAAGACCGCACAGAGATGGTAAACCATAAGGGTTATATTTAGTATGAAGGGAAGAACAGGCATATAGAGGGATTGCTCCAAGACTGTCACTTCGGGAACCTGCGGCCTTTCCCCAGTTCTCTCTGCCTGCCCAGTCAGTATTACTACAGGAAGTGGGGCTATTGTTAGGGATGACCTTAAGTGAAAGTGCTTAAATGTTTTCTGTGTGAGGTTTGTATGATGAGAGTCAATCTTAGTTCTCTCTCTCCTGTCTTGCCTGTCTCTCTGTCCCCCACCACCACTAACAACTTTTACAACTACTGTGATTTATCTAGAAGTGAAATACCAGTCTAGAGAGCTCCAAAGTCAACATGGAAATGAAACCTCAGCAGAGCAATGTCCATTCTGTTACCTCCTGTCCAGGGCACTTTTTGCTACCCAGAGGTAGGCTGAGGCCAAAATTCTTGGTGGGTTTAACTCACCCCAGATAGTCAGAAACCAGATAGACAGGGAAGATAGGAAGGAAGGCTTGGTCCACAGAAACTGAAACGGCTCGACATTATAGTCAACTTAGTGCCGGTTGGCCCCACCTTAAACCCTTCTAATCTCTTCTGTTCCTATCCCTGAAACCTTTATGACTCTGGCCTTTGTGTTCTTTTCTAGGTGACCAGGGTGATATTTAAAAGAAGACAGGAAGCTATAGTAACATGCAAAGCAGATTTGGAATTAGGGAATGTTCTCCTTGGCTCCAGGTTCCAGACTTCAATTTTTTCATTCAACTTAAATTTTATGAGTACTTACTTAGGCCAGGTATTTGGTGAGACTTTGAGATAAGGATTTGGGTAAGATTTAGTCCCTGTCCAGGAAGAGTTCATAATTTGGTGGGGAACACACAAATATGAACAAATAATTGCCATATTATAAAGTGCAAGTACTAGAATAGACGTGCTATGGGGAGCGCTGTCAGTAAAAAAATCCTCAGCCAGTCTGGTTTTGGGGCCAGACCCAGTCGACTCCTGCTGCTTTCCAGAGCCAATCCAGAAAAAAGAAACTCAGGTGGAGTCTGAAAGCTCATAATGCAAAGGCTGCGGAGCTGGGAAGGGGTAGTAGCTTGCCCACCACCTCCAGAGGCAGCGGGAGGGGGGCGGCTCAAGGAGCTCAGCGGGTGCCTTTACCTGTTTGCTCATTGCTCCTGAGGACCGTCAGGGTCTCCTTCATTTCCCTCTAAGGACACCAGAGCTGTTGGAAGGTAAGCTGAGGCATATTAAAATTTGGGGGGGGTTGAGTAAAAACCAATTTGAATTGGGCAGCGCCAAACTGGAGGTGGTTGGGATCGTTCTAACTATAGGAGGTGGGGGGAGAGACTTTTGTGGAGAAAAGGCAAAAGCAAAGTAAGGAAATTATTGATTGGCTATTACTTAAAGTCTAGTTGGCTGTTTGTGATTGGTTGTCCTTATCGCTGTAATTTTGAAACCTTGAGGCGTTTATAGGCTTAGATTCTGGCCTGCTTACATAGGCCACCATGGCATTAAAGCCACATCAGTCTAATGGCCTCCTTATTTAATTAATTTAACAACATATATATAAATATTTATACATGTATCTGTATTAAGCTAAATATGAGTTCATACTAATGTCTCCAATTCATATCTATTACCCTGTGGATCATTTTAGCTTCTTCCCTTTGCTTATCTGTACCCTCCCACTCCAACAGTAAGAAAACTGGCTCCTATAATCCACCATCAGGTACTTAATTGTTCAATTCCAGTATACATGTATAGTGGTTTCAGAATTGCTAGCCTGTACTCTCAGGGGAAACAACTTTATCAACCAGAATAGAGTGCTTATGTACAGTCTCTTTTGCCTATATTCTTAGACACAACTCATTTACAAAGTTACTTAGGTTTGCACCTTTGCCCCCACCCACTTCAGGAAGGTTCTTTCATACATTTGTAACACAGATTCTTTTTTCATATTCTGCATTCTGACCTTGTATCTCTTGATCTCCTAAATGATTTTTTGTTTTAGTTACATATATTAAGTTTTACTCTTTGTGCTATAAAGTTCTATGGCTTTTGAAAAACGTGTAAAGCATCCACCATTACAATATCATAGAGAATAGTTTCACTGTCCAGAAATATTCCCCTGTGCTTCACCTATTCAACCCTCCTCCTCTTCTCCAAATTCCTGTAAACCAGTGATGTTTTTACTGTCACTATAGTTTTGCCTCTTCTAGAACGTCATATAAATGGAATTATACAGTATGTAGTCTTTTCAGACTGGCTTCTTTCACCTAGAAATATATATTTATGATTCATCCATGTTTTTGCATGGGTTGATAGTCCATTCCCTTTTATCCCTCAATAGTATCCCATTATTTGGATGTACCACAGTTTGTTTATTTAGTCACTTACTGGGGAACATCTTGGTTGCTTCTAGTAATTATGAATAAAGCTGCTATAAACATTCACATCCAAAAAAAAAAAAAAAAGATCCTCACAGAAGAAATATTTGAGCTGAATACTGAAGGAAAAGGAAGAGTTTACTAAGGAGAATGAGTGAGAACAGCATGAGGAAGGGCAGAGAGGGATGAAAGAACATGTCATGTTTGGGGGCCATCAGAAAGTTTTCCGTAATTGAAATGGTACATTTATGATGACAAAGTTGGAAAGGTAGGATGGGACTAGATCATAAAGATTCATGGAGTGTGGACTTTATCCTTATAGACCAATGTTTTCCAACTTCACTTATTCATATTCTACCTTCACCATTTTAATTTCTTAAATCTAGGCAATAATATCTTTGAAATCATGAGTTTAATATATTTTCTTAAGAATATTAAAAAAAAGTATGCCTATTAAAATAAAAATGTATTCATTTGTCTCCCAACAGTGATACACTATAACTGTTTAGAAAGATAATTTTGAGAGCGTTATATGAGAGAGAGTGGATGGAGGAGTCAAACAGGGGATTATTTTAAAGGCTATTGAAATACCGAGAGATGATGAAGTTCTGAACTAAAAAAAGCCTTATTGGCAGTGATGGTAGAGAGGGGAAGGGCTTTAAAAGAGATTTAGGAACTAGAATAGACAGGATTTATTAATTAGAGGAAGGTAAGGATATTTATGAACTAAAATCTGGATTTGGTGACTAATTAAGTGGAAGGGTGGAAGATTACAGAAAAGGAAGGATCTAGAATTACTTGCAGGTCTCTTGTCTTGGAAGTGAATGATGGTACCAGTTCACCCAAGCAGAGAACAAGAGCAAAATTAGGTTTGAGGGAAAAAATTTCCCTCGAAAATTTATTTAATTGAAAATTTCTTTTAAGTTACAAATACAGTATGTTCTCACTGTAACAAGTGAAATAAAAAATGCAAGAAGATAAAGTTAAAAATCTACCCTTTCATATCCCCCTCCCCTCCCCTTGTAACATCGAGGGTACCAATTTGTGCAACCTTTCACACCTTCTTCATGTGTGTGTATTTATGCGCACAAATACGATGACCATTTTTTATAAAAATGAGGTCATATTCTCTCTCTCCCTCCCTCTCCCCCCTCCCCCACCTCCCTCTCTCTCTGCTTTGTGCTTCCCTCCACAGCACCTGCACATCACTCCACAGCGGTAGCAGGCTCGAAGGGGTAGGTAACAGCAAGAACAGGGGGCGAAGAAACACAGGTCAGTAAGAGCCATCCACCGGAGGCAAAACTCATAGCTAGTATCGCACAGGCACAGGTCTGTATAGTCTCCCTCGGGTCCGACATACAGCGATAGAGCATGCTGTCCTCACCACATACAGCTCACCACTTGAAGCAAAGTTCTCATGGAGTCAGGCGCGTCCTGACAGTGGCCCCTCCGGTTTTCCTCATGGTTGAAAGCGTCCTGGCAGTACGCGCACCGCCCACTCGGAGCGTTCCCTGTCCTCCTTCCACCACCGGGACTTGCCCCGGAATGGCTGTGTCTTGATCATGCTGGCCCCGCGCTGATGCCAAAGTCTGAGGAGTCCTCATGGGGGTAATTGTAGTCGTGCTTAAGGACCTTGTTCTTGGCGAAGCGCAGGTACGAGCCCGCGTCTTCCAAGGGGTTCAGGTATTTGTCCCTCGCCGGCGCCGGTAATCCTCGTAATGTGCGTCATCCAGGTCTTCTCCCTGGGTTGATGTGCACGATCTCCTAGTCGTCCAGGAAGCTCACCTGGCAGTAGGGCCTTGCCATCAGCTGTTCCAGGTGATAATGGTCTGTGGGGTGTGGGTCGTGGAGGTGACCCAGGGTATAAATCCTCTGGTGCTCACAGGATATGAGGGAGGAGATTGTCCGAATAAGTTGTTCCTTCTTCTGAGACGAATTATTGATAGAAGAACTGTCTGTAGCTGTTGTAAAAACGTCATTGCAAAGCTCAGCTTCGCTACGGATGGTGGAAGATGATGTTGAGCTTTCCATAAGGTCTTCGATTGCTTTCCTCACTCAAGGCTTCAGACAGTAAGTCAAAACTTACTATTGTTGACCTTCCAATGATGAAAGGTTGGGTTGGCTTTGGTGTAGACCAATTCCTTTCTTAAATAGCATTCCAGTACCACCAGTTTGTCTTTCTGTCGTTCACCATGGATGAGAAAGCCGATTTGTCATCCGGGTGCGTGACCTTACCTATCCCATCTTCCTTCCTGTGGGAACCATCCCCCCGCTGGAGTCATCTGAGGTCATAACCACAGCCTTGACGCGCATAATATAGCTGTCCTCACCCGCGTGTGTTTCTTTGGTCATTTTCCTGTTCACCTACATACCTGTCCTGTGGCGGTGGGCAGCCTTCATTTTCCTGTCCGCTCCCCTTCCCCCTTATTCACATCTTGGAGATCGCCTGATTTGGTTGGGGGGTGGGGTGGCTAGAGCAAGGCGACTGAAGCGCCTGGGCAGGGGTGCATAGGCAAGGTGGCGGGGGCGGGGACTGAGCACCATGGGGCCAGGAGGTGGAGGCCGGCAGGGGCTCTGGGGACTTGGGAGCGGGTAGAGCGGAGAAGGGAGCGATTTGGGTGGAAAAACAAGCGTGCTGCTGAGAGCCGGGGAGTGCTGAGAGAAGAAGGAGAGGGCCAGCTGCCGGAGGGGGCTCAGTCCCGGGTTGCCCCCCTCCCCCACCCAGGCCAGACCAATCACGGTTTTGGGGGAGCTGCGCCTGTGAGGCGCTGCAGGGTACCCCACTGAGCTACATCTCTCCACTCCACCGATTTACTCCATATTGGATTCTTACCATCGTCAAGAGGAGGAGCTTCCCTTTTTTTTTTTTTTAACATCTTTATTGGAGTATAATTGCTTTACATTGCTGTGTTAGTTGCTGCTGTATAACAAAGTGAGTCAGCTATACGTATACGTATATCCCCATATCCCCTCCCTCTTGTGTCTCCCTCCCACCCTCCCTATCCCACCCCTCTAGGTGGTCACAGAGCACTGAGCTGATCTCCCTGTGCTATGCGGCTGCTTCCCACTAGCTATCTATTTTACATTTGGTAGTATTTTTAAGTCCATGCCACTCTCTCACTTCGTCCCAGCTTACCCTTACCCCTCCCCCTCAAGTCCATTCTCTACATCTGCGTCTTTATTCTTGTCCTGCCCCTAGGTTCTTCAGAACCTTTTTTTTTTTTAGATTCCATATATATGTGTTAGCATACGGTATTTGTTTTTCTTTCTGACTTACTTCACTCTGGATGACAGACTCTAGGTCCATCCACCTCACGACAAATAACTCAATTTCGTTTCTTTTTATGGCTGAGTAATATTCCATTGTATATATGTGCCACATCTTCTGTATCCATTCATTTGCTGATGGACACTTAGGTTGCTTCCATATCCTGGCTATAGTAAATAGAGCTGCAATGAACATTTTGGTACATGACTCTTTTTGAATTATGGTTTTCTCAGGGTATATGCCCAGTAGTGGGATTGCTGTGTCGTATGGTAGTTCTATTTTTAGTTTTTTAAGGAACCTCCATACTGTTCTCCATAGTGGCTGTATCAATTTACATTCCCACCAACAGTGCAAGAGGCATTCCTTTTCTCCACACCCTCTCCAGCATTTATTGTTTGTAGATTTTTTGATGATGGCCATTCTGACTGGTGTGAGGTGATACCTCACTGTAGTTTTGACTTGCATTTCTCTACGGATTAGTGATGTTGAGCATCCTTTCATGTGTTTGTTGGCAATCTGTATATCTTCTTTGGATAAATGTCTATTTAGGTCTTCTGCCCATTTTTGGATTGGGTTGTTTATTTTTTTGATATTGAGCTGCATGAGCTACTTGTATATTTTAGAGATTAATCCTTTGTCAGTTGCTTCATTTGCAAATATTTTCTCCCATTCTGAGTGTTGTCTTTTTGTCTTGTTTATAGCCAAAGCAATCTTGAGAAAGAAAAATAGAGCTGGAGGAGTCAGGCTCCCTGACTTCTGACTATACTACAAAGCTACAATAATCAAGACACTATGGTACTGGCACAAAAACAGAAATATAGATCAATGGAACAGGATAGAAAACCCAGAGGTAAACCCACGCACATATGGTCACCTTATCTTTGACAAAGGAGGCAAGAATATACAATGGAGAAAAGACAGCCTCTTCAATAAGTGGTGCTGGGAAAACTGGACAGCTACATGTAAAAGAATGAAATTAGAACACTCCCTAACACCATACACAAAAATAAACTTAAAATGTATTAGAGATCTAAATGTAACGCCAGACACTATCAAACTCTTAGAGGAAAACATAGGCAGAACACTCTGACATAAATCACAGCAAGATCCTTTTTGACCCACCTCCTAGAGAAATAGAAACAAAAACAAAAATAAACAAATGGGACCTAATGAAACCCTTTTCTTATAAGGACACAAGTCATATTATATTAGGGTCCACTCTGATGAGTTCAACGTTACTTGACTACATCTGCAAAGACACTTGCTATAGACTGAATCTTCCTGTTCCCCCAAAATTCATATGTTGAAATCTGATTTCTAATGTAATGGTATTTGGAGGTGGGGGGCCTTGGGGGTGAATAAATTATGAGGGTAGAGTCCTCATGAATGAGAATTAGTGCCCTTTCAAAAGAGACCCCAGAGAGCTCCCTTTGCCCTTTCTGCCATGTGAGAATACAAGAAGTCAGCAGTCTGCAACCTGGAAGAGGGCTCTCCCCAGAATTCAACCATGCTGGCACCCTGATCTCAAACTTCCAGCCACTAGAACTGTGAGAAATAAATTTCTGTTATTTATAAGCTACCCACTCTGTAGTACTTTGCTATAGAAGCCTGAACTAAGACAGCCCTATTTCCAAATAAGGCCACATTCACAGGTACGGGTGTTAGGACTTCAATATATCTTTTTATGGGATACAATTCAACCTATAATAGTAATTATTGATATGTTGAGGCTTGAGTCTGCCATTTTATTATTTATTTTCTGTTTGTTTCCTCTGTTTCCTGTTCTTCTTTCTCTTTTTTTGCTTTCCTGTGCTTGCTTGAACATTTTTAAGGATTCTATCTTGATTTGTTTATAGTATTTTCGAGCACACTGCTTTATATAGTTTTCTTAGTTGTTGCTCTAGGAATTATAATATAAATATGTAACTTATAACAGTCTATTGATATTGGTATTTTACTACTTCAAGTGCAGTAGAGAGACCTTACTTTCATTTAGATCCCTTTACTGTATCCACTTTAAAAATGTATAATTGTCTTAAGTATTTCCTCTACATATACTGAGACACCACATCAGACGGTGTCATAATTTTAGCTTTAACCATCAAACATGGTTTCTTAAGAGGATAGTATACCCCTATTTTTGCCTATTCTGATGTTCTTTCCTTTCTAAAGTTCCAGGCCTCCTTCTTTTATCATTTCCTTTCTGTTTAGAGAACTTCCTTTAGATGTTCTTTAAGGGCAGGTTTGTTAGCAACAAATTCTCTCAGTTTTCCTTTGTATCAGGGATAGTTTTACCAGACATAGAATTTGTGGTTGACAGTTATTTTTTTTGAATAATTATTTTTTAGAGCAGTTTTATGTTTACAGAAAATTTGAGAAGATAGTACGGAGAGTTTCCATATACCCCACATTCAATTTCCCCTATTGTTAACATCTTATATTAGTACATTAGTATGGTACATTTGTTACAATTAATGAAGCAATATTGATACCTTATCATTAAAGTTTATACTTTATCCAAATTTCCTTTGTTTCAACCTAATGTCCTTTATTTGTTTCAGAACCATCCAGGATACCACATTACATTTAGTCATCATGTCTTCTTAGGCTCCTCTTGGCTGTGACAGTTTCTCAGATTTGTATTGCTTTTGATGACCTTGATAGTTTTGAGGATCACTGGACAGCTGTTTCATAGAATATCCTCTGCTGGAATTTGTCTGATGCATAAAAAAACTGGAGTTATGGGTTTTGGGGAGGAAGACCACAGAGGTGAAGTACCATTTTCATTGCATCATATCAAGGGTACATAATATCAAAATGACTTATCACTTTAGATATTCACCTTGAGCACCTGGCTGAGGTGGTGTTTGTCAGGTTTCTCCACAGTAAAGTTACTCTTCTATCCCCCTTCCCATATTGTACTCTTGGAAGTCACTGTGTGCACCCAAACTTGAGTAGAGTTTTGCTCTACCTCCTTGAGAGCAAACTATCTACATAAATTATTTAGAATTTTGATTGGGAGATTTGTCTCTTTCCCCCCATATATGTATGTATGTATGTGTGAATAAATGTATGTTTGTATGTATGTATTTATCCATCCAATCAGTCAATCATTATATCAGTATAGACTCATGGATATTTATTTTATACTTTGGATTATAATCCAATCCTACTTTTTTGTGTTGCTCAAATTGTTCTAGCTTTGGCCATTGGGAGCTCTTTTAGTTGGCTCCCGTGTCCCTTTGACATACCCCTATCATTGTGGGTTTTTTTTCCTTTTGAGCACTTTCTTACTTTCTGGCTCTACAAGATGGTCTAGGCTCATCTTATGTGTTTCCTGCCCTAATCTGACAGTTCTGCTCTTTCTGTGCTTGAAAAATTTTGTGCCACTATCTTCTGGCCTGCATGGTTTCAGGTGAGGAATCTGTTATCATTCAAATTGATGTCCACTTATAAGTAGTGCATCTTTTTTCTTTGGCTGACTTCGGGATTTTTTCTGTCTTTCATTTTCAGAAGTTCAATTATGATGTGTCTTAGCATGGATTTCTTTGTAATTCATCCTTTCTAATAGCTGCATACTATTCTATATGTGGAGATATCACAATTGAAATGTATGCTACAGACATATAATCACTAATACAAAAATATACATATAAAGAATATTTATTGCAGCATTATTGTTAGTGGCAAAAAATGGGAATAGACTGTAAGATCAAAGAGAATGTGTTATTAATTGGGGGGATGTCCTCAGTGCTGTAGGCTGAGGGAATCATATTCCTCAGTTTATAGCATATTGTCATCATTGGCCCATGCAAGATTCCTCCCTTGTTTGTATGTTTTCTTTTAGCCCCATTTTCCACTCCCATGCCCTCTTCACCCCTCAGGCAACCATTCCTTAATGTATATCCTTTTGTTTGAATATATTCTTATAAAATGCAATTTGTTATTTTATGTGTGTATTATTTTAATTTACATAAATCATATTGTGTTAGACATTCCAGTGTTTTTTTTTCACTCTGCACACTGTTGTAGAAGCCATTCCAATCAGATGCTTGGGATGAACACAAACACACTACTGTATAGAAGATATATAACCAGCAAGGACCTACTGTATAGCACAGGGAACTATACTCAATATTCTGTGATAACCTATATGAGAAAAGAATCTAAAAAAGAATGAATATATGTATATGTATAACTGAATCACTTTGCCGTACACTTGAAACTAACACAACATTGTAAATCAACTATACTCCAATAAAATTAAAAAAAAAAGAAAGAAAAAAAAGAATCTAACTGCCGTATAGTACTCCAAGGTATATGTCTACCGTATTTTCCCTATCAGCTTCTCCAGTGATGGACAAGCAGATTACCTCCACCTTCCTGTTAACACAAACAACAGTGTGATGAGCATACTCATACATGCACCCTATGGACTTGTGTGGCAATTTCTTTGGCATATAAGGGATATATATATACATGTATTTCATATTTTAATAGGTATTGCCAGATTACTTTCCTGAAAGGTTATAGTAAGTCTTACTTCTACCAGAGGTGTATGAGAGTCCCTGTTATCCCTAATCTTTGCCAACATTGGATGTTATCATTCTCGTGAATTTTTGCCAGCCTTGGTGAGAAACATTGCATTTATTGCTTTAATCTGCATTTTCCTGATTATTAGGTGAGATTGGGCATCTTCTCATATGTTTTTGGCAACTTGAATTTCTTCTGTAAATTGCCTTGTTTAGAATTGAATTCTGAATGTGTTGAGTTTGTCATCTAGGAGCATCTAGATGACCTGTCTAGTAGGCAACTCAAAATATGAGTCTGTAGTTCCAAAGAGAATTAGAGTTGGGAGATAGCAAATTGAGAGTTGACAGTTTATAGATGAGAGCCAAAATCATCTAAATGGGATCTAAATGATAGGATCATCCTTGAAAACAGTGTAAAGTGAGGAAAGAGCTGAACAGAACCCCTGCAAATACATTTAAGCAGCAGATAGAGTCAGGAAGCATGCGAGAAAGAAAAGTCACAGAGGAGGGAGAGAAACAGGAGAGAGTGATGCCAGGGAAGCCAAGGGAGGAGAGATCGTCAAAGAAAAGGAGGTGATCGGCCATGTCCAAGGCTACAGAGAGGCCCAGTGAGATTAGTACTGAAAAGTATCCGTTAGATTTGCAATTAGGGCATTATTTGTCACCTTAGTGAATGTAGTTCCAATAATATGGTGAGGTCAGAAACCAGATTGCAGGGGTTGAGAAGAGACTCAGAGGTAAGGAAGTAGATATAGTGAGAAATAGATGATCCTTTAAAGAAGTTCAGACCTAAAGGGAAGGAGAGAGGGTAGCAGTTAGAGGGATTATAAGGTTTGGGGAGGGCTTCATTTGTTTTAAGAAAAGAGACTTGATCATTTGTACAGGCTGAGAGAAAGAGAGGTTAGAGGCAAGAGGAAGAGAGATTTTCTAAAATGTCCAAAGTGGAACTCCTGATTTCCCTTCCAAATTTGCTTCCCAAAACTTTCCAATCTCAGTAAATGGCACCGCTATCACTTAGTTTCTCAACCCCCAAACCTGGATATGATGCTTGAGTCCTCCCTTTCATCCCTTTCTCTCATTCCATTTCATGAACAAGTGGGAATGCTGGGAGAGCACCTAAATTTTCTAATATTCCAATAACCTTACCTGGTTCATTGAAGCCCTCCCAGAGCAGGATGTAGGAGCCACGCAGGTCAGGGTCAGAAAGAGGGTGAGCTTGCTTTTTATTTCCTGACCACGTTCAAGGGTAATAGTCAATTTTGAGAACAGAGCAGATGCTAGCCTCTTTAGATATTAAGAACAATACTTTCGCTTCAATGCTGTGTTTAGGATTCATGGTGAGAAGCATCAGCAAAATAGCACAAACTTGTGATGTAACTCTTCTTCATAATAGGTATTAATTCTGCTCTTCCTTCTAGTTCTCTGGCAAGGAAGAGAGAGGATTCGGCTCCTGTCTAATAATGAAAGAGAAGGACATGGGTAGGGGCTGAGTGTGAAGGAAATTAGCCTATGTTTGAAAATCTACTCTGGGCCTTAGAACTCACTTGACTTAAATCCTTAACAGCAAGGACTATGTCTGTACCCTCAACACCCAGCACATAGTGTCGGTGCTCAATAAATGTTTGAACCTAAAGAGCTAAATTACCTCATTTAATCCCTGCAATAACCCTATGAGGTAAATAATTTTACCCACATTGTATAGATTTGGATACAAAGTCTTAGAGAATTTAGTAGCCTGCTCATTATGGGAATGTGCATGTATAAAATGTGGTGCAGTGCAAACGCAGGTCTGTGGTTTGGGGTAAGGGGTGAGGCTGTGGCAAAGAGGGTAGCTCTTTCTGGGCACTGACCTGTTTTGAGCAGGGTTTCTCAGCCTTGACATTTGATACTTGCAGCTGGGTAATTCTTTGTTGTGGGGGGCTGTCCTATGCATATAAGATGTTCACTAGTACCTCTGGCCCCTACCCACTAGATGTCAGTAGCACACCCTCCCACCCCACCACATGGTGACAGTCAAAAATGTCTCCAGACATTGTGGACAGTTAAAATCACCCCTGGATGAGAATCACTGATTTAGAGGCTCACAGAACAGGGCTGGTGCTGCCCAGGAGCCTCTTTATACTCAAAGAGAGGGACTCTTCCCCAGTCTTTTCTCCCTACAAAGTCAGTGGTAGAGAAGCTGAAATGAATACAGGTTGACGTTGGCCAGTTCTAAGTCATAGACCTTTTCTGTGCCCTTTATTCTCCTTCCTCTCTTGTATATTTCTGTTTTTGCCTTCCTTGGGTCCCCCAACCCCACCCCAGCCCTTTCTCCCATTTAGGCTAAAGTTATGCTTTGTATGAGAACCGCACCCCATGGGCACTAGAGTAGCAGTCACTCAGGGTGTTTTTGAACTTTCTGGTAAAATCCAGGCCCTTTCTGCTAACAAACTTTACTTTAGTCCCTGAGGCTGGTTGGCTCTCTCTCCCATGGTCTCCTTTGTCACATGGAGATACCAGTCATATTTGTGAGATTCCATCCATTATTAACAAAATGGTGGAGTCAGATCTATCCGAATCCAAGGCCCATGCTCTTACCTTTACCCCCCGTGGTTTTCAAACTTTAGCATGGGTCAGAATTACTTGGAGGTCAAGTTGCCAGATTTTGAAAAAATAATAAAAACCAAACAAACAAACAAAAACAAGACACCCGTTAAATTTTAATCTGAATATAATTATGTACCAAATATTGCAAATATTTATAGGAAAAAAATATTTGTTGTTTATCTGAAATTCAGAATTAACTGGGCCATTTTGTATTTTATCTGGTAACCTTGCCTAGAAGGCTTATTAAAACACAGCTTGGGCTTCCCTGGTGGAGCAGTGGTTAGGAATTCGCCTGCCAATGCAGGGGACACAGGTTCGAGCCCTGGCCCGGGAAGATCCCACATGCTGCAGAGCAACTAAGCCCGTGCGCCACAACTACCGAGCCTGCACTCTAGAGCCCGTGAGCCACCACTACTGAGCCTGCGTGCCACAGCTACTGAAGCCCGTGAGCCTAGAGCCCGTGCTCGGCAACAAGAGAAGCCACTGCAATGAGAAGCCCGCTCACCGCAACAAAGAGTAGCCCCCGCTCACCGCAACAAAGAGTAGCCCCCGCTCACCACAACTAGAGAAAGCCTGTGTGCAACAATGAAGACCCAACACAGCCAAAAAGAAATAAATAAATTAAAAAAAAAACACAGCTTGCTGGGCCTCACTTCCCAGAGATTCTGAATCTGTAGGCCTGGATGGGGCCTGAGAATTTACGCATGCTGGTCTAGAGACCACTTTTGAGATCCATGGCACATAGGTTAAATGGTGAAAGATAAGAATGTTTCTGTGAAGCTTTTCCCTTTGATCCTCACATCCCACCAAAGCAGAAGGGAAGAAATGGCTAAAACTTAAAGCAGGGTTCTACTTTTTTTTTAAACTACTGAACCACCTGATCAGAAATCCATTTGTGAGGGTATATGAATTTTTATTGATAACAATAGTCTGCTAGCTATTCAAAACTATGAATTTTGAACAATAATACAACAACGTTCTAAAAGTGAGATTAGGAAACTTTATTCATACCATTTACCAAAGCCAAGTGTTAGTCATTGCTCAATTTTGGTTACGTCAATGAGAATGCTTCGTTTTATAAACTGATTCTTGAGAACTATGTGATTATCACAGTCTTTAAAATTTTTTTCTTTAATCACTGCTTTCGCTAATCACAGAAGTAATGTGTGCTCATTAAATTTTAAACAAACAACCTAGAAAGTTGTGACTTTGAAAGAAAAATTCTCTATAATCCTAGTCCCAAAAGAGATAAGCTCTGTTAACTATTTGCTGTACATTTATAGGGGCCCTTTGCATAGTGCTGATATGTATGATTTTATTTATTTTTTAACAAAAATTAAATCATTATGAACTCATGGATTTGAATATATTTGATATCTCGGACTCACCTTGCACATTTCCTGCCCCAAACCTGGAATCAGCCACTTCTTCAAAAAGCCCTGGTTTCGTTTTAGTGGGAAATGGTATTTCAAGGCCACAGTCTAGATACTAGCAGTGCTCATAGGTGCAGGACTGGTCACTATTTCTAAGCCTTTTAAGAAAAAATGCCTCATGAGTTCACACAGATACTTTAATTCAAAGTCAGGCCTACAGGATTTTAGTTAACTCCTGTGTTATATTTGAATCTCCTTTCTTTCAAACTTGAGAATCTCGGTTCCCAAAGATATAGGGAATAATAGAATATCACATAATTACTCATTTGCTTTGTCCCACTGACATACACAACTGTCTCAGAATAACAATATTAATACTACCACCACCAATATGATTACAAAAACAATTAAACATTTCTTTTGCATATCATCTCTCCATTTTCCCCCCTTCTGTAGCAATTATATTCTATGCTCTTACTTAGAACGTTCATTGAATCTTAGTGTGTGTGTGTGTTTATTATATTTATTTAATGCTCACTACCAGTCCTTATGTCAATGTCTTTCTAGTTATTTTGGTTCTCTGAAGTTTATTCTCTAGTAGATTCCTCAGATAGGGTTCACAAGACCAATCTTTCCTGAGTGATTACATGTTGATAATAGTTTGTAGGCTCTAATCTAGAAAGTCAGTGTATTAGTTAGCTAGGGCTGCCATAACAAAATATCACAGACTGGGTGAATTAAACAACAGAAATTTATTTTCTCACTGTTCTGAAGGCTAGAAGTCCAAAACCTAGGTGTTGGCAGGTTTGATTCCTTCTCAGGCCTTTCTCCTTGGCTTGCAGATGGCCAACTTCTCAATGTGTCCTTGCATAATCTTTTCTACGTGCATGTACATTCCTGGTATCTCTCTTTGTGTCCAAATTTCCTCTTATGAGGACAGTGGGATTGAATTACGGCCCACTCTGATGGCCCCATTTTAACTTAATCACCTTGAAAAGCCCTGCCTCCAAATATAGTTCACATTCTGAGATACTGGGCTTCAACATAAGAACACTGGGCGGGGGGGACACAATTCAGCCCACACCAGTCAGTTTGGCTGGATATAAACTCTTTACCTCACATTTTCTTTCCTTGTATATCTTGAATATGTAAATTAATTTTCTTCTGGCATAAACCATTGCTGTCAATACATCTGATGACTGGCTGATTTTCTTTCCCTTGTTCTCTTTACTTGGATACATAAGATTTTTTTCCTTAAAGTCCAGTAATTTTACTACGATATGATCATTTTGGGTTAATTTTCTCAGTTACACAAATTCCCTTCTTAAATGTTGTTTCAAGTGTGTCAAAAGTTATTTCAGGAAAACTTTCCTATGGTCTTTATTATTCATTCTTTTTCCCTTGCTTTGGTTTTCTTTATGTATGTTGGATTTTCTTAAACTATCTTCTGAATTTGTCACTTTTCCTCAAATTCTTTCTCTCTTTTCTTTTTAGTTTTAAATTTTTTCCTTCTTTTCATTTTCTTTTTCTCTTAAGGCATTGTGTGTTGAGTTTATTCACTCTTGTGCTCCTTCTAGTTTAGAATTCATTTCTGATTTTTTCTTTTATTTCCAATTCTTTCCTTATTTCTGTTACCTAACTTTTGAGTTTTTCTAATTCTGCATTATGTTGTTCTTTTGCATCCCGTATCATTTTCTTAATGTCTTTTTACTTGTTTTAAAATAGTAGGTTATAGTTTTCATATTTTGTTATTTATCTGCCATGCTTTTGTTGTCAAGGGATGTTATTAGCCTTATTTTTTCCATTGTAATAAATATAACCTTGATCCTTTTCTGTTGCTCATTTTTACATGAAAAGTGTTTTTTTTAATTTTACAAGAAGGTTGGATTTAGAGTAGATTTTTAAATTTCATGGCTTTTGAGCTCCCTCTTCTGTTGCTTTTGTGTAATATTAAAACAAATGATATCATGGTGCTGCTCCCCTCTCCTATTTTCATCTGGACCTTCTGTTGCTGTACTGCCTAGTTTGGATTCTACTCCCAGAAGTTTCTCCTCAGTGTGGGCTTTGTCCTAGGATGGAGCTTTAGCTGGTTAGTTTTGAGCGTTCATGGGGCTCACACTACTCCAGGCCCAGATTGTTCCAGCCTCTTTAGGTCTTACCACTGCCCTGCTATAAGCATATGCAAAATCTCTCCCAGTTTTAGCTGCTGTCCTTAAATTGTCCCTCTGAGCTTTCCACTGAGTAACTTTGGCTATTTAGGGATTCTCTGGTCTGTTAGATGCCCCATTGCTTCCCTCTGCTTCCTTTTGCTGAAACCCACATATGTCTTATAGGTGCTGGTAATTTGTCCCCTTTCCTCATATTTTGGGGTTCATGGGGGTATCTTGTTACCTAGTTTTGTTGTAGATATTGTCCATAGGTTTTGGGTTTTGCTATCCTATTTTTTCTTTTTATAGAGGAACTTGGGGCAATTGAAAAACTATGCCACCTTACCACCTTCCAAGAATCACCCTGTCCCTTGTTTTTTTTCTTTTTCTTTTTAAATTTATTTATTTTTGGCTGCTTTGGGTCTTCGTTGCTGTGCGCGGGCTTTCTCTAGTTGCGGAGCGAGCAGGGGCTACTCCTTGTTGCAGTGTGCGGGCTTCTTATTGTGGTGGCTGCTCTTTGTTGCGGAGCACGGGCCCTAGGCATGTGGGCTGCAGTAGTTGTGACACGCGGGCTCAGTAGTTGTAGCTCGCGGACTCCAGAGCGCAGGCTCAGTAGTTGTGGCGCACAGGCTTTGTTGCTCTGCGGCATGTGGGATCTTCCCGGACCTGGGCTCGAACCCGTGTCCCCTGCATTGGCAGGTGGATTCTTAACCACTGCGCCACCAGGGAAGCCCCTCCATTAAGTTTTAATTGCAATTATTATATCTCTCATTTTTACAAGTTTTTAAAGTTTTTAATCAACTTTCTGAAATATTATTTACATATAATAAAATATAATACAGTGTACCTATTTTACACATATAGTTTGATGAGTTTTGGCAAATAAATACACCTGTGTAACTGCCACCACTGTCAAGAGAGAACATTTTTATCATCCCAGAAAGTTCCCTTGTGCTCCTTCCCAGTCAATCCTTCTCACTCATGGCACCAGACAACCATTTATTTGCTTCTTGTTACTATAGATTTGCCTTTTCCAGAATGGCATATAAATGGAATCAACAGTGTGTATACTTTTTTGTGTCTGGATTCTTTTGCTCAGTATAATGTTTTTGAGATTCGTTCATGTTGTTGCCTATATCAATAGTTTGTTCCTTTTTAATGCTAAGTATATTCCTTTGTATGGATATGCCACTGTTTATTCATTTATTCTGCTGTTGGTGGATTGGTAATGTTTGACTTTTATGAATAAAGCTGCTATGAATATTCTTATACATGTCTTTTGATGGATATATGCATTAATTTCTGTTGAATGTTTACCTAAGAAGTAGAATTGCTGAGTTGTAAAGTAAATGTATGTTTAGCTTTATTAGATACTACCAAATAGTTTTCCAAAGTGATTATACCAATTTACACTGCCATTAGTAATTATCAGTAATTTTCGTTCCACATTCTTGTCAAAATTGGTATTTTCAATATTAAAAAAATAGGCTTTCTGGTGAGAGAGGTGTGTTTTACTCATTTTTGAGAGTGAGCTGCTCATTTTCCTCAGGAAATTATTTGTGGAAGTTTTTTGAGGAGTAGGGTAAAAGAACATTCTTTCAGAAAGTTTCTGTGTTTGCTTCTGCTAGGCACTTAAGAGCAATGGTCTGGGACTATGTAAACTAAATGAAGGTTTTTTTTTTTTTGACCACCAGATAGTGTGTATTTGAGCTATAAACTTGAGCAAGGACCAGCTTATTGTTCAATTTCTCAAGGACATGATTCTCCCCTCTATTATGTTCAGAGCCAAGGCAGTCCTTTCTTTTCAGTCCCCCAGAGCTGGGGAAGTGGGGATTGGTGAGGTTACTTTCTAGTTTGCCCTTATTTAAGGTTGTGGCCCTTTCAGGATCCAGCTAAAATCCAGGGGTACAGGAAGAAGGCCTTTTTTAGACTCCCCACCTTGGAGGGACCTAGGAGTCCACAAATGATTTAGCTGAAGGTCACCAGGTTTTGCAAATGCTCCCAGGGCAAAGCAGCTTCAGTGCATCACATGTCTATATGGGTTCCCTTTTATCTTATTAATTCCTTTTTATCTTACCAGTTCTTTGATGCTTTTAATAAGGTGCTTTATGTTTTATCCAGTCTCTTAAGTGGTTTTCTGTGGGAGGTTTTGTTCAGATACCTAGTCCACCATATAACCAGGAATGCTTCATATTTCTGTTATCATTCTCCTGTATAGTTTTGTTTGTTCTTCCTAGATTTTCTAATTGCCTTTTATATTTTCTTTTTGAGGAAAGAGATCACTTTTTCTAATCATTAATATTTCCTAGCTTCTTAATTTATCCATCACTTGGAATCAATTTCATTCTTCTTGAACACATTCTTTCTGTAGCACTTTGGTTTCTTATTCTAAATTGGACTGATTGCTTTCCAGGCCTACTTCCCAGTTGTCATCCTAGAGGGTTTTTGTCACTGGATTCATGAGTTGTCTCCTATTTCTTGTTTCCCATGTCTTTTTCTTTCTGGGATTTACCCTGGTTTTGTTGAAGCACATCTTAGAGTAACAAACTAAGAAAGGCTGTGCGGTAGTTATTCTTTTGAGTCTTTACATTTCTGAAAATATCTTTTTGTACTCATACTTGATTGGTGATTTGGCTAGGTTTTTTTTTTAAAATAAATTTATTTATTTATTTATTTATTTTTGACTGTGTTGGGTCTTCGTTTCTGTGCGAGGGCTTTCTCTAGTTGCGGCGAGCGGGGGCCACTCTTCATCGCGGTGCGTGGGCCTCTCACTGTCGCGGCCTCTCTTGTTGCAGAGCACAGGCTCCAGACGCGCAGGCTCAGTAGTTGTGGCTCACGGGCCCAGTTGCTCCGCAGCATATGGGATCTTCCCAGACCAGGGCTCGAACCCGTGTCCCCTGCATTGGCAGGAGGTCTCTCAACCACTGCACCACTAAGGAAGCCCCTTGGCTAGGTTTTAAATTCTAGGTTCAGAATAATTTTCCCTCAGAATTTTAGAGAGTTATTCTAACATCCAGTGTTGCTAATGAGAAACCTGATTTTTGTTTCTTTACAGGTAACCTGCTTTTTCTTTCTGGAAGCATTTATAATTTTCTCTACTTCTGATGGTATAAACTGACATAGTAGTGTCTTAAGTATGGGTCTTTTTTCCCCTTTGGTCTTAGTAGGCCCTTAAAATCTTCTCTTCTCTGAATTATCTGTTTCCTCTGGGGTTAATTCTGCTTGCTTCTCTTGGCCTTTCTTTTCATAATGCTGTTTTTCTTCATATGTCTGATGGTCTTTGATTGTCTCTTCATATTTATAAATGAAAGAAATAGGCAGTTGATATAGGTTTTTCTACTTTATGTATGTAGATCCATTTTCTCACTAGTTCTCTCCTCTAAGTAAGGGATTGGACTAGACGTCTGTGTAACTGGTCAGGGCTTGTGACTAGCAGCCTTCTCTTTAGACTTGTGTTTGGAAGTTGCCTTTAGGCGGGGGGACCCCAAATGCCAGATTAAGAAGAGTTTTCATTTGCACTGGAGCACCAAAACCTATACTACCCTTTAGTTTTCTCCAGGTGTTTATTCTATTTCTACTGAGTCCTCGTCTTCTTTTATTTTTTCTTTTTGTTTCTCTCTTTTCTTTCTTCCTTTCTCTCTTTCCTTGCTTTCTTTCGTTCATTCATTCTTTCTCTTTCTTCCTTTTTTTTTCTTTTTTTGCTGGGAGGTAAAGATTGGGTGAACTATGCTGAATGTGGGGATGATGGGTGGGGAGATCATGGGGAAACAATGAGGACATTTATTTCATAGACAGGCTTTCAATTCACCCCGTAGTTTTCAGACTCCCTCCTTATTTTGACCTTGAATACTTGCCAGCTCTGAAATAGGAGCCTTTCTGGGATTCTGCCAGGTACATTGGCTTGTTCCATTCCGTTTCATCAGTTGACACATTTCCAATCTTCCAGAAATTTGTTAAGCCCATTTTTTTCACTGTTAAGGCCTTATTCCTTTATTATCATTTTAATGGATGTCAAAAGAGAGGAGATAAGCACACATCTTTACTCAGATATCTTCAATTAGAACTCTCTTATCTTTATAATGGCTTCATGGTAGACCTTTGTGTAGATGTAATATAGTTTATTAAAGGTCCAATTGATGGGCATTTGGGTTCTTTCCAGTTTTTCACTATTCAGACAATGCTGCAGTAGACATCCTTTGTACATACATCTTTGGGCACCCGTGTAAGTATTTCTGTAGGATATATTCATAAAGTAAATTTGGTAGATATTGCCAAATTGTACTCTTAAAACATAGACCCACATCACACTCCAACTATCAGTGAATGAGAGTATCTTCCCCCCACATCTTCACAACAATTTGCCATTTATCATTTTCCATTTTTGCCACTCAAATGGGCAGAAGTCTGCTCTCTCATTGTTTTAATTTGTATTTCTTAAATATGAGTGAGGTTGAGCATTTTTTCGGATGTATTGGTCACTAACCAATTTCTTCTGTGAATTGCCTGTTGATGTCCTTCGCCCATATTGCTTGTCTTTTTTGAGTTGATTTGTACAACTTCTTTTTATATTATGCATCACAATTCTGACTCTGGGTTTACATAATTAATAAGTTTGGGATGTGCAGAGTGAAACAAAAGCTTAAAAAGCCTTTAGTGTGATAATGTACATTGTGAAAAAGTGAATTTAGTGTAAAACATTTCCCAAACTAATCTGATCACAGAACTATTTTTTTTCTTGGAGTATCTTAAGGAACTAATTTTGAGGGACCAGTTTGGGAACTGCTGTCTTATCTAGCACTTAAGCTCAATGAGAGTGAAGACAATGTCTGTCTTATTCACCACTGTATATCCAGCGTCCAGTGCCTGGCACGTAGTAAACTCTAAGTAAATATTTCTTGAATAAATGAATGAATATGTTTTTTAATGCCCAATAATTGAGCTTTTTTTTTTACACCTACTAGTATGGTACTGTAATTCAAGATGTAGAACTTGTATTTCATCTAATCTGAAACAGCATTGACTATAAGACATACCCTTGTTTTATGCACCACTAAGAAAGAAAAAAATTTCACTTTGCTGTACACCAGAAACTAACACAACATTGTAAATCAACTATACTTCAATAAAAAATTAAATAAACAGAAAAGAAAGAAAAAAATACGGCCAAATAAATTATAACAATACTATTTTAGCTTTTATAATTTATACTTTATAATTATTGAGAGCGTTCTTTAAGACTTATTTAGAAATGGATTTTTATCATCTATAACTCTTGTACATATGTTACAAAGAACCCTGAAATGAAAATTGGTTAAGGTATTTCTAAAACATCTTCACATTTGGAATCTGAGTCTTCTGAATTACTTTTTGGCTCAGTCAATATGTTCTGGATTTTCCGCACAATATTATCCTTTGTCATTAAGGAAATTGGCGATGCAGTACTTCTGGTGGGGGGAAAGAAGTATTCTACTTTTGTCCAGGGTTTTCTTCCACGTTGCTGACAACCATTCTGCAAGTTTTGATGCTGGTACTTTCTCGATCTTACCAGAAGGTGTCAGGCAATGACAATTACATCACAACTGCTGCCTGGCCAACAGCATTCGTGACATTCCATTAATTATAAACTGCATGCCAATTTCAGAAATGTTAAAAACATGAAGAAATGTGCATTTTTGAATCGATGAAATGCTATTAGATATTATCACTGTGCCCTTCCTGAATTCTGCATTTCTCTTCAGTTCAATTTATTTTTCTCTTTTCCTTCATAGCTCTGCTTTTAAAAAGAGCAGTCTGTATTTATTGTCTTCCTTTCCTCCCCTTTCATTCACCCTTTAATCTACTACATTCTAACCCCCATCGCTCCAGTGGTGGTCTGCTTTCAGTCCTTATGCAGATTCATTCACCAACCAGTGAATGCTTATAGTCTGTTTGGGAAGATAACAGTAGTATGGAGCAAATCACAGAATCTTAGAGCTAGAAGGTTTCCTAATTCTGACCTTTTCTTATGTGGCAAACCATCACATATTTGACTATTGTTCGTGGCTCCTTTCCCATCTGCCCATTTTAGATTCATTTTATTTAAGTTCAGTAGTTCTAGTTTCTTTAGCCAGTCCTCATATGACAAGGTTTCCAGAAAACTTCCCATCTTGGTTGAACTTACATTTAGCTGGCAGAGCCCTCCTCAGATGTGGAGCCCCAAGTGAAATGCACAAAGCCCCCAAAGGAACCACAGTGACCTAGCAATCCTTTTACTATTACTAGCTAGCTTTTGCTCCCATTCCCCATAGATGCTGTTTCAAACCTTCCCTCACCTCTCTTCTCAGGTTGCCTGCTCCGTCTCCATTCCCTCCCATTCTGAAGATGTTCTTGACTCCCCTTAATAAAGAAAATTGAAGCCAAATACCAGCTCTTCTACTTCAAAATATAGTTACAAAATTTGTGCTCAGTCTTTCCTGTTTACCTCCCTTTGTGAAAAGCCAATAATCTTCTGCCTGTGCTCGGCGTCCTATATCCTCCCATCTCTACAGGGTCCTGACTTGGCCAGTATTATTCCTTCTCTTTCTTATCTCTTAAACTTTTTTATCTTCATCACAGATTTTTGCACTCAGCTAGTAAACATGCTTTAGGATCTACTGTATTGTGAGAAAAAATTATACTTCATTAATTCTATATCCAGCTTTAGTTAACTGTATTTTCTTCCTTTTTTCATAAACTTAACTTAAACTTTTTATTAATATTTCTTTTTTTAAGATTTTTTTGATGTTGACCATTTTTAAAGTCTCTATTGATCTTGTTACAATATTGCCTCCACTTTTTTTACCTTTTGGTTTTCTAGCCACAAACCATGTGGGATCCCAGCTCCCTGACCAGAGATTGAACCTGCACCCCGACCCACAACCCCGCCCCCTGCCACACTGGAAGACAAAGTCCCAACCAATGGACCACCAGGGAAGTCCCTATTAATATTTCTTTTTTGGTTCAAGATTCAAAAGTTATAAAAGGTCATACCAGGAAAAATTTCCTTCCCATTCCCATCCCAGTGGGAACCAGCGTTTTCAGTTTCTGTATACACACCCTTTGTAGCCCAGCCCTAATGCCCTAAGGCAGTGGTCCCCAACCATTTTGTCACCAGGGACCAGTTTCACGCAAGACAGTTTTTCTACAGACCAGGGGCAGGGATGGTTTCGGGATGATTCAAGCGTATTACATTTATTGTGCACTTTATTTCTATTATTATTACATTGTAATATATAATGAAATAATTATACAACTCACCATAATGCTGACAGGAGTTGGAGCTCAGGTGGTAATGCGAGCAATGGGGAGCAGCTGTAAATACAGATGAAGCTTCTATCGATCACCTGCCGCTCATTTCCTGCTGTGCAGCCTGGTTCCTAACAGGCCAAGGACCGATACCGGTCCATGGCCCAGGGATTGGGGACCCCTGCCCTAAGGCATCCGTTGTATGTAATGAATAAACTTATCACCCATGCATCTAGAATGGCATTAGTTATGTACAGTTCTTGGGAAAATTAAGAAAATATTCACACAAATAACGTTCTATAGGGGTTTAATCTCTGAACCCCGGTTGAGAAAAGCAGTAGAGATAAACTATGTATATAACAGCAACTGTGCATATATATATATACACATATATATATATAATTTTTCTTCTTTTTTAGAGAAATGATGTAATCTTATATGCTGTCTTACATCTTTATTCACTTAACCATATGTATTGGAGATCTATGTATGTATCTACATCTATTCTATCTATTAGATAGATATATATGTTTGTATACATCCACAAACCTAAAGATCTCCCTCATTAAAAAAAAATTCACCTGTATATTAAAAAGAAAGTTTTATTGAGCTATAATTCATGTACCATACAATTCACCTATTTAAATGGGTTTTAGTATATTCACAGAGTTTAGCAGTCATTCCTCATTCCTCTCAACCCTCCCAGCCCCTGGCAGCCACTAATCTATTTTCCATATCTATAAATGTGCCTATTCTAGATATTTCATATAAATGGAATCATACAGTGTATGCTCTTTTGTGACTGTCTTCTTCCTCTTAGCATACAGTTTTCAAGGTTCATGTTATAGCATGTGGCAGTGCTTCATTTCTTTTTCTTTCTTTTTTTTTTTTTAAATTAATTAATTAATTAATTTATTTATTTATTTTTGGCTGTGTTGGGTCTTTGTTTCTGTGCGAGGGCTTCCTCTAGTTGCAGCGAGCGGGGGCCACTCTTCATCGCGGTGCGTGGGCCTCTCACTGTCGCGGCCTCTCTTGTTGCGGAGCACAGGCTCCAGATGCGCAGGCTCAGTAGTTGTGGCTCACGGGCCTAGTTGCTCCGTGGCATGTGGGATCTTCCCAGACCAGGGCTCGAACCCGTGTCCCCTGCATTAGCAGGCAGATTCTCAACCACTGTGCCACCAGGGAAGCCCCTTTTAGTATTTTTTTTAGTACTTCGTTTCTTTATAATGAGAAATAATATTTGACTGTATGGACATACCACATTTTATTTTTCCATTCATCAATTGATAGACATTTGTTTCTATTTTTTGGCTATTATAAATAATGCTGCTATCAATATTTGTGTACAAGTTTTTTTGTGGACATATGTTTTCATTTCTCTTGGGTATATATCTAGGTGTACATTTGCTGGGTCATATAGTAATTCTATGTTTAACCTTTGGAGAAATTGCCAAGACTGTTTTCCACAGAGACTGCACCATTTTACATTCCCACCAGCAATGTATGAGGCTTCCAATTAATCCACATCTTCACCAATACTTGTTATTATCTGTCTTTTTGATCATCCTAGTGGGTGTGAAGTGGTATCTTATTGTGGGTTTTTTTTTTTTTCAGGGATCGAACCCACGGCCCCTGCAGTGGAAGTGTGGAGTCTTAACCACTGGACCGCCAGGGAAGTCCCCTTATTGTGTTTTTTTTTTAAAATAAATTTATTTATTTATTTATTTATATTTTTTGCTGCTTTGGGTCTTCATTGCGGTGCGCGGGCTTCTCATTGCAGTGGCTTCTCTTATTGCGGAGCACGGAGCGCAGGCTTCAGTAGTTGTGGCGCATGGGCTTAGTTGCTCTGTGGCATGTGGGATCTGACAAGGCCAGGGCTCAAACCCATGTCCCCTGCATTGGCAGGCAGATTCTTTTTTTTTTTTTTTTTTAATTTATTTATTTAGTTTTGGCTGCATTGGGTCCTTGTTGCTGTGGGCTGGCTTTTTCTAGTTGCGGCGAGTGGGAGCTGCTCTTCGTTGAGGTGCACAGGCTTCTCATTGTGGTGGCTTCTCTTGTTGCAGAGCGCAGGCTCTAGGCACGTGGGCTTCAGTAGTTGTGGCACGCGGGCTCAGTAGTTGTGGCTCACCGGCTCCAGAGTGCAGGCTCAGTAGTTGTGGCGCCCAGGCTTAGTTGCTCCACGGCATGTGGGATCTTCCTGGACCAGGGCTCAAACCCATGTCCCCTGCATTGGCAGGCGGATTCCTAACCACTGCGCCACCAGGGGAGCCCCTTATTGTGGTTTTGATTTGCATTTTCCTGATAGCTAGTGATGTTGAGCATCTTGTCATGTTCTTTTTGGCCATTCGCATATCTTCATTGGAGAAATGTCTATTCAGATCCTTTGCCCATTTTAAAATTGAGTAATTTATCTTATTTTTTTATTGTTGTAAAATATACATAACATAAAATTTACCATTTTAACCATTTTAAATTTTATTTATTTATTTATTTTGGCTGTGTTGGGTCTTTGCTGCTGCGCGTGGGCTTTCTCTAGTTGCGGTGAGAGGGGGCTACTCTTCATTGCAGTGCGTGGGCTTCTCATTGCAGTGGCTTCTCTTGTTGTGGAGCATGAGCTCTAGGCACACAGGCTTCAGTAGTTGTGGCATGCAGGCTCAGTAGTTGTGGCTCACAGGCTCTAGAGCTCAGGCTCAGTAGTTGTGGCGCACTGGCTTAGTTGCTCCATGGCATGTGGGATCTTCCCGGACCAGGGCTTGAACCCGTGTCCCCTGCATTGGCAGGCGGATTCTTAACCACTGTGCCACCAGGGAAGCCCCATTTTAACCATTTTAAAGTGTACAGTTCTGTGGCATAAAGTATGTTCACAGTGTCGTACAACCACCACCACCACCCATTGCCAGAACTTTCTCATCTTCCCCAGCTAAAACTCTGTACCTATTAAATAATAAATCTCCATTCCCACCTCTCCCCATCCCCTAGAAACTACCATTCTACTCTACGTCTCTATTCATTTGACTACTCTAGGAACCTCATATAAATGGAATCATATAATATTTGTCCTTTTGTGACTGGCTTATTTCCTCTAGCATGATGTCTTTAAGGTTTATCTATGTTGTAGCATATGTCAATATTTCCTTCCTTTTTAAGGTGGAATAATATTCCATTGTATGTATATACCACATTTTGTTTATCCATTCATCTGTCAATGGACACTTGAGTTGTTCCACCTTTTTGGCTATTGTAAATAATACTGCTATGAACATAGGTGTACAAATACCTGCTCAAGTCCCTGCTTTCAGTTCTTTTGGGTATATACTCAGAAGTGGAATTGCTGGATCATATAGTAATTCTATGTTTAACTTTTTTAGGAATCACCATACTGTTTTCCACAGCAACTGTACCGTTTTACATTCCCACCAGCAAGGCACAACAACACTTGTTATTTTCTGTTTTTTTTTATTTTAAAATAGTCGTCTTAGTGGTTGCAAAGTGGTTATCTTTTTATTATTGAATTGTAAGACTTCGTTATATATTCTAGACACAAATCTTTTATCAGATAAATGATTTGCAAATATTTCCCCCTATTTTATGGGTTGTCATTTCACTTTCTTCAAGGTGTCATTTGAAGAACAAAAGTTTTTAACTTTGATGAAATCCAATTTATCTATTAATTCTGTTGCTTGTGCTTTTGGTGTCATATCTAAAATCCATTGCTGACTCCAAGGTCATGAAGATTTACACCTATGTTTTCTTATGAGAGTTTTATAGTTTTGGCTTTTATATTTAGGTCTTTGATCCATTTCGAGGTAATTTTTGTATATGGTGTGAGATAGGCGTCCAAAGTCATTCTTTTGCAAGTGACTATCTAGTTGTCCCAACATAATTTGTTGAAAAGATTATTCTGTCTCCCATTGAATTATCTTGGCACCCTTGTCAAAACTCAGTTAACCATAAATGTGAAGGTTTATTTCTGGACTCTCAATTCTATTCCATTGAGTTATATATCTGTCCTTATGCCAGTATCACACTCTCTTGATTACTGTAGATTTGTAGTAAGTTTTGAAATTGGAAAGTGTGAGTCTTCTAACTTTGTGCTTCTTTTTTTTAAAATTAATTTATTTATTTTTGGCTGTGTTGGGTCTTCGTTTCTGTGCAAGGGCTTTCTCTAGTTGCGGCAAGTGGGGGCCACTCTTCATCGCGGTGCGCGGGCCTCTCACTATTGTGGCCTCTCTTGTTGTGGAGCACTGGCTCCAGATGCGCAGGCTCAGTAGTTGTGGCTCACGGGCCCAGTTGCTCCGTGGCATGTGGGATCTTCCCAGACCAGGGCTTGAACCCGTGTCCCCTGCGTTGGCAGGCAGATTCTCAACCACTGTGCCACCAGGGAAGCCCTGTGCTTCTTTTTAAAGATGATTTTTACTATTCTGAGTCTCTTGAGTTTCCATATGAGTTTTAGAATCAGCTTGTCAGTTTTTGCAAAGAAGCCCATTGGAATTTTGATGAGTATTGCCTTATATCCATAGATAAATTTGGAGAGTATTGCCATCTTAATGTCAAGTCTTCTGGTCCATTAGCATGGGATGGCTTTTCATTTTTTAACGTCTTCTTTGATTTCTGTCAACAATATTTTATAGTTTTCAGAATGTAAGTTTTGTACTTCTTTTGATAAATTTATTATAAGTATTTTATTCTTTATTCTTTTTGATGCTGTTATAAATAAATGGAGTTAGTTTTTTATTTCATTTTTGGTTTGTTTATTGCTCCTGTATAGAAATACAATTGACTTTTATATATTGATTTTGTACCCTGAAACCCAGCTGAACTCACTTATTAGTTATGTTGGTTTTTAGTGGATTTCTTGGGATTTTCTATATGCAACATCATGTCATCTGAAAATAGCGACTGTTTACTTCTTCCTTTCCAATCTGGATGCATCTTGTTTCTTTTCCTTGCCTAATTGCTCTAGCTCAAACTTCCAATGTTGAATATAAGTAGTGAGAGTAGACATCTTTGTCTTGTTCCTGATTATAGGGGGAGAGCATTCAGTTTTTCACCATTAAGTATGATGTTACCTGTGGATTTGTGTGTGTGTGTGTGCTTCAACTACCTTAATTATTTTTAATTAATTTTTATTGGAGTATGGTTGCTTTACAATGTTGTGTTAGCCTCCACTGCACAACAAAATGGATTTTTTTATAGTTCTTGAGAACTGCCTCTCCTCCTGTGCTAAGTCTCTGAGCCTCTACTCTGGAGATCAGGTCAGGGACAGTGGCCTCTTGGAGTGACACCCCTGTTTTATGAGCTGGGCACTGAAAAGGGCTGGTAGCCTCTGGTCTTCTTGGCTTGCCAGTGTGGAACCTCTGCCCTACAGGCTAGCTGGGCAAGGGCCTTAAGGACTGCAGTAATTTTGTCCTGCTGCACCTCCCCTCCCTGCTCTGAGATTAAAAAAAAAAAAAGATGTCTAGGATTTTTCCTAGTACTGTTATGGTTAGTTATGGTTTCATTTTATATTTAAGTTTTTTTATCCATATGGAATTTATTTTATTGTATTTTGATACAAGATATATCTATGAATCCAACTTATTTGTTTCTAGATAGCTACCTATTTGTTCTACAGAATAGGGACGATTTTTCCTCATGTCTGCATCTCCAGTGCCTAACATAGCTCCTTGCCCATTGTAGGTTGTCTGTAAATGTGGTTTGAATGAACAAGATGGATACTGTGCTTCTCTTATAATATTTAGTTCCTGCCTTACTGTAGTGGACATACCCTAAAATGACCCCCAATTTGTCACACCCTGTATAATCACCTCCCCTGAGTGCAGGTAGAACCTGTGACTTGCCTTTAATCCATAGAATATGGCAAAGGTGATGGTATGTCACTCTCATGATTACATTAGGTTGTATAAGACTCTATCTCAGCAAACTAGAATGAGAGAAACTCTCCTGCTAGCTTTGAAGAAGCAAACTGCTAGGAAATAAACTGCCTATGGAGAGGGCCATGTAGCAGGGAACTGCTGGTGGCCTCTAGGAGCTGAGAGTCTCAGTCCTACAACCTTAAAAAACTGAATTCTGCCAACTATGTGAGTTTGGAAGAACATCCCAAGTTCAAGATGAGGCCCCAGTCCTGGCCTGTACCTTGATTTCAGCCTACTGGGATCCTAAGCAGAGACCTAGCCAATCTGTGCTGGGACTCCTGACCCACAGAAACTATGCAGTAATAAATGGGATTGTTTTAAGTTGCTAAATTTGCGGTAATTTGTTACACAGCAATAGAAAACTGATTTACTTAAATTGTTGACCCATTTAGAGCTTCCAGGTTTTCTTCATATCATTTTAAGTCAGTTTACTCCATCTTATTCCTTCAAAGTCAAGTTTTAAAATTGAATATATGACATTTAAGTATTTATTACCATTAAATCTCACCTTCTTGGTTTGGAATCAGTGTTCTAGCATGTAGATTATTTGATAGGTTTTATCTCCTCTTCTGTGAGTTCTTCCTGGATGGCTTTTCTCTGTCCTTTTCCCCTAATACACTGTGGATTGTTCTTTCTTTTGAGATACAGTAAGTCCCCTGCATACGAACCTTCAAGTTGTGAACTTTCAAAGATGTGAACGTGCATTCCATCAATGTCAGGCGTGAGTGAAATTGCAGCTTGCCCTCTGTCTCCTGTTGCTGACGATCCTTCAGCTCTACCATCTCCCACCTCCTCTCCCTCCTCCAGTCAGTAACTCTTCTTGCCTGTTCACTCGATGCCAGCCCCTGTATGCCAGCTGTTGTACTGTACTACTGTACTTTTCAAGGTACTGTACTGTAAGATTAAAAATGTTTTCTTTATTTTTGTGTTTGTTTGTTTTTTATGTATTATTTGTGTGAAAAGTATTACAAACCTATTACAGTATAGTACTATGTTGCTGGTTGTGTTAGTTGGGTACCTAGGCTAACTTTGTTGGACTTACGAACAAATTGGACTTATGAACAAATTGGACTTACAAATGCGCTCTCGGAACGGAACTCGTTTGTATGTAGGGGACTTACTGTGTAATAGCATTATTACAGTGTGTTGTAATTATCTGCTTACACGCTCATCTTTCCCCACTAGACTATGAACTCCTCAAAGACAGGGACCTTGACTTTTCATGTCTTAGTGCAGTGCCTGACATGTAATAGAAGCTCAATAATTCTTTTTGTTGTATGAATAAAATGAAAGAAGAGGTGATGAATAACAGGAAATGCTTCATAGGACTTAAACAGAAGAGGTCGAAGGAAGATATGATTTGAGGTGTCCATGAAAATTTCAAGCCCCCTCTAAGGTGAATTCTGCCCCTATTCTGTCACTTAGGGATAGAGTTATGATCATAGGCCTCCCTATGTCCATTGCAGCTTATGGTGGCCCCTTTCCTGACCTAGCTGTGCTTGACAGATACATTTAGTTCAAGACTATAATTCTGCACCCAGTTACAACACGCACACGTGTTGTTTCTCCCACAACACCAAGCAATTCTCAGACACTAGCTGGGTGTCCTAAATTCAACACAGTTCTGACACTATGTACCTGGAGATAACATCAGATCCCACAGGCTCAGTCCTACAAGACTGCCCCGCCTCCAACTTCAGACATCAATTCCAAGTCCAGGTTTGTCACCTGTGCTTCTGAACTGCCAGCTATAGAATGGAGGTTCCAAAACCCCCTCCTTGGTTTTAATTACTTGCTAGAGTAGTTCACAGAACTCAGAAAAATATTTTACTTACTAGATTACCAGTTTATTATAAAAGGGTATAACTCAGGAACAGCCAGATCGAAGAAATACATAGGGTATGAAGAAAGGGCACAGAGATTCCATGCCCTCTCTGAGAGCACCCAGACCCCAGAAGCCCAGAAGCTCTTCAAACCTCCGTCTGTTGGGGCTTTTTTTTTTTTTTGCCGCACCACACAGCTTGCGGGATCTTAGTTCCCCGACCAGGGATTGAACCCAGGCCCTCGGCAATGAAAGCGCCAAGTCCTAACCACTGGACTGCCAGGGAATTCCCTCTTTTTGGGGTTTTTATGGCAGCTTCATTACATAGACATGGTTGATTAAATCATTGGCCATTGGTGATTGATTCACCCTCCAGAACCTTCCCCTCCCCCAAGGTCAGAGGGTGGGACTGAAAGTTGTTTCTCCTGGCAACCAGCCCCCATTCTTAGGCTAGGTCCAAAAGTCACTCATTAACATAACAAAAGACACCTTGATTGCTCTCCTCTTTTAGGGAATTCCAAGGATTTTAGGATCTCTGTTCCAGAAAGGAGGCAAAAACCAAATCACAATATCACAAAGACCCTCTCATGGCAGAAACTAATGGAGCCTGGTACCTGAGTCACAGGTAGAATAGGCTAAATACACTTCACAGGGTAGGGAATTATTGCCACCTCCTCCTCTTTCTGATATCTACACCAGTGCTTATTTCCTACTTTGTGATAGCAAACCCCCAAGAGTTGGGAGTGGAATCAAGAACTGACACCCTCTGAGCGTAGTGTATTACTTACGAGGCAAGGACATTCCCTAAATTTTTTTTTTTTTAAAGAAATTCACGTTCTTTTATTTATTTATTTATTTATTTATTTATTTATTTATTTATGACTGTGTTGAGTCTTCGTTTCTGTGCGGGGGCTTTCTCTAGTTGTGGTAAGCGGGGGCCACTCTTCATCGTGGTGCGCGGGCCTCTCACTACCGCGGCCTCTCTTGTTGCGGAGCACAGGCTCCGGACGCGCAGGCTCAGCAGTTGTGGCTCACGGGCCCAGTTGCTCCGTGGCATGTGGGATCTTCCCAGACCAGGGCTCGAACCCGTGTACCCTGCATTGGCAGGCAGATTCTCAACCACTGCGCCACCAGGGAAGCCCCCTAAATTTTTTATCAAGGAAACCTGAATATCTTCCCTAGCCTAAGGAAGAGCTCAGAGTAATTCTCAGATCTAACAGAGGGTATCAGGGCTAATCTTCACGTCTGGAATGTAACCGATGTAAAGAAAATAAATTCGTTTAATTGTATTATCAATATAATCTGTTTGAGGTTGCCAGAAAGTTGGTATTCTATGAGAAGAATAGAAATAATGGAACCAAAAGTAAGAATTTGTGAGTATATCACCAGGCTTGACCTTGAGAGCAGACATAATTTTCTCCAGAGTACAGTACAGGAGTTAATCCAACTATTCTTATTTGATGAAAAATATATCTAAGAATATCCAATTTCCTATTCATTGAAGCATTCTTTATAATAGTGAAAATTCGAGAACAACATCAATTTACCATAATAGTTATTTTAGAATACTTCAAAAGGATATTACAGTAGATTTTGAAGAATGTTCAACGCTAAAGGTAATAGTTTACTAGAGCTGCCATAACAAAATACCACAGACTGGGCAGCTTAAACAATAGATTTTTATTTTCTCATAGTTCTAGAGGCTAGAAGTCCAAAATCAAGGTGTTGGCAAGTCTGGTTTCTTCTGAGGCCTCTCTCCTTGGCTTGCAGATGACCACATTCTTGCTGTGTTCTCACATGACTTTATTTTTCAGTGTGCACCCATCCCTGGTGTGTCCAAATTTCCTCTTATAAGAATACTAGTCAGATTGGATTAGGGCCCACCCTGATGGCCTCATTTTAACTTCATCACCTCTTGAAAGGCCCTATCTCCAAATAGAGTAACATTCTGAGGTCCTGGGAATTAAGGCTTTAACATGTGAATTTTGGAGGAACACAGTTCAGTCCATACAACGGGAGAAAGTTTTACAATATGAATAAAAGTGCAGGATATAATATTTAGTGTGATTCTAATCGTATAAACATAAGCTGAAAAAGACTGGAAGGAAATACTCAAAAATATTAATAATGGTTTTCTTAGGGTTTGGGAGTTATGAATAATTTAAAATTTTTTCTTCTTTATGCATTTCTGTATTTTCTAAATTTTCTACAATGAGCACGTATTCTATAATGGAAAAATGCAATAAAAGTTACATTAAAAATTCATTCCTTTTTCCCTTAATTCTATGACTAAATCAATTTACCTTCAAGAACAGAAGACAAGGGGAGATAAATGTGTCAGAATAATTGGTATCAATTGTTAAATTATAAGTGGCATTCTGTTATAAGTCAAGCTCTAGTGAGGTTGACCCTATTGACTGGTTCTCTTTTGAGTAAAATAATTAAAAATGACTTGTTTTTATGCGTGAAGGGGATCAAAAGGTAAAACTTCCAGTTATAAAATGACTAAGTCATGGGAATGTAATGTACAGCATGGTGACTATAGTTAATAATACTGTATTGCATATTTGAAAGTAGGAGAGTGGATCTTGAAAGTTCTCATCACAAGAAAAAAAAATTTTGTTACTGTGTGTGGTGACAGATGTTAACTTGGATTTATTGTGGTGATCATTTTGCAATACATACAAATGTTGTATCATTACATTGTACACCTGAAACTAATATAATGTTATGTCAATTGTACCTCAATTAAAAGATTTTTTTAAACTTGTTTTTTTAATCTGAAAACCGGAGGATTCATTTCTGGACTGCAATAACACCACTATCCACTACCCTACAATGAAACCCTTGTAGAAGCTTTCATCTGGCCCTTTCTTTGACATCTAACTATGAATTCCCATCCTGAGAAGATGTTTAAATCAAAGCATCCATATCATGTACTTTAGACTACTATTTTTCTCTTTCTATGGGACCACACTGTAAGAGATGTCAAAGCAGGAACCTTGTATTGCTGTGGTCTTCCAGGTTCACCCAACTATGATATTATGTCTCAACATATGAGCACACAGCTTCCAAGCAACTGTTTCCGGATACCTTTATAATCACCTCCATTTTTACACTTTAGTATATCTGTGCCTTCTTATTACTTTCTTTTTGGGCTCTTTCTTCCCACGCTGCTCTCAGCTCTGAAACTGCATACTTTTGCCCGTTCATCAGGAGCTGGTTCATCCAACTCTAGCATCCACCTTTGGGTGCATTTTCTCTTATCTAGTTCAAAGGTCATTGAATCATACGGGCTCCCCTCCGTGAGGCAAACTTGCAGAACCTGTAATTAAGGAGATATAATCTAGATGCAGGGCAACATGGTTTTCATTAGAGTTAGCATTCCTAATATTAAGAGTTTATTAAAAGGCTAATAAGTAAGCATATAGATGAGCAACTAGTGGATGGAATCTAATTAAACTTTGAAAACCGTTTTTGAGAAGCTTTTATTTCAAAGGTAATTCAAAAGGAAATATCCTCTTTTTTTCCTCATAAAGACCAGCAGCTTAGCAAGATACCAGGTGTTGGGGTTAGAAGAAGAATAAAATGATCTTTATACTTGAGAAGGCCTGCCTAGTGGGGGATACGAAAAATATGAACACGATTATTCTTTTTTTTCACCATGTGGCATGTGGGAGCTTATTTTCCCAACCAGGGATCGAACACCTGAACCTCCTGCATGGGAAGCATGGGGTCTTAACCACTGGACTGCCAGGGAAGTCCCTGAATACGATTATTCTTTTATAGAAGAAGTACTATGTTAGATATATAAACAGAAGAACAAGCTCTCTGGGCTCGGACCTAGGTTTTGGCGACATGGCTAAACGCACCAAGAAGGTCGGAATCGTGGGTAAATACGGGACCCGTTACGGTGCTTCCCTCAGGAAAATGGTGAAGAAAATTGAAATCGGCCAGCACGCAAAGTACACTTGCTCCTTTGGTGGCAAAACCAAGATGAAGAGATGAGCTATGGGCATTTGGCACTGTGGTTCCTGCATGAAAACGGTAGCTGGTGGTGCTTGGACCACACCACCACTTCTGCTGTCACAATAAAGTCTGCCATCAGAAGTCTGAAGGAATTGAAGGACCAGTAGAAGCACCACCTTTTGAAATGTTGCTAGCCTATAATAAATGGGTTAATTTATGTAACAAAATTACTTTGGTTTGTTGTTAATTTGATTAGCTAAATGTTCTTATTTGCATTGCATTAATTTTGCTTTCTAAAAGAAGACTTGGATATTAAAATCCTTCTAATTTTTGTTGAAAAAACAAAAACAAACAAACAAAACCAGAAGAACAAGAGATTAACACTACCTGAGTAGTGGATGTTAAGGTTTTAAAGGAGTCAATACATAATGCTTCCTTTTCCCCCTTCATAATTTCTAACCAACTGAGAAATAAGGCATAGGAGACCAGTAAATGGAGATTAAAATGTCAGCATTCTTGCTGATGAAACTGTTGAGTGGACATGACTTTAGAGCTGCAGTCAAGTGGGCCTTTTAATTTTCTTTAATTCTCTGCCCTGAATTAGAGAGACTTAACTCACCTGGTTGGGCAACCTAGGCCACCCTCACAGAGAGCAAATCAGAATGCACCCTCTCTATAGGCAGGATGGCCTCAAAAGTGGGAACTCAGGAAAAGCAGAGCCGTACATACCCAGTACCTTCTCTCAAAATCATTAGTCAGGTTAGTCAGTTTTCTTCCTAGAGAGGAGTAGTGAGGAGGCAGAAAGAGAAAAGAGGTTCACTCTCTAACAGTAGACATCTGCCTGCTCTGACCTGTGGAGACCTGCCCCTTTCTGTCACATACAGTCCCCTTGGGACTGTGCAGAAGAGTTCCACTCCACCCCTGAGTGCAGAGATGGGCACAGGACCCAGACTTGACCACTCATGGTAGCCCATAAGCCTGGGCTGGGTACAGGTCTCAAATAGGGCCAGCCAGAGACCTCATATTAGATTGATATGTGGACAAAGATACTGGGTCTTCAGAGTTTTTCTTAGATTACAAGTTGTAAGGATATCTCTATCTCAATCTCTACCTCCCCACCACAAGCTGCCACACGGAGGGGACCCGTGGCAGGAGATGAGCAGAGAGAAACAGGGCCTAGAAGGAGGGAGCCTGGTGGCATTGTTTGCATCTCACTGTTCCTAAAGTGAGATCTTTCCTTGCACTTCCCATTTATATGAGCCAATATATTCCCTTTTTTGCCTATACTAGTTTGAGTTGGATTTCTGTATTAAAAAAAAAAAGGCCTGTGTAATACAGTCTTGAAACATGAGTAGGCATTTCTAAGCTAAGAAGAGGAGGGACATTTTAGATAAGAGACACAGCCTAGGCAAAAGCTTAGAGGTTTGAAATGTTCAGTGTGGCTAATATAATGCCAAACAAAAGAGAGAATTGAAAATGAAAGGAAACATCTTATGTGGAACAATGTGGTAAACATCTCTTCCTAATAAAATAACTTTAAAAAATAGAAATAGGACTTCCCTGGTGGTGCAGTGGTTAAGAATCTGCCTGCCAGTGCAGGGGACACAGGTTCGTGCCCTGGTCCCAGAAGATCCCACATGCCGTGGAGCAACTAAGCCCGTGCGCCACGACTACTGAGCCTGCGCTCTAGAGCCTGCAAGCCACAACTACTGAGCCCGTGTGCCTAGAGCCTGTGCTCTGCAACAAGAGAAGCCACCGCAGTGAGAAGCCTGCGCACTGCAATGAAGAGTAGCCCCCGCTCGCCGCAACTAGAGAAAGCCCCCGCGCAGCAACGAAGACCCAACACAGCCAAAAATAAATAATAAATAAATAAAAGTTAACTAAAAAAAAGCTATCTGTATTTAAATTATGTGTATATTTTCCTGTATAGGCACGGAATCTAGAAGAAAGCAAAACAAACTGTTAACAGGGGAGATCTCACAGTGGGTGGAAGTGGATTTTTATTTTCTCTCTCTCTTACATGTTTTGCTTTCGTAATTTTTAAATTAAAAACTAAATTTAATGTGCTGGCATAAAAGCAGACATAGATCAATGAAAAATAGAGAATCCAGAGCTATATGCTAGTATATTTGAGAATTTACTACATGATAAAGTAGACATAATCAGACAGTCGAGAAAAAATGACTAATGAATTGTATTAGGCCGACTGATTTGTATTTTGACAAAACTTCAAATTATTTATATACATAATATATATAATATCACATTTCATACATCAAAGTAAATTCCAGATGGATTACAGGGTTAAGTAGAAAAAGTGAGATATCATCTATAAGAGGGTGATCATTTAAAACTTTTAATTAAAAAAAATTCAAGCCTATGGATTATTTTAGTAGTGTAATGAATACCCATATACTGTTTACCTAAATTCACCAATTGTCAGTGTTTGCCACATTTGCTTTCTTTCTCTCCCTCTACACACACTCTCATGTGCATGCACGTGCATACACACATATGCACATTATTTTTGCTGACCCATTTGTGACACTTCATCCCTAAATACTCATCACGTGTCTCCTAAGAACAAGGACATTCTCCTACATAACCTCAATACCATTATCATGCACAGGAAACGTACTGATACACTATCATCATCTAACCCATAGTCCACATTCAAATTTCCCCAATAGCCCCAATAATGTCCTTTATAGTTGTTTTTTAAAAAATTAATTAATTAATTAATTTATGGCTGTGTTGGGTCTTCGTTTCTGTGCGAGGGCTTTCTCTAGTTGTGGCAAGCGGGGGCCACTCTTCATCGCGGTGCGCGGGCCTCTCACTATCGCGGCCTCTCTTGTTGTGGAGCACAGGCTCCAGACGCGCAGGCTCAGTAGTTGTGGCTCATGGGCCTAGCTGCTCTGCGGCATGTGGAATCTTCCCAGACCAGGGCTCGAACCCGTGTCCCCTGCATTGGCAGGCAGATTCTCAACCACTGCGCCACCAGGGAAGCCCTATAGTTGTTTTTAAAAAATATCAAAGTTCCAATTGAGAAATATGCACTTTATAATGTCATGTCTCCTTTCTAAAAAATTTTTATTTATTATTTATTTATTTTATTTATTTTTTGGCTGCGTTGGGTCTTCGTTGCTGCGCGCGGGCTTTCTCTAGTTGCGGCGAGCAGGGGCTGCTCTTCATTGGGGTGCATGGGCTTCTCATTGCGGTGGCTTCTCTTGTTGCAGAGCACAGACTCCAGGCGCTCGGGCTTCAGTAGTTGTGGCATGTGGGCTCAGTAGTTGTGGCACATGGGCTCAGTAGTTGTGGTGCATGGGCTTACTCTGTGGCATGTGGGATCTTCCTGGACCAGGGCTCGAACCCTTGTCCCCTGCATTGGCAGGCGGATTCGTAACCACTGCACCACCAGGGAAGTCCCAATGTCTCTTTAATCTAAAATAATCCCCCTGAATAAAGACGCAGACCTACTAGAGAATGGACTTGAGGATACGGGGAGGGGGAAGGGTAAGCTGGGACAAAGTGAGAGTGGCATGGACATATATACACTACCAAACTATAATAGATAGCTAGTGGGAAGCAGCCGCATAGCACAGGGAGATAAGCTAGGTGCTTTGTGACCACCTAGAGGGGTGGGATAGGGAGGGTGGGAGGCAGACGCAAGAGGGAAGAGATATGGGGACATATGTATATGTATAACTGATTCACTTTGTTATAAAGCAGAAACTAAACACCATTGTAAAGCAATTATACTCTAATAAAGATGTTAAAAAATAATAGAAAAAAAATAATCCCCCTGCTTTTGTTTTTCTTTTGTCTTTCAAGACAGTTGCAGAGTTCTGGCTAGTTGTCTTTTGTCTTGTCAAATGTCTGACAATCTGGATTGTCTGATTATTTCCTCATGACTAGATTCAGGTTAAAATTTTTTGGCAAAAATATGTCATGGATGATATGTATTGCTCATTACGTCACATCCGGAGTGACAGAATGTCAATTTGTCCCATTATTTGTGAAGCTAACTTTGATCATTTGGTTAAGGTAGTTCCCCCTAGATCTCTTCACTGTACAGGTTCTGTTGTAGGCAGAATTTTGGCTCCCATGACCTTCTCTCCCTGTGAATGTGTTATATTACATGGCAAAAAGGACTTTGCAAATATAATTAAGGTTACCAATCCAAAGCAGGGAGACTGTCTTGGATTACCTCAGTGGGCTCAGTGTAATCACAGAAGCCCTTAAAAGTAGAAGAGGGGAGGTCAGAGAGATTCAAAGCAGAAGGATTTGATGCTTTAGAGCTTGGAAATGGAGAAGATCATATGTTAAGGAAATGGGACTTCAGTCCTACAATTGCATGGAACTAAATTCTACGAACAACGTGAATGAGCTTGGAAGTGAATTTTAGATGCTCTTCCCCAGAGCATCTAAAAAGGAATGCAGATACTTTGATTTTATCCCTGTGAGACCCTGAGCAAAGAATCCAGCCATGCAGTGCTGGACTTCTGACCTATATAAAGTGTGGAATAATAAATTTGTGTTGTTTTAAGCCTATAAATTTGTAGTAATTTGTTACGGCAGAAATAGAAAACTAATGTAGGTACCTTTCCTTTTGTAATTAATATGTAAACTGTGGGGTGCTATTTTGAGATCATGTGAATATCTTGTTTTCCATCACTCAAGGATCATCTATTGATTATGCTTATCTGAATCAGTTATTACTTTGGTGAGTACAAAACGGTGAGTTTTGAATTCTAGCATTTCTTGTAGATTTATTAGCTGGTGTTCTTCTATAAAGAAGAGCTTCCCCCTGCCATTTAAAAGCATCACTATGAACTTATGAAGTCTCTTAAAATTCAGTGTATTATCCAATACTATTAATGTTCTTTTGAAATTAAGTTTGGCAACTTCGAACATAAAATTTCAAAATTAAATATACTCACATTCTATGCTCAGCAAGTCCACTGATAGGTTTATACTCAATAGGAATGTACACATGTGTTCAGCAAATGATATCTACTAGAATGTTCATAGCAGTACTGCTTGTAGTAGCTAAAACCTGGAAAATAACCAAAAGTTGATCAACAAGGTAGAAGGAATAAATTGTGATATATTCCCACAAAGGAATACCATACAACTAAGAATGAATGGTCTACAATGACACACAACAATATGGATGAAACTCAAAAAGTTAATGTTGAATGAATTTCCTCAGTCTGGTAAAGGGTATATACAAAAAACCCACAGGGACTTCCCTGGTGGCACAGTGGTTAAGAATCCGCCTGCCAATGCAGGGGACATGGGTTCAAGCCCTGGTCCAGGAAGATCCCACGTGCCGCAGAGCAACAAAGCCAGTGCGCCACAACTATTGAGCCTGCGCTCTAGAGCTCGTGAGCCACAACGACTGAGCCTGCGTGCCACAACTACTGAAGCCCGTGTGCCTAGAGCCCGTGCTCCACAACAAGAGAAGCCACCACAGTGAGAAGCCCACACACTGCAACAAAGAGTAGCCCCCACTTGCCTCAACTAGAGAGAAAGCCTGCATGCAGCAAGGAAGACCCAACGCAGCCAAAAAAAAAAAAACCCACAGCTAGCCATCATACTTAATGGTGAAAACCTGAGTGCTTTCCCCCTATGATCAGAAGCAAGGCAAGGATGTCTACTCTCACCACTTCTATTCAACACTGTACTGGAAGTTTGAGCTAGAGCAATTAGGTAAGGAAAAGAAATAAAGGGCATTCAGATTGGAAATGAAAAAGTGAAACCATCTCTGTTTGCAGATGATATGATCTTGTATATAGAAAGTCCTAAGGAATCCATTAAAACACTATTAGAACTTATAGGTGAGCTCAGCCAGGTTGCAAGGTACAAGATCAATATACAGATATCAATTATATTTCTATAGGATCAATGAAAAAAATAAGGAAACATTTTATTTACAATAACATTAAAAAGAATAATATACTTGGGAATATATTTATCAAAAGAAGTACAAAACTTACTCTCTGAAAACTACAAAATATTGTTGACAGAAATTAAAAAGACCTTAAAAAATGGAAAGACATCCCATGTTCACAGTTCAGAAGACTTGATATTGTTAAGATGGCAATACTATCCAAATTAATCTATGGATATAAGGCAATATCCATCAAAATTCCAGCTGTCTTCTTTGCAGAAATTGGCAAGCAGATCCTACATTTCACATGGAAATTCAAGGGACCCCAGAATAGTCGAAAGAATCTTGAAAGAGAAGAACAAAGTTAAAGGACTCGCATTTCCAATTTCAAAACTTACTACAAAGCTACAGTAATCAAGAGTGTGGGACTGGCATAAGGAGAGACATATAACTCAGTGGAATAGAATTGAGAGTCCAGAAATAAACGCTCACATTTTTGGTCAGTTGATTTTTGACAAGGGTGCCAAGACAATTCAATGCGGGAAAGAATAGTCTTTTCAATAAATGGTATTGGGACACTTGATATCCATTGCAAAAAGATATCCATTGCAAAAGAATGGATTTGGACCCGTACCTCACACCTTGTACAGAAATTAACTCAAAAATGGATCAAAGACCTAAATATAAGAGGTAAAACCATAAAACTCTTAGAGGGAAACATAGGTGTAAATCTTTGTGACCATGGATTAGGCAATGGTTTCTTACATATGACACTTAAAGCAGAAGCAGTCAAAGAAAAAATAGATAAATTGGACTTTGTCAAAATTAAAAACTTTTGTGTATCAAAAGACACTATGAAGAAAGTGAAAAGACAGCTTATAGAATGGGCAAAAATATTAGCAGATCTTATATCTGATAAGGATCTAGTGTCTAGACTCTACAATAAAAAGACAATCCAATTAAAAATGGATGAACGATTTAAATAGATTTTTCTTCAAAAAAGATGTCCAAATGGCTAATAAGCACATGAGAAGATGCTCAACATCATTAGTCATTAGGGAAATGCAAATCAAAACCACAATAAGATACCACCTCACACTTACTAGGATGGCTATGATAAAAAAAAAGATGGATTATAACAAGTGTTGGTGAGAATGTTGAATAAATGGAACCCTCATAATACTGCTGGTGGGAATGTGAAGTGGTGCAGCCTTTGTGGAAAACAGTGTGGCAGTTCCTCGAAAGATTAAAAATAGAGTTACCATATGATTCAGCAATTCTACTCCTAGGTATGTACTCAAAATAATGTAACACATATGTCCACAGAAAAACTTGTATACTAATGTTCATAGCAGCATTATTCATAATAGCAAAAAAAAAAAAAAAGGGGAAGAGACAACCCAAATGTCCATTGGCTGATTAATGGATAAATAAATTTTTTTCCATACAATGGAACATTATTTGGCAATAAAAAGGAATGAAGTATGTACTTATACATGGTAGAACATCAATGAACCTTGAAAACATTATGCTAAATGAAAGAAGCTGGTTCACAAAAGACCACATACTGCATGCTTCCATTTAGGTGAAAATGTCTAGAAAAACAGGCAAATTTATGGAGACCAAAAGTAGAATTGTGGTTGCCTAGGGCTGGAGTGAGGGGTTTGGGAGGAAATGGGGAATGACTGGAAATGGGAACAGGGTTTCTTGTTGGGATGATGAATATGTATAAAATTGATTGTAGTAATGGGTGTACAGCTCTGTGGCTATACTAAAAACTAGTGAATTGTTCACTTCAAAAGGTTGAATTTTATGGTATGTGAATTTTATCTCAATTATCAAAAGAGTATGTACTATATGTTTCTATTTATATAAAGAACAAAAACAGGTAAAAAAAAAATCTAGGCTGTTAGAAGTTGGGACAGAGGTTGCCCTTGTCAGAAGGGAAAGTAGTTACTGGAAGGAAGCATGAAGGGGATTTCTGGGGCACTGATAATGGTTTGTTTCTTGATGTGGGTGCTGTTACAGAAGTGTGTTCATTTTGTGAGCATTCATTGAGCTGTACACTTATGATACCAGTGTGCACATTTCTCTGTGTATACCGTACCTCAATAAAAAGTTAAAAAATTTTAAGCTCTGTAACTGAAAGCAACAAACATAGGAAAATATTTGAATCGAATATTACAGAAGAAAGGTTAATATCTATATAAAGAATTAATTCTCATTTATAAGGAAAGCATCAGGACCCAAATAACTAAGTTGGAAAAAGAAAAGATATGAATAAACAATTTCCAAAAGAAATAGTAATTCTAAACAGAATGCACTTCTACTTTTATTTTATTAGCAAATGACTTGTTTAAATTATAGCTATGCTGGTGAGATTGTGGTAATGTTGCTTTGCTGTAATATGGCTGATAGCACTGTAAACTGATAAAAATCCTTTGGGAAGGCATGGTAACAAGTATCAAAATTTACAAATATGTTCATTATCTTTGACCCAATAATCCCAATCCTGGGAATGAAGCCTAAGAAAGTAATTCAACTAGAGACATTGTATTAATGAAGGTGTTTCTTAGAACAAAGGAAAAGTGGAAACAACCTGAATAAATGTTTAAATGGTTAAGTAAATAATGGTACATCAGTGCTATGGAATATTATGCAACCACTAACAATGATAATTTTGAATACTAGAAGTAACTTGAAAAATATTTATTTGATCATGAAAACAGAAGCATGCAAAATTATATGATAATATTGGGTGGGTTTTTTTCTTTTTTTGCAGTTTTCATTAGTGTTAAATTGTTTTATAATAAAAACAAACAAAAAAATTCAATGTTTTGCACCTGGCCATTATACCACAAGAAAGAGATAATGAAGCTGGAGAAATCCATAATGGTGGAGGACATCATGGAACTTCTGGAAAAATAAAAGCTGAGGAAGGAAATATGGTTGAATTCTACAAATTAATGAAAGGGATAGGTAGGTGAATGAGAAGAGTTGCATAAAATCTTGGAACGCTAGAATTGGAGAGCACCTCCTAATACTTCTAATTAACTGATCAAGTTTTTATTGAATAATTGAATGCCTATTAAGTCCACTGTTAACCTGCACATGCTAGGCTGGTCTCTACATGGGACCCTGACTTTACTTCATGCCTCAACCCCTTGCAAACTAAGAGGCCTTCTTTATATATCCCAGTCTGTACCAAGGACTTCTTTCCCTGAATATTTACAGCAGCAGTTTGTCGATTAATCTCATAATTGAATCAATCACCTAATCTAAGTAACCAAATAATTATCATACACACTAAAGTATTATTCTGAATATGAATTAAGTTTTTATTGAATACTTCCCATGTGCCAGGCAGGAAGAGTTGATTTCATAATCTCATCTAAGCATCTCAACAACCCTGTGAAACGTGTATATTATATCCAAAAACTGAGGCTCAGAGATGTTAGGTAATTTGCTCAAGGCCACACAGCGTCTGAGCTGGAAATTTAACCTAGGTCTAACTCCAAAGACTGCACTCCTAACCACTAGGTAATACAGTTTCAATTGTACTGTGTGTGTTTTCTTTCCCTAACTAGATTTTTAAGACTACCAGGGCCAGGATTTTATTTTCTGTATCCTTTGTAGTCTCTTCATTGCTATGCTAGCTGCTATACACATAGTTGGTGCTCAGTGAATACTTAAGGAAAGCCAAAACGGAGCTGTACCTAGCTGAAACTACCAGTTACTTCAAAAAGGATTTATATTTTAGATAGATTCATTGGTGACGTATTCATAATGGATTATTTAAAGGAAACAAGGATATTTAGGCCCATCCTTAATCCCTGAGATGTCTTGGTGGAAGAGAACCACACCTTCACAACCCTTGGTGCTCCGTTCTAAGAACTGATTAGGCTGGATGGGGTTTTAGGGTCTGACACCCGGTGTGATCTTTCTTTGATTCTTCTGCTCCTCTTCTGTTTCCCAGAAACTGCTAGCCTAAAAGGGCTTGTCTCCATGCTGGTGCTTCTCCTGGTTTGGCTTTGCTTGCTGCCACGCCTCCTTTTCCTGTGCATTTAAATGAGGTATGGTACCCATAGAGGCCGGTATTGAAGTCCAGCACACCAGGTTTTACCAGTAAGGTGGTCAACAAATAATTATGGTGTATGTCAGGCAAGTTATGCCCCTGAGCCTCAGTTTACTCATCAGTAAAATGGAATTAAATAAGCTCCCTCCTCTAATATTTCAATATTGTCAGGATTTCATAGTTAATATTTAGTTTAACATTTATAGGTTGCTGGAGGTACACTATGGAGAGACTGGGGCCTAGAAATCTAGATGGGATTAATTATCTGTGTACAGGTGGTGGCTGAAATCATCTTCCATTCTCCTGCTGACTGCATTAGGAAACACCCACAGTTGAGGGTCAGGGCTGAGGGGTTGGCGTCAGATGGCTGTCCACAATCTGGTAGGGTCCTTGGGAAAGATTTCAGGGGTGAGGTAACCTCATGTAGAAAAGAAAGCTTAGTAGGAATGAGAGTTGAGTTGGAGACTCCCCGGTGCTGTTTTCCCCTCCACCTCTCACCCCCCTCCCCCACTCCTGCCAATCACCGATTCTGACTATCAAGGCACAAAGGTAGAAAATCCCCTGGGGTTTCAGGCCAGGAAGCCTCTTATTGTCCGGCTCTGACGCTGAGCGAGGAGAATGGGAAAAGGCTGCCCTCCCCCCTTCCTCGCTCCCTGCCACGCTGGTCTTGCTTTTGCAAGTGCGAAGCAATGTCAGGCCCCACGCAATCCCTTTTGCAAAGCTGGAGGGAGAAAGAGAGAGACAGAGAGAGGGAGGGAGGGAGGAAGGGAGGGCGGGCGAGAGAGGGGTGTGTGTGTGTGTGTGTGTGTGTGTGTGTGTGTGTGTGTGCTGTGTAGCAAGGAGGATTGGGGGTGGGATTCCATGACGTTACCGGCCCCGCCTCCCGGTGTATAAAACGGGCGCTTGGCGCGCGACGACCCCAAGCAGCAGCTTCGAAGCCTGAGCAACCGAGCTCGGCAACCGCAACCGAACTCGGCAGCCCCAACCCAACTCGGCTGAACTCAGCCTCACCGAGCACTATTCGAGACGCTCCGCGCCCTGGGCTTGCGACAGCTCCCCGGTAAGCGTTGGGGGCCGACACGTGTGTCGGAGGGGGCGGGCGAGGGTCTGGGCATACCTAGGATTCTCTGGCAACCATGGCATGCAGTTGCATCAACACGGCCGTGACCTGTTGCTGGCGAGACCCCAGCCCTGGGAGCCAAGGCTCCCATTTCCACCTCAGCCCCAGACGTTTTCTAGATGGGGGCATAAGAAACTGGGAGCTGAGTCGCAGGGCATAGGGCGGAACCCCTCCTCTCGGGTGTGAGCAATTTCTGGCTGCTCAGGGGCCCCTCTCGGAGGGCGTCTCCAAATCTTTAGATGTCGAAGCCCCGCCTCACTGTTGATGCTTGCTGGTCAGCCTTGCGGGGCGGGAGGAAGTGGGGGAACATTTGCTTACCCCCCTGGGCGATGGCAGCGCCAGTTACACAGTGTGGGCTTGGAGAGGAGGGATGGAACTGAGTCGGTGCTCACTTTTGATCTGTAGCTGAGGTCGGTCCCCCCCTCCCTCCGGGAGATCTAGGAACCTTGCTTATTTGAAGCCCTGGGGGCGAGCGCCGAAAAGGAATGTGGATATTGGGTGTGAGAAGGGGGTTCTCCGCAGAGCTGCTGGCCTTTCCTGGGTTGAGTTCTGTTTAATCCCCAAAGAGCCACAGGCCAGGGGAGGGACACAATTGAGCTTCTCTGGCTCCTGGGTTGGGGTCTAGGATAAACGCTATAGTTTCCCCGCCAAAGAAAGAAGAGACTAATATTGATTGAGCACCTACTAGGTGCCAGGCCACTGAACTGTAGGGAGCTTTCACATGCCTTTTCTGAAATGAGTCCTTCCACAAACCTGTGAGGTATGTTATTCCTACTTGCATATGAAGAAACTGAGGTTAGAGGAAAAGTGACTTGCCTTTGTCCCTTCAACATCCTCCTCCCATCCCCCCCCCCCCCCCCAGCTCCTTTACTTGGTGGAGTGGGTATTGTAATTCACTCTTAGAGCTTAGGGATAATGAGCCCTATTGAAGGTCTTTTGTCTTGTTTTTCACCAGATCCTTCCTAGCATCCTCTTCAATTCCAGCTAGAATGCTGTGGCAGGCGCTTTGCAGATTTGGTCAAAAGCTGGTACGCAGACGTACACTGGAGCCAGGCATGGCTGAGACTCGCCTTGCTAGATGCCTGACCACTCTGGATTTAGTGGCCCTAGGTGTGGGCAGCACATTGGGTGCAGGCGTGTATGTCCTGGCTGGCGAGGTGGCCAAAGATAAAGCAGGACCATCCATTGTGATCTGCTTTTTGGTGGCCGCCCTATCTTCTATGTTGGCTGGGCTGTGCTATGCGGAGTTTGGTGCTCGGGTTCCCCGTTCTGGTTCTGCGTATCTCTACAGCTATGTCACTGTGGGTGAACTCTGGGCCTTCACCACTGGCTGGAACCTCATCCTCTCCTATGTCATCGGTGAGATGGTGGGGCAGGGGGGAACTGCACAGCCAGTGAAGGGGCACGGAGTCAGGAAATCTGGGTGGAATGGTGAAGTGAGGTGTTCATCATTCGCAGGACTTAAATATCCATAAATGCGTGTATTTGTTGGGGGGCTGGGAGGGTTGAAGGTGTGGAGAAATTGTTTGTTCTACTTACCTCTGTCTTGGTGTCCTTAATTGACTGGCTTTGGTTCTTAAAAGGTAAGAATAGGCGAAAATAGCAGGTATTCTTGTGAGACTGGTCTGGGGGAGGGAGGAGAGGAGAGAGGAAACTTGACCCCATGTTTCTGCCTCTGGTCCACCAGGTACAGCCAGTGTGGCCCGGGCCTGGAGCTCAGCTTTTGACAACCTGATTGGGAACCACATCTCTCAGACCCTGCAGGGGAGCATCTCACTGCACGTTCCCCATGTCCTCGCAGAATATCCAGACTTTTTTGCTATGGGCCTTGTGTTGTTGCTCACCGGTGAGGCAAGGGACAGGGACAGGGACAGCGACGGGGGTGGGGCTAGTGGGGACCAGGCCTGGGAGCTTGTGGAGGTGAGAGCAGTGAGAAAGAAGAAGCTGGGAAGGAAAGGTCTGCACTTAGAGGCAAGGAAAACAAAGCTTGGACTGAGGCCTTTCTTTCCCACAGGATTGCTGGCTCTGGGCGCTAGTGAGTCGGCCCTGGTTACCAAAGTGTTCACGGTGGTGAATCTTTTGGTTCTCGGTTTTGTCATCATCTCTGGCTTCATTAAGGGAGATCTGCACAACTGGAAGCTCACAGAAGAGGACTACAAACTGGCCGTGGCTGGACTCAATGACACCTATAGGTTAGGAGATTCAGGAGATGCAGAGCTGGGAGCATGACGGGGAACAGAGGGATCTGCGCCGAGGGATTCTGGATTGGCAGTGGGGAGGAATGGGAGCCTAGGCCTTGAAGGCTCAGCTAAATAGTTGGGCCTTAGAGAAAAGGAACAAGAGTTGGCTGAACACGCTCTTACCTTTTCTATCCCTTCTTTCACTTTAGCTTGGGCCCTCTGGGCTCTGGAGGGTTTGTGCCTTTCGGCTTCGAGGGGATTCTCCGTGGAGCAGCGACCTGTTTCTATGCATTTGTTGGTTTCGACTGTATTGCTACCACTGGTAACACAGTCATTCCGTTCCATCTGGGGCTTGGGCATCTGCGTGTGCTCAGGCGGCGTGTGGGTTGGAGTGGTAGAGGAGCGAGCCTGCTTCTCTGATTCAGAACCTTGTGCCCCTTCTTGTAGGGGAAGAGGCCCAGAATCCCCAGCGTTCCATCCCCACAGGCATTGTGGTTTCACTCTTCGTCTGCTTTTCGGCCTATTTTGGTGTCTCTTCGGCACTCACGCTCATGATGCCTTACTACCAGCTTCAACCCGAGAGCCCCTTGCCTGAGGCCTTTCTCTATACTGGATGGGCCCCTGCCCGCTATGTTGTAGCCATCGGATCCCTCTGTGCTCTTTCTACCAGGTCAGTGTCAAACGTTTGTTCTCCTCTGCTGTCAGAGTCTCGGGTGATAGCATTCCACACCAGAGAATACCCCTTAAAAGGCCCTTAAGAAGTCCCTAGAACGGCTGGGAGCAGAAGGTGGAGACTCCTTAAGCTCACAGTCTTGAGGAGAGAGATGCCCAGTCAACGCCGCTCTGGGCGTACTTCTCTCCAGCCTCTTGGGCTCTATGTTCCCCATGCCTCGGGTGATCTACGCGATGGCAGAGGATGGCCTCCTGTTTCGCGTCCTTGCCCGGATCTACACCGGCACACACACCCCCATCGTGGCCACTGTGGTCTCTGGCATAATCGCAGGTGAAAACTCGTCTTTGCCCTTCCCCTCGTTGTTTCACCAACTCCGTTCACTTTGCTCTTGCCTTCGCTCATGTTTTCTGCCCATCAATTTCAGCATTCATGGCATTCCTCTTTGAACTCACTGATCTGGTGGACCTCATGTCAATTGGGACCCTGCTTGCTTACTCCCTGGTGGCTATTTGTGTTCTCATCCTCAGGTGAGACTCCTTTCCTCTGCATACTGTGGTTTGGGTTTTGATTCTGAGATGAGGAGTGATGGGGATCTGCTCCTCCTTCTTCCTCTTCCTTCATCATTCTGACTTTCCTTGAGGAATACGGATATCCCTCCCTGCCAAAAAGAGTGGCTACCCGTAATGGTGACGAGGAAGGTTAAGCTGCCTGGGAGAAGATGGTATAGTGGTCAAGGGTTGTTCTTAATACTGCCATCTTCCTCTTGTCTCAGGTATCAGCCTGACCAGGACATGAGGAATGAGGAAGGTGAAGTGGAGTTGCAGAAGGAGAAGATCCATGAAGCAGAGAAGCTGACCCTACAGGGACTATTTTGTCCACTCAACTCCATCCCCACTCCACTCTCTGGCCAAGTTGTCTATGTTTGTTCCTCACTGCTTGGTGAGCATTGGCATTTTTCTCTTGGGTCAGCACGATGGGAAGGAGGGGAGTGTGTGGCATTTGGTGGCTGAGAGAGGGTGACCCTCCTTGCAATGGGGTGCCTAATGTCTTAATATGTTGCTCTCAAGAACTGGTTTTGATGTTTCTCAACTTGACCCTTGAAGCTCTACTGCTGAGTGTCCTTTGCCTGGTGCTGGCCCAGTGGTCCACTCCACTGCTTTCTGGAGACCCATTGTGGATTGCAGTGTTTGTGCTGCTCCTGACGCTCATTACTGGGATCACTGGAGTCATCTGGAGACAGCCACAGAGCTCCACTCCACTCCACTTTAAGGTAAATGACCTCTTTTTTTCCCCTCCACCAACCCATCTTGGAAGAATAGGTTCCAGATACCTTGCAGTCTCATACATATTCTTTCATTGGACAAGAAGGGAGAGATATAGGAGATACCTAGGCCAAAGATGTCTTCTCTGACCCTTCCTGTTCCATTTCCACAAATTCTGCATATGCTTGGAGTCCCATATGAGGTACACTACGTGAATGGACACTGAAATACACAGCATGAGTAGGAGTCGGACTCTCCCTTTCCTGGCTTGAGTAGGTTAGGGATCTCTTTCTATATCACCCTGTGGTCTGTACAAAGAAGATTTTGCTTTGTTCCCAGGTACCTGCTTTGCCTCTCCTCCCACTAGTGAGCATCTTTGTGAATATTTACCTTATGATGCAGATGACAGCTGGCACCTGGGCCCGATTTGGGGTCTGGATGCTGATTGGTAGGTATCCACTTGGGAAGAGTAGGCCTCTCGGGTCTCCTTTCCTGCCTCCTTTCCCTCTTGGTCTTGAGTAGGAGCCCTATTAAGCCTTTACAGGCCACTATTTTCCCTACCTCACAGCTACCTTTCCCTACTAGGGTTTGCTATCTACTTCGGCTATGGGATGCAGCACAGCCTGGAAGAGGTTAAGAGTGACCAACCCCCACTCAAGTCTAGGGCCAAAACTGTAGACCTGGATCTCAGCAGTGCCTGTACACATTCGATTTGACATCATCACACCTGAATGCTGTCTGTTCTTCCTGCACAATAATGGAGAGTACTCCTGACCACACAGAGAGCTAGGCTTCCCATGGGATGTTGGTGGGGGAACACAGATAGAGCTCTGTATTTATTGTGGAGTGAAGGATGTGTCTGCTCTTTCTTGTCTTTTTTCTTTTTTTCACTCGTCTACTTTTTAACTGTATCTGTAGCTGCTCACTGGCTTTTAAAAAATTATTATTAAAAGAAACTAGAAATAGAAATTATGTCTTGTTCTTTGCTTGCTAGAGATGATATGGAGCCTGACTTTCAGTGTGGAGAGCTTCAGATAAGTGTCCTTTGTTTGCTCCCGTCACCACAAAAGTATCTGCTGTGCCCTGTGTGTGCTTCTTGTTGGCTTGGGGTTTGAGTAGGGTGGTGTAAGTAGCCATCACGTCTAGTCACACTTCAAGGAACGATCTTGAGATATGTTTTCCCCTTGCTACACAAAAGGTTAGGTTCTGAATAAGTAGACAGCAACACTCGTCTCTGGGATTTGGGAGTGGACTCTGATCTCAACACTGGCATTGGTCAGGGCCTACACTGAGACCACTGTCTTCTGTTCCACCCCTTCTAGTTGGACCAGTCCCAGACTCCTATGACTGCCTGGACAACAGAAATTTTGGCTGTGGTGTTTAGTACTTCTGGGCAGGGGTGGACAATAGGAGAGGATGGGTAAAGGACTGTGTATATGTATAGCTACTGGTTGTTGTAAGGAAACAGAGGTTAGAGCTGCTCAGACCAAGAACTGTTCATTCCTCCATTTACTCAACAAACATATGAGGAGCTCCTGTAAAATGCTAGGCCCGTGCCGGGTGCTGGGGATACAAACATGAATAAAACATAGTCCCTGCCCTCAAGGAACTCACGATCTAGTGGGGGAGACAAGCAGGTAAACAGGAGACAATGCGATTTGTCCCAGGGCAGGGGTAAGTGCCGAGAGCTGCAGAGGCACAAAGAAGGATGTGCTTGACCTGAGTGTACCCTGCGGCTTGTGGGATCTTAGTTCCCCGACCAGGGATTAAACCCCGGGCCCTCGGCAGTGAAAGCGTGGAGTCCTAACCACTGGACCGCCAGCGAATTCCCTTGAGTAGGTGTTTATGAAGTGGACTGAGGGGAGGGCTTATCTGCCAGTGATCAGTGTGCACAAAGCTGCGGAAGTGTGAAAAGGCGTACTGTATTGGGGGTATGACATATAGTTTAGTGTGGCTGGAGGGCAGCATATATGGGGTTGTGGTGAAAGGTAAGAGACCACACGAATGGCCTGTATACCCTACCTAGGAATTCAGATGTTATCTTAAAATGGTGTGTGTGTGTGGAGCGGGGGAGGGGGTGTTGTCACTGAATGATTCCAAGCAAAAGGGTTGGTTGGATTTATTAGTCTGGCAGCAGCAAGGAGGATGGCTTGGAAGAGGGTGGGGGAAGTTAGAGCAGTGTGATAATAGCTGCCATTTATTCAGTATTTATTTTATGCCAGATACTGTGCATACAATCTCTTTTTAGTTCTTGCAATGACCCAATGAAGTAGATGTTATGGTAATTATTTTTTACAGATGAGGAAACAGGTTTGGGGTAAGAAATATGCTGTAGGTCACATAACTTGGAGTGATCAGGGCCGGGATACGCACCCAGTTCTGACTCTGCAGCCTGTGCTCTTTAGCCACTGTGCGACATTGCTAGCAGTAATTAGTTAGGAGAGCATCATAGTCATTTGCGCAAAATATTTCAGGATTTTTGGTCATTTGGATGTCGGAGGTAAGAAAGAAGTGGACGACTTAGATTTCTGGGTGAACTTTCTGGGTGAATGATCAAATTATTAGCCAAGATGGAGAGCGTAAGAGGAAGAGCATATCTGGGGAAAGATAAATTCAGTTCCAGATACGCTGAGTTTATAAACATGTACATGAGTTTAGCTTCATATAGGTGAAGATACATAATCACCCATTGGAACTTGGAGCTAGGCTAGAGGTCTAGGCTAGAGTTACAGATTTAGGAATCATCAACTCAGAGGGCAAATGAGTATGTAATGGAAGCTGTGTGTGGGGCTAAAGATTGCCTTGGGGCAAAATAAACAATCAAAAAATTTTGAAGCACAAATGATATCATTTCCTTTATGTACAAAGAACTCATAAAAAATAAGAAAGATGAATAGCCTGATAGAAAAATGAGTACAGGATATAGTGTTCAGAAAAAGAATATAAGATACCAACAAATATAAAAAAAGATACTCAGCCTCACTCAACAAGAAATGCAAATTAAAACAACCATGAGAATTCAGTTCTTACCTTCCAGACTGGCAAAACAAATTTCGATGACAAGGCATTGGCAAAAGTGAGGGTAAACAGGCAATCTTATGCATGATGGGGATATACATTCTTGTGACTTTTGCGGAGGGTAATTTGATGACAGCAGAATTAAAAACACATTCTTTTTGATCTGACAATTTCATTTATAGGAATTAAAAATTTACGTATATGAGGATACTTACAGTGACATTATTCATAATAGCATAAAACTTGGAAGCTACCTGATGTGCACCGGCCAGGAACTAGTTAAGTTAAATTAATTCAGTGGAAGACATACAGCCATTTAAAAGATGAGATCTTGCTTTCCTGGATATAAAAGCTCAGTATAAATCTAGGTTAAATAAAACAACATGGCATTTACTCAAAAAAAGAAAAATATAGAATTATATGTGCCAAGAGGTGATATGGAAAGAGCTCCAAGTCACACTTTAAGTAGAGACAAAACAAAATGGAACAAAAACCCCAAGGTGCAGAATATTTGTGTGAAAGAGCAAAAGAGGATGCATTTATACCTATTTTTTTTTCTGGAAAAATTAACCAGAAACCTCTGGTTTCTCCTCTGTACTTTTTCAGTTTTTCACCAGGTACAAACATTATTTTATTATTTTAAAAATTAAAAAGAAAATTTTTTTTTTGGCTGCACGTATGGGATCTTAGTTCCCCGTCCAGGGATCCAACGTGCATCCCCTGCGATGGAAGCGTGGAGTCTTAACCACTGGACCGCCAGGGAAGTCCCCAAACATTAGTTTTAAAATTCCTTTTAAAAATCATTATGATAGTAAAAGATTGGAGGAACTCTAACATTGAAGGGATACAGGAGGAGGAGGACTCAGTGTAGGAGGAGGTGGAGACAGGAGAGTGATGTGGAAGTCTAGGGAGGAAGGGACCTCTCAGGAGCAGTCAACAATGCCAAATGCTGCCTAGAGAGCCGAGTTAAATAAGATGAGGACAGAAAGGGTTCATTGGTTTTATCAGTTAGTAGGTAATAGATCATTTCAAGAGCAGTTTGTGTCAGATGGTGGGGGGCACTGCAGTGGATTGTGAATGGAGGGTGAGGAAGAGGACCTGGGCTATAGGCGAGCATTTCAGGGCACCGCTGGAGGGAGCTGAAGGAGAGGTTTGGGTTTTTTGTTTTGTTTTGTTTCAAGATGGGCAATTCTTGCATTTACAGGCTTAAAGGAGATTGTCAGTGGAGAGAGCGATAAATCCCGGCACTACTGTTTAAATAAATCTTTTGTGAAGGAAGGAGTAGTTCTTTGATTTGGTACTCTAGGTCTTTTTTCATTCAGTGCCGTCTTTCCCAGACCTCAGACAGGTAAGTATAACCTTCATGAATTTTTCTCTTTTTGTGTAATTCCTGTACTACTTTTAAAAAAACACCAATTTTTAAGCTTAAATACACTTCTTTAAAAAAGAAAACATTTTACCACTATCATAAGTGGAAAACAAAGTATTTTCCTAATATACATTAAAATATCCAACTATTAAAAAATGTTTGGCTGTGCACCACCTAAAATAATCACATACACCATATTTTGGAAACAGTTAACACAGTGAATAATATCTCCGTAGGACACTATGCTTGAAGCTGGAGTAGAAAATTGCTTTAGGTGTGGTCTAATCTTGATCTCCTCAAGGAGCCAGAGATAAAATTGGCCCAAATAAGTACAGACACAAAGTGGGAAATAATAGGTATCCTAAGAGAGGTCTGAACGAAGTACCACGGGAATTCACATGAAGGAGTTCTGTGAAGTCTTCATGGAAGCTGAGGCTTTTAAGCTGTGCTTTAAAGGATGGGTAAAATATGTAATTTCAGATATGGTGGGAGAGCATTTCAGGAAGAGGGAACCTTGTGCACAAAGGCAAGAAGATGGGAAAGTTTATAATTCAGTTTGTCCAGAGCCTAGGATTTTGAGGTGGTGAAGTGGAAAAAGAAGGCAGGAAAGGCAGATTCCAGTCACTCCTGAACTCAATGCCAGGGCCTGCAAGTAAGGGGCAGGAAGTGTGTGGATGGGAGTGTTATAATATGTGAAGGAGAGAGTGGGTCTGTGATTTGTTTCAATGAATTAACCTCAGCTACCTACTCATATGGTTATACCCTAGATTTTGCCAGAATGTCACCTCTGAAATCACTATTTCAAACATCAAATTTTCTGTCTACATCTTCCCAAGCTCCAGCTCATTTGCTCAAGTAACCCCACTGCAACAATTCTTTGACCTCGTGAATCCTCCAATTCACTACTCCCCTGCTCCCCAGATACACCTTCTCTGTGCTTATCAGTTTCCTCCAATCTTTGCTTGTTCCCTTTACCACTTAAATTTCTGAATTTATTATCATTATCACTCTTGCGAATATCTTCACCTCACTAGGCAATACTCCAGAGTCCTCTCCACCCCACCCGGAGGAATCCAAACATCTTCTCCATACTTTCACCTGTGTAGCTCAGGATTGTTAGAGGCAATCACACAGCTGGGCAGGTTAATGTTCATCAACCTTGACCAGGCCCAAGAGGATTTCTGCCAGAAATCATCTTTTTCTCTCCGATTCCCCTGCTCTCTGAAACAACTGTTTCTTACCTTCCTCACAGTCTTCAAATCTCTCCCTCCTACTCTCTGCTGTTGACTTTGCCTCATACTTTATTGCAAAGACACACGCCCATCAGATAAAAACTCCCTCATCTTCCTGTGGATTTTTCTTTTAATGGAAATAACTTTTCTTTTTTTCCCCTAATGATAAAAATGTGTTCATTGTAGGACATTGAAAAACTGAAAGATATAAAGAAGAAAGTAAAGATTCTCCCAAATCCCAACACTCAAAGATAAACATTGTTAATATTTTGGTAAATACTCTTCCAGACATTTTCGTTCAAATATGCATACATAAGTGTTTATCTTTTCTGTGAGACCTTTTCAGTTTACGTATTAGTGGGATTGGTTGGTCGCTGTAGCCACTTCTGTCTCTTCCCATTCACACCCAGGTGGAAACCATCCCAATAGTTTTCTTAAATTGACGTATATAGTTGATTTACAATGTTCTGTTAGTTTCAGGTGTACAGCATAGTGATTCAGCTTTGTTGCAGATTCTTTTCCATTTATAGGTTATTATAAGATATTGGCTATAATTCCCTGTGCTATACAGTAAATCCTTGTTGCTTATCTATTGTATGTGTAGTAGTTGGAACTCCCTGTATAGTAGTTTTTTTAGTCATTCAAATCTATAAAATTACACTTTTTAAAAATTAGTTAATTAATTGATTTTTATTTTTGGCTGCATTGGGTCTTCATTGCTGTGTGCGGGCTTTCTCTAGTTGCGGCGAGCAGGGGCTTCTCACTGCGGTGGCTTTTCTTGTTGCGGAGCATGGGCTCTAGGCGCATGGGCTTCAGTAGTTGTGGCACGCAGGCTCAGTAGTTGTGGCACACGGGCTTAGTTGCTCCGCGGCATGTGGGATCTTCCCGGACCAGGGCCCCAACCCATGTCCCCTGCATTGGCAGGCGGATTCTTAACCACTGCGCCACCAGGGAAGTCCCTAAACCTTTTTGAGCAGTTCGTAACTTTTTTCTTTTTTTAAACTCAACGGTAGGATATAGGCATTTCCCAAGTTTTATACCTCTACGTTGTTTTCACAGCAGTGTTTTTAAAGGCTGTATAAGTATGCCACTATATGGTACTAATGTACACTAGGTTGTATAAATAGTCCACATTTAACTAGGTGAACACATAAGAGATTTACAACGCCTCAGTGAACATTTCTATTAATCTATCTTTGCAAAATTTTCCAATTTCTTCTTTAGGAAAATTCCTAGAAGAGGAATTGTTGGGAAATGGTACACACATTTAAGACTTTGATACCAGTTGCCAAACTGCCCTCCAGAAAATTTGCAGTAATTTGTACTCCTAACCAACAGTGCACAAGAGTGCCTGTTTTGTGCATCTTGTCAATTTGAGGTTTTGTTAATCTTTTTAACCTTTGCCAATCTGATAAATGAAAAAAATTCACCTTGCTTTATTATTTGCATTTCTTTGATTACTGGTGGGGTTGAACATCTCTTCATGTGTTTATTGGCTATTTATATTTCTTCCTGTGCAAATTGTCTGATCATGTCCTTCACTGATTTATGTGCTAGACTATTTGTTTTTTTAATTTTAAGAGCTCTTACTGCTTATCTGTTACATATGTTGAAAAAATCTTTTTCTAATCTGTGGTTTGTCTTTCAACCTTGCTTATAGTACCATTCAGAAGATTTTAATTTTTATGTGGTAAAACTTATCATTGTTTTTCCTTTCGATTCTGGTTTCAGGTCACGTTTAGATCTTGTCATGTTTATAAAATACTCACCCAAACTTCCTTTAGAAGTTTAATGATTCAATTTAATCTTTGATGAATCCAGAATTCATTTTGGTATATGAAATAAGGCAGGGATCTGGTTTTATTTATTTTTTTAAATGGCTATCCAGTTGTTTCAATACTTTTTCCGGACCAGCTCTTTTCTCCACTGATTTGAATCATTTCTATATATACTCGGGCCTGTTTCTGGACTCTATTTTGTTCCATTTATCTGTCTGCATGCACTATTACCATACAGTTGTATTTACGGTAGTTTTAATATCTGGTAGAACAAGCCCCTGTCCCTTACTTTTTTATTACTTTTGTTTTTAGAATTTTCCAGACTATAATTGCATATTTACTCTGGAGGTGTTTTTCTTCTTTTAACAAGGTGTAATGCTACCTTCTGCACTACTTTGCATTCTCGGTTGCTTACTCTCTTTTAATCCAGTCTATTAATGAGAGTCTTAATAAGCGCTCATTAGAGTCCAAGCTGTTCACCTGCCTTATGCAACAATCTCTTTCAACATTTCTGCACTAAGTTGTTAAAGGGTTGCAGTGGAAAATTTATAGTTTATGCTAGGGGTAAGGTAAGATAATTTACCGCGTGTTGAGTGCTGCTTGATGGTATTTTACTACTCACTCTTGCGTGTCCTCCCCAATATGTACCTGCTTCTTTTATGATCTCCTTTCCTCTTCTCTCTCTCTTTGACTTTTTTTTTCTGTCTCTTAATTCTCATTTACTTGTAACATCTAGAGAGGCCATCTAGATCAAAACCGAAAACATTGGGGCTACCCATACAACATAAGGGTTTTTTACCCTTTCTGCATATTTTCCTTTATTCCACTGGCCCTTTCAGTGCAGTGGTGTCAGCTCAGTAAGTAGCCCTGACTTTGGAGTCTTATTTGCAGTCAGTATTAATCAACAGAGTCATTTGATTCCTGTATGCCTGATATAATTTTGGATAATATAATATCCATTCTACTACAGACATTATTAATCACTAAGAGCTCTAAAAGGACCCCTGTGGGCTTGAGAGCTGAGGTCTAATTATTGTCCTGTTTCTTCATCTGTTCATCCATGAACGAAGGAGTTATGCTAGAGCCAGGAGCTTGGGTGGAATGATAGAAGTTGGGAGCCCTTAACTGCCAACCAGGAAATGGGGAGTGATAATGGGAACTAACATTCTTTAAGTACCTACCATATGCCAGCCACTGTTCTAGATGCTTTATGTACACTATTCCATTGAACCAGAAGCCTAGAATTACTTTTATTCCCGTCTTACAGATGAGGAAATTGAAGCGCTGAGATTCTAAGTAGCTAGCGCCAGCTCACGCAGTATGCAGTGCGTGAGGATTCGGTCAATTATGGGATACCACCAGACTTCTTCCCCTAATTTAGCAATCTAGGATTGTGAAATATATATCAAGTTGCAGGATTTAATAGAGAAGGATCCAAAAGAAAAGTAGTTAATAGCAGTACTTCCCGTTTTCCCCCTTTCCTTCACTATACTATGTGATCTAGATGCAGAAAATTTCGAAGAGGGAAAAGAAATTATTTTTAGAAATCCCATCTTTTCCACGATAAATAACGACTGACTCTGAGACTCTCAGGGTCAGGAGGCAACTCTGTTAGTGTTCCCAGACTTGAAGCCACAATCTCTTCTCTTCATCTTGTTAGCCAGCTCCACATCTGGCTTGACTGAGGTGCACAAGGCTTAAAAGAGGGGTATGTGAGGGAAGGGGTGGGAGCCTTGTTAATGCTTTCATTTGGCGTGTCCCCAAATTTGGAGGCCTCATGCCTTAACACTGCTGTCTCTGAGTGGAGATTTCAGTAGAGGCCAACTCCTTGGTTGCAAGCATCACTCGTAGATTTAGCTGGAATCAAACATGTTCACATATATATATTCCACACCATCCCTGAAACCATTTGTTTGGAGTTGGGTAGGACCCCCTGCCCTTGCTGTGAGCCTGCAGGGGAGTCACTGGGTAGTTTCCTTCAGATTTGACAATGGCAGGGCAGCAGAAACATGTCTTGGAACTACAGGGTTTTTCAGTCTCCTCAACTTCTTATATTTCTGACCTTTGCACTCTTTTTTTTTAAAATTTATTTTTGGCTGTGTTGGGTCTTTGTTGCTGCATGCGGTTTTTCTCTAGTTGCGGTGTGCGAGTTTCTCATTGCGGTGGTTTCTCTTTTTGTGCAGCACGGGCTCTAGGCACACGGGCTTCAGTAGTTGTGGCACGTGGGCTCAGTGCTTGTGGCTCTCGGGCTCTAGAGCGCAGGCTCAGTAGTTGTAGCCCATGGGCTTAGTAGCTCCACGGCATGTGGGACCTTCCCGGACCAGGGCTAGAACCCATGTCCCCTGCATTGGCAGGCGGATTGTCAACCACTGCGCCACCAGAGAAGTCCCTGCACTCTTGAATAACCAGTGGGCAACATTGTTTACTTTCCATTCCTTCCTCCCTCCCTCTGTCCCTCTTTCCCCTGCCTCCTTCCCTCTGTCCCTTTTTTTTCTTTCGAAGGCCTGCTCTCCTCTTTCCGGTAACCCTCGCCATCTGCACTCTTCCCGCAGTAACTGCAGTATGTTTCAGTATTGCACTATACTCCCTCACTTTCATTGCTTCTCACCCCGGCCCTCTGAACTGCATCCCCAGAACTTCACGCCCGGACTGTGCCCAGAAACTCAGGCTTCGAGATGAAGGGGAAACGTCAACTGGGAGAGGCCTTTCATTGACATCACTATGGGGGGAGGAGCTTTCCAAGCGTCTTCACTGGCACTGTGGACTTGGTTTGCGCAGGGAGCACTGTGGCGTCGGCTGTCCTGGCTGAGGTGTACAGGTTAGTTGTTTCTAATTAGCAAGGAGATGCGGTCGTTAGGTCAACACTTTTTAAAGTGGCCCTGAGGCAGTGATTTTGAACTATGGAGCTGACTCTCCGGTAAAAGAAAACGGGGAAAGACAGGGTTTCGGTTTCGGGACTTGGATGAAGTATGGGGAGTGGTGCCCGGGGTGGGGGTGGGGGGGAGTGGTGCCCGGGGTGGGGGTGGGGGTGGGGTGGGGTGGGGAAGGACTGTCAGTGATTGGATGCTTAGAACGTACGTGCGGCGGGGTATGTGCGGCGGGGTATGTGCGGCGGCGACGGGAGATTTTGAACCAATTAGGAGGAGGCAATGAGTACCAGGCAGACCAATCACAGGGTACCCCGAGCCGTGGTGTTTTTGTGTTGCAGGGCGGATTGTCGTTAGAAAAGAAGTCCGACGAAAATTTCTGGCCAGCCGGGTTCCCGTCGTTGGACAACCTGCTGCTGCCGTTCGTTAACTGCATTTTCTGGGTCTTAAAATTTCCTCAGCATTTTTTCTTTTGGATAACAACTAACAGGAAAAATTTGAAAAGAAATTTATTGAGAAGCGGGAGAATAAAGGACAGAATATTAAAATATTTTCTTATTTCATAGGTCTGAACCAGAGATTTTAAAATGGACGCCGCTCGTTTCATGGAATTTAAAGGTATTTAGCTTTGCACTAGAAAATGTCAGACTGTTCGCTACCTTATCTAACATCTTCTGAATGTATTTTGTTTCCTAATTTTATCTCTTTGGCCTATCCACAGCTCCAAGTTTTCTCATTTAGGTATCGGAAAACAACATTGATGTCAAAGACACCGGAACCATTTTATAAACTAGCGTAGGGAAATAGAATTCACAATTCACAGCTTGTTTTCCCAGGATTTTTGTGGCATGCAGAATAACACTGGTTTAATCTGAAATAGAAATCTACTGCGTTAAAAGTACATTAAAAAATTACGGCTAGATCCTGAAGTGCCTTTCCATAATCATCAGTTAAAAATAAATTATATCCTGTGTAGCTTTAGGTTTAAGAGCATTTTTCTGTATCTTAATTCGTTTGAAAATTGGTACTCTACGGATGATATTTGTGGGAGTTCTTAGTAAACAGAAACAATTCGATTGACTAGAACACCAGATTCCTCGACCATGCCAGATATGGGAGAGTTCACCATACTTCATTTTTTCTGGGGACATGATTAGACCTGTGGTACATTCGCATTCACATTCATATAATAATGAAATATGTTGTAACCAGGGTGGCTACAAATCTATGATTTAAAAAAGTTTAGGTCAGTGTTTTGTTAATGCTTGTCATTTTAAAACAACAGCAAAGCCCACTACCACCTACCTGAAGTTTTAATTTAGGATATACTATCTTAAAGATATAAGTATTGAGTAGGGATTAAGACTTTTAAGTATATGGTATTTGAGACCTGGTATTTACATAAATATTTGAAGCACACAGAAAAGTAAGGAGAATAATATAATGAACACCTGTAAAACTACCACTAAGTTTTGTTGAATCTTCACATTTTGTCATATGCTTCAGATATTTCACTGTTCCAAAGAACAAAAAGATTGAGGTGACTGTTTTTCATCATTTGAAATATTACATAAATTATATCATTTTGTATAGTTTTTTTTCCTGCAACTTGTATTTTTTGCTCAGTATTATGTTTTGGATATTTACCCATATGGATATTTTAGCTCTAGTTCATTTATTTACACCGCTGACTAGTAATAATACATTGAATGTAAGTGTACCACAATTTATTTATCTAATCTCAACAGCATTACAACATTGTGTTTTGTAGTGTTTATTAGGAGCTTTCAAAAATTTTTGACCGCCACCTATGGCAAGGAAATATTATATTTTACATTACATCCCAGTATCAAAAGTTTAATGAAATTATTTTACTCTTATTACACACAGCACACTATGATATTTCCTATTCTATGCTTTTTCATTTACAAAATGTTGGTTATGACTCACTAAATTAATTTATTTTTTGAGCACTAGTGGGTGAGGCTCTAGGGCAGTGCTGTACAATTGGAACACAGTGCGAACATAAATAATTTTATATTTCCTAGTACCACATTAAAAAAGGTTAAACAGATGAAATTAATTTTAACAATATAGATTATTTAGCTCAGTATATCCAAAATGTTATCATATCAACATGTAATTGATATAAAAATTATTAATGATATTTACATTCTTTTTTTTCTGTACAAAGTCTTTGAAGTTTGGTATGTATTTTATAGTTAAAGCATATCTCATTTTGGTCTTGCCACATTTCAAGCGCTCAATAGTCACATGTGGCTAGTGTCTACTCTATAGTGGCAGTGCTATTCTGGGGTGTACATTAAGAAGTTGCACTGCTGGGTCAAAAGCTACAAGCATGTTTATTTAACTTAACAGATATTGCCAAATTGCTGTCCACAGTAGTTTTAACAATTTATACTCCCTCTTCTTTTCTCTTTCCCTATATTATTGCTAATATTTGGTATTGCCAGACTTCAGAAATTTTGCATGAGTGAAGGGTTTTTTTAATTAATTAATTAATTAATTAATTTAGTTTTGGCTGTGTTGGGTCTTCATTGCTGCGCGCAGGCTTTCTCTAGTTGCGGCGAGTGGGGGCTGCTCTTTGTTGTGGTGTGCAGGCTTCTTATTGTGGTGGCTTCTCTTGTTGCGGAGCATGGGCTCTAGGTGCACGGGCTTCAGTAGCTGTGGCACACGGGCTCTAGAGCGCAGGCTCAGTAGTTGCGGTGTGTGGGCTTAGTTGCTCTGCGGCATGTGGGTTCTTCCCGGACCAGGGATTGAACCCGCGTCCCCTGCATCGGCAGGCGGATGCTTAACCACTGCGCCACCAGGGAAGTCTGGTGGTGTTGTTTTTAATTAACATTTTATCTTGGGGTAATTTTAGATTTACAGAATAGTTACAGAGATAGTGCAGAGAGTTCCCAGAAACCCATCAGCCAGTTCTATTTTCTCTCATGTTATCATATTACATGGGTGTTTTAATTTGCATTTCTGTCAACTAGTGAACTTGGATATATTTTCATAGATTTATTGACCATTTGAGTTTTCTTTTCTGTGTACACAACCTTTTCAGTCAGATTTTGTAAAAATGGACCACAAAGAGCCATGTGATGGCTTAGCTTATTTTCTTCTCAGGGAGAATTGACATAACATCCCTCTTTTTGTACCAACAATTCCAATCAATTTCAAGGCCAAAAAGGAATACGAATTGGTCTAAGTTATACTCACTGGGTCTAAATAATTGTAACTCCTTTTCTGCATGTCAGCTCTTCAAGTATTTGAAGGTAGTTATGTCCCCTGGGAAGTCTCTTCTTCAGATTCAGCATTTTTAGTTCTTTCAGTCATTTCTCATATTACATGGTTTCTAGTCCTCTCATCGTTTTGTGTGCTGTCCTCTGAACATGCTCTGTTCTTTTCATGTTATTCCTTAAAGTATGGTACCCAGAACAGAACACAATTCTCTAGGTTCTATATGATAAGCTCAAAATAATCTTTCTCTTTAGATTTAGGAATGATCATCATTGTCTTTAGGTACCAATATAGCTAAGGTTGGTTTTTTTTTTTTCTTTTTTTGGGTGGTGGCAGTCACACCACACTAATGACTCATTTTGAGCTTTTGGTCCCCAGAAGACCCTCAGTCTTTTTTTAATACATGCTTCTATTAAGCTACATCTTGCCTGTCATATATTGGTGCAGTTAGTTTTGGAGACATAAATGCAGGACATTAATTTTTTCTTACATTAATGTCATTGCTATAACTGGAGGTTTAATTTTTGTTCCTGATTATATCTTCTGTCTTATTTGTTATCTGTTTCTCTTTCAACTTCTTCATCCAAATCATAGATAAAATTGTTAAATAGGAGAGGGCCAAGGACAGAATGTTATGTCATTAAAAACTTCACTTCAGGGACTTCCCTGGTGGTCCAGTTGCTAAGACTCTGCGCTCCCAATGCAGGGGACCTGGGTTTGATCCCTGGTCAGGGAACTAGATACCACATGCTGCAACTAAGAGTTCGCATGATGCAACTAAAGATCCCGCATGCCGCACTGAAGATCCCACATGCTGCAGCTAAGACCCGACACAGCCAAATAAATAAATAAATATTAAAAAAAATAAAAACTTCACTTCAGGTTGACATCAATTCATTAAGCAGCAAGCTCTGAGTATGCTTTTTAAAAAATATTTGTTTATTTTTAAATTAATTTTCATTGGAGTATAGTTGATTTACAACGTTGTGTTTGTTTCTGCTGTACAGCAAAGTGAATCGGTTATACATATACATATGTCCACTCTTTTTTAGATTCTATTCCCATATAGGTCAGTACAGAGTATTGAGTAGAGTTCCCTATGCTATACAGTAGGTTCTTAGTTATCTATTTTATATATAGTAGTGTGTATATGTCAATCCCAATCTCCCAATTTATCCCTCCCCCCTCTTTCCCCCTTGGTAACCATAAGTTTGTTTTCTACATCTGTGACTCTATTTCTGTTTTATAAATAGGTTCATTTGTACCATGTTTTTTAGATTCCACATATAAGTGATATCACATGATATTTGTCTTTCTCTGTCTGACTTCACTCAGTATGACAGTCTCTAGGTCCATCCATTTTGATGTAAATGGCATTATTTCATTCTTTTTTTATGGATGAGTAATATTCTATTGTATATATATACCACATCTTCTTTATCCATTCCTCTGTTGATGGACATTTAGATTGCTTCCATGTCCCAGGTATTGTAAATAGTGCTGTAGTGAACATTGGGGTACATGTATCTTTTCGAATTATGGTTTTCTCCCAAAATATGCCCAGGAGTGGGATTGCAGGATCATATGGTAGCTCTATTTTTACTTTTTTAAAGGAACCTCCATAGTGTTCTCCATAGTGGCTGTACCAGTTTACATTCCCACCAACAGTGTAGGAGGAGGGTTCCCTTTTCTCCACACCCTCTCCAGCATTTATCGTTTGTAGATTTTTTGATGGCCATTGTGACTGGTGTGAGGTGATAACTCGTAGTTTTGATTTGCATTTCTCTAATAATTAGTGATGTTGAGCATCTTTTCATGTGTCTGTTGGCCATCTGTAGCCTTCTTTGGAGAAACGTCTGTTTAGGTCTTCTGCCCATTTTTTGATTGGGTTGTTTGTCTTTTTGATACTGAGCTGCATGAGCTGTTTGTATATTTTGGAGATTAATTCCTTGTTGGTTGCTTTGTTTGCAAATATTTTCTCCCATTCTGTGGGTTGTCCTTTTGTTTTGTTTATGGTTTCCTTTGCTGTACAAAAGCTTTTAAGTTTCATTAGGTCCCATTTGTTTATTTTTGTTTTTATTTTCATTACTCTAGGAGGTGGATCAAAAAAGATCTTGCTGAGATTTATGTCAGAGTGTGTTCTGCCTGTTTTCCTCTAAGAGTTTTATAGTATCTGGTCTTACATTTAGGTCTTTAATCCATTTTGAGTTTATTTTTGTGCATGGTGTTAAAGAATGTCCTAAATCTATTTTATTTTTTATTTTTTATTTTTTTTGTTTTTATTCCTGTTGGGATTTTTTTTTTAACATCTTTATTGGAGTATAATTGCTGTACATGGTGTGTTAGTTTCTGCTTTATAACAAAGTGAATCAGTTATACATATACATATGTTCCCATATATCTTCCCTCTTGTGTCTCCCTCCCTCCCACTCTCCCTATCCCACCCCTCTAGGTGGTCATAAACCACCTAGCTGATCTCCCTGTGCTATGCGGCTGCTTCCCACTAGCTATCTATTTTACGTTTGGTAGTGTATATATGTCCATGCCACTCTCTCACTTTGTCCCAGCTTACCCTTCCCCCTCCCGGTATCCTCAAGTCCATTCTCTAGTAGGTCTGTCTTGATTCCCATCTTGCCCCTTAGGTTCTTCATGACCATTTTTTTTTTTTTGGATTCCATATATATGTGTTAGCATACAGTATTTCTTTTTCTCTTTCTGAGTTACTTCACTCTGTATGACAGACTCTAGGTCCATCCACCTCACGACAAATAACTCCATTTCGTTTCTTTTTATGGCTGAGTAATATTCTATTGTATATATGTGCCACATCTTCTTTATCCATTCATCTGTCGATGAACACTTAGGTTGCTTCCATGTCCTGGCTATTGTAAATAGAGCTACAATGAACATTTTGGTACATGACTCTTTTTGAATTATGGCTTTCTCAGGGTATATGCCCACTAGTGGGATTGCTGTGTCATATGGTAGTTCTATTTGTAGTTTTTTAAGGAACCTCCATACTGTTCTCCAAAGTGGCTGTATCAATTTACACTCCCACCAACAGTGCATGAGGGTTCCCTTTTCTCCACACCCTCTCCAGCATTTATTGTTTGTAGATTTTTTGATGATGGCCATTCTGACCAGTGTGAGATGATATCTCATTGTAGGTTTGATTTGCATTTCTCTAATGATTAATGATGTTGAGCGTTCTTTCATGTGTTTGTTGGCAATCTGTATATCTTCTTTGGAGAAATGTCTATTTAGGTCTTCTGCCCATTTTGGGATTGGGTTTTTTGTCTTTTTGTTATTGAGCTGCATGAGTTGCTTGTAAATTTTGGAAATTAATCCTTTGTCAGTTGCTTCATTTGCAAATATTTTCTCCCATTCTGAAGGTTGTCTTTTGGTCTTGTTTATGGTTTCCTTTGCTGTGCAAAAGCTTTTAAGTTTCATTAGGTCCCATTTGTTTATTTTTGTTTTTATTTCCATTTCTCATAATTTTATTTTTTTTACATGGGACTGTCCAGTTTTTCCAGCACCATTTATTGAAGAGACTCTCTTTTCTCCATTGTGTGTTCTTGCCTCCTTTGTCATAGATCAGTTGACCGTAGTTGTGTGGGTTTATCTCTGGGCTTTCTATCCTGTTCCATTGATCTATTTGTCTTTTTTTTCTGCCAGTACCATACTGTTTTGATTATTGTAGATTTGTAGTATAGTCTGAAGTCAGGGAGCCTGATTCCTCCAGCTCCGTTATTCTTTCTCAAGATTGCTTTGCTCTTCGTGGTCTTTCGTGTTTCCATACAAATTGTAAAATTTTTTGTTCTAGTTCTGTGAAAAATGTCATTGGTAATTTGATAGGGTTTGCATGGAATCTGTAGATTGCTTTGGGTAGTATAGTCATTTTGACAATATTGATTCTTCCCACCCAAGAATATGGTATAGCTCTCCATCCGCTTGTGTCATCTTTGATTTCTTTTATCAGTATCTCATAGTTTTCTGAGTACAGGTCTTTTGCCTCCTTTGGTAGGTTTATTCCTAGTTATTTTTTTTTCTTTTTAATGCGATGGTAAATGGGATCGTTTCCTTAATTTCTCTTTCTGATCTTTCATTGTTAGTGTATAGGAATGCAAGAGATTTCTGTGTATTATTTTTGTATCCTGCAACTTTACCAAATTCATTGATGAGCTCTAGTACACTGAGTATGCTTATTCCACCTGCCTGATTTGCTCTGGTACTCTGAGAATGCCTATTCAACCTGCCTGACAAAGCCTGGAAACTGTCTTGTTCTATACTTGGCTTTATCTCTAGATTTAGAATTTTGGTTCATCTCTTTGAAGGGTTCTTGGGGCTCTCTGTGTATGAACGTCTGTTACCAACTCCTATTCATCGTTTTCCCCCAGCTTTATTGAGATATAATTGACATAATATTGTATAAGTTTAAGGTGTATGGCATAGTGATTTTTATACATGTATATACTGCAAAGTGATTATGGAAATAATGTTAGTTAAGACATCTGTCACCTCACATAGTTACAGTTTTGGGGAGGGATGAGGGAAATGGGTGAGGGTGATCAAAGTGGACGAACCTCCTGTTCACCTTTAAGGCTGCCTTCTTGATGGTGAACAATGTTTGATGCCACACTATGCTATCCTGCTCCTGACCCACAGCCTCCAGGGATTTCAGGTCTGTAGTACTTCTTCTTTCTTTCTCTCTCCTCAACTTCCTCTTTCCTTTTCCTTTCCTTTTCTTATTCTTTCTTTCTTAGAAATTAACTTTATTGAGATATACTTTACATACAATAAAATTCACACACTTTAAAAAAACAATTATTTATTTTTTGGCTGCATTGGGTCTTCCTTGCTGCATGCGAGCTTCCTCTAGTTGTGGCTAGCGGGGGCTACTCTTCGTTGCAGTGTGCGGGCTTCTCATTTTGGTGGCTTCTCTTGTTGTGGAGCACGGGCTCTAGGCATATGGGCTTCAGTAGTTGCAGCACGTAGGCTCAGTAGTTGCAGCACACGGGTCCTAGAGCACGTGGGCTTCAGTAGTTGTGGTGCGTGGGCTCAGAGTTGGGGTGCGTGGGCTCTAGGGTGCGTGGGCTTCAGTAGTTGTACGCGGGCTCCGTAGTTGTGGCTTGCGGGCTGTAGAGCACAGGCTCAGTAGTTGTGGCGCACAGGCTTAGTTGCTCCACGGCATGTGGGATCTTCCTGGACCAGGGATCGAACTCGTGTCCCCTACATTGGCAGGCGGATTCTTAACCACTGCGCCACCAGGAAAGTCCAAAATTCACACACTTTAAGTGTACAGGTTGATGCTTTTTTTTTTTTTTGGGCAAATATAACCTGTTTAACCACCGTTACAATCAAGAAATGGAACATTTTCATCTCAGAGAATTCTACCATACCCCTTTGCTGTCAATCTACCCACAGCCCTCTACCCCAGGCAACCACTGTTCTGATTTCTGTCACTGCAGATTAGTTTATAAATGAAATCATTCAGTATATACTCTTTTTTCCTATGGTGTCTTTCACTAAGCATAATCGTTTTGAGAGTCATCCATATTGTTTCATATATAAGTAGTTAATTCCTTTTTATTGTTTAGTAGCATTCCACTGAATGACTAGATCACAATTTGTTTATTCATCAGTTGATGGACATTTTTGACTATCATGACTAAAGTTACTATGAATATTCATGCATAAGCTTTAAGTGATTTAGGTTTTCATTTCTCTTGGGGAGAATATCTGGGAATGGATTTGCTGAGATGTAAAGTGCTTTTGTAACCAGGTTTTACCAGATTTTCTAGATTATTTCCTTTTTGGAGGACAGGTTTTGAAAGGCCCAAATTCTTAATTTAAGAAACAGTAGCATCTGGGCTGGGGGTGTTTCCTAAAACTGTCCTGCTTGATTCAGAAAGAAAAAGTTCCTCATCTTGACAAGCACCAGGACCATACAAAATAGAAGGTGACTTAACATGGGAATAGCAAAAAGTTGAGTGTTGTTGAATAGTTGTACCAAGATAATTCAGCCCAGTTGTCCTTCTCAACATGAGCGTTATTTCTTCTTAAAGAATGGCAACTGTTTTTCAAGCTTTGGAACTCCCTTTCCTGTTGTTAATTTGAAGAGAATTCTCCTTTTTCTAGATTTCTAACATCTTTGTATTTGCTATAATATAAACATCCTTATGGGCTATTCAAATATCCAAGTTTTTACTTTCTTTTTTCTGTTAAATCCATGACGACTGTTAAGGAAGTAGGTATTAACAATTTGTATCGTTAAATCTTCAGAAGCCAATGACAGTATATACTTTAGACCAGCCCTGTACAATAGAAATATAATGTGAGCTACAATGTGATTTAAAAATTTCTAGTAGCCACATTTAAAAAGCAGAAACAGGTACAATTATTTTAAATAATAATAATAGTAATAATAATTTTGATACTATGTTTATAGCCCTACATATCCAAAATATTATTTCAACGTGTAATCAGTATAGAAAATTACTGAGATATTTTACATTTTTTATACTAAATCTTTGAAATCTGGTGTGTACTTTACAATTATAGCCCATCTCAATTTGGACTAACTACATTTCAAGTACTCAGTAGTCACATGTGGCTGCCATGTTAGACTGCAGATCTAGACTGAAAATTTTAGTAGGAAAACTCACTCAAGATAATTGACTTTCATTGAATCTCAAAGGACTTTATTCATTTGAAAGCCTCCCTCAACAATTTTTTCCAAATCCTTTACATGCCACAGTGGGATGCTCAGATTAGGAGTGATGGAATTATTAGGAAGTGTCCCAAGAGTGTGCCATGTAGCTCAGAGTCATAAGCACAGTGTCTGTATGGCCTGTGCAGAAATCTTGTTGATACACTTGTTGGAGTCATCTGGTATGCCCGTATTAGGTAGAAATAATATAGTTTATGAAATAAAGAGACAGTGTAACTAACAAAATGGAACTTTGTTAGTATACCATACCATGTATTTCAAGCTCTGGCCCCTACATACCTTTCTAATGGTGTTTCCTGTAACCTTCCTTTACCCTTTTCTCCAGCCATACATAACTGCTTATGGTTATTTGAACCCATTGTGCTTTCCACACCTGCATGTTTTTCCTTCTGTTTGGTATGTTGCCTGGCAAACTCGTAAGTGATCCTTCAAGACCCACCTCAAATAGCACTCAGTGAAGCCTATTCTGCCATCCCTATATCCTAGCTCTCAAACGGGTAGTTACTTAGTTCTTCCTGTATATTTCTGTAGCGTCTTGCACTCACAGCACTTATTATATTGTAAGTTTTCTCATTTTAATTTCTCTTAATAGTGTGATCTGCGTGATGGTATAGACTGTTTCACTCATCTTTGTATTCCTAGTAAGGTCCCTAGTATCTGCCTGATATCAAGCATTCAATAAATGTTTGTTGTATTACCTTTTACAAGGAGAAATATAGACACCAGCCAAAGCAGAAAGTACAGTTGTTGTGGATTTTGTTCATGCTGTACTACTAATAGCTTTGATCTTGGGCAAGTTAATTAACTTCCCTGTAGCTTATTTTAATTAATTATAAAATTAGAGTGCGTTACTAGAATTTTAAGGTGACTTACAGCTCTAAAAAATTGGTTGATTGATACATGTTGGTTGATTGATACATTGGTTGATTCCACATACATCTTGTGTGGAAATGTGTGTAAGCTCCTCAAGGGAGGGACTGTGTCTTGTTTACATTATTCTTGGTGCTTAGCAAAATACTTGATTATCATTAAATGTTAATTGAATTAATGAATGAAATAACTCTTGTCTTTTTCATTCATATTGCCCACAAGGATAGTAACACTGTCACCAGGGATGATGCTATATATTTCTGATGATGATTTGGAAATGCACATGGGCTCAGATAAAACTTTCCTGCGTTATTCTGTCACCATCAAAAGCAGTTCATAAGATGCTTAATTGTTTATGACATATTGCTTAGCAATCCTCTAAATAACTAGTGCATTCTGTTAGGAATGAAAAGGCTAAAGATATCTTGTGTGGAAAATTAGCTGTCATTCATTTGGTTTCATTAAATATTTGACTTTTTTTGCAAGCAAGTTTTATGTGTATTATGTGTAGTTTACAATAGTATAGAGATAAGAAATCACAAAGACAGTTGAATCAACTTAGGTTTCTTTCTTCCTTCAAAGACCTCTTTGGTGAGAGTTGCTATAATGTACTCAGCTTAGCTAATCCACTTCGACCTTCCAACTGTGTTGTTATAGTCTACTTATTGCATTCCCAACCTTTCCATGTATTGTTTTTGGTCTGATTTAGATGTGAATCTACTGGGCAGGTGCCTTGGATAAGTCTGTCTTCAGTGCCTAGTGCATTGTTAACACTCAGTAAACAAGTTAATTAATTAAGTTGTTAAACAGAAATAGCCTTTGGTAACCATGGTAACTAAAACAAAGCAGATCTTAGCTGAATAGAAGACTCAGTCAAGAGCAGCAGGGTTCAGCTACAATGGGTAAGATGATGTAATGAGAATAAAAGAGTAATATATACAGATACTTTGTAAATATATACAGATGTTTAGGGGTAGGATTGGATGAATTGGCAAATTGAGATTGGTTATTGACCTTGCATTTTATAGGAGTGTGAAAGAAATAAAATACCAGATTCATTGCAACATTTATACAATGTGCATTTGGTTGAGAGGACTGAGTTGTGGCTTTTTTGAGATATTCCTCTTACTGCTATGGTTTGTTCAATGTAAGTATAATTCTACCCTTTAGTCTCTAAAGTTTAGTGCCCTGGATGTGACTGGATGTCTTTCCTCACCAGAATCAAGTTGGAAATTCCTTTTTTGGTTAGCATGATATAGTCAGCTCTTGCCTTTTTACCTCCCCCCACCACCCAGCCAGTTGCCCTCCAAAATTTTACATAGCTTTATCTCCTGATGAGCCCAGGCTTAGGTTTGCTTCAGTCCCTGAGCCAGTTCTGTACAGGGCAAGAAAGAATAACAGTATTATGTTGTAGGGAAGAGACTGGTTTGGAATGAAGTCATAGTGGCCATCAGATTTGAGATTTAACATGCTGGGGGCATACTCTAGTCACCTGTTGAGCTTTAGAACTGTATCATTTCTGACTGTCATGATTTTCATGGAGCTAGCCTGCCCTGTATCCTTTCCTAGTTGCCCTCCAGGACCAAGATGCTGCTCAGAACTACAATACACTGCTGTGAATAATGCTCTTGGAACTATGGTTCATGCAGTTTCATCTGACTTCTGCATTATGATTCGCTGCTTGGATTCTCTTGTGCCATACCCAGTTTGTCAGTTGGGTCCTCCTGGAACATTGTATATGAAAAATGATCGTCTCTGACCATTAGATAGAAAGTATGATTTACAGTGTGGTTTTGTTTGTCACTAAACCTGTTCTGAGTTTGCTTGAGTTTTTTTGCCATGCCCTTTTGACACTGTTTTGGACATTTTGACTCTCCTCATTAAAAGTAGCCTCTGCTGGAATAGTTTTTCTTAGCTCACAATCAGAATTATAGTGTAGCACTCTGAATGGTGTTGGCTCATTTCTTTTCTCTCTATTTTTTAGTTGTCTCAGAGTCCTGGCAAGTCAGTTCTTCCAGGCCTTTTCCAATAGGTCTAGTATAGTGGAAAGTACAGGATTTCAAATTAGAAAGCGTGAGTTCAGCTCCTAGTTTGCTACTTCCTCTTTCTGTCACCTTTGAGAAGTCACTATACTTTGTTATATCTCAGTTCCTGCATCTTATAAAAGTATCTCCCTTACAGAGTAGATTGATGATTAAATGAGAATGCATATTAAAAAGCTTTGAGACTGTAAAGCACTATGCAAATGTTAATTTTATTGTCATTTTTGGTTCTTTTCTCACTGAAGAAATTGCAAGTAATCATTGTGATTTGGAGTAAAATCTTGAATTGACCCTGGCAAGTCTTTGAACTGCTTTGGGTTTTGAATGACTGGTTGAGTTGATGGAGGTCACGGGGAGAGACTTGGCAGGACTGTTGATAGATTTTTTCCATGTTGTCACAGAAGCTCCCTTCCTCAAGGACAGGGAAGAAGTTTATTTTCTATTATACTGTACCTAGAATGCTGTCTACCTAATCAGAATTAACTGGTACATATTAACGTGGCTGCCTCAATAGAGTGACTCCCCAGTTTTAACTAGGATGAATCTCATTTAAGTTAAATTGACTGCAATCATGTTGTAAATCATATTTATTTCAGTAGCCAGGAAGATAATTTAATCATTTTTTTTCAAAATGTACAATATTGCCTGATATAACCTTAATACAGGGTGTTGTCTTCACATCTCAGGAATAGGCTGTATTTACAGAAGCTCTTTCCTGAGCTTCTCCCAGAAGCATGTCTCTCCTTCATAGTGTAACTCTCAACCATTCAGCTATGTGATCTCTATTACTTACTCAGCTTTGCTGACTGCATTTTATCCTCAAGAACTGCAGTGCTCTCATTGCCTCAGCTGGTGTTAGTCAAGTTGCTCAACTGAATGACACTGAAAATATGTTTTGAAAGGACCAGAATTATTTTGACAAAGAATGAATTATATAAAATATTAAGAGAACATTCACAAATCAAAATTAACGCCTTCACAGTATCATATACTATGTAACTAGGAATTATAATTGGTATTCTAATAAAATATATTTCGATTTTTTTTAAAAGGAAGTCAAATTTAAAAATTTATATTGGGTTTTTTCTTTTCAAAAACATTTCAAGAAATCTGTTTTTAAAAAATATGTGGATTTTTAAAAACATCATTTAAAAACTTTCCTAGTTATTTTTTTAAATTGAGGTATAATTGACATACAACATTATATTAGTTTCAGGTGTACAACATAATGATTCAATATTTGTGTATATTACAAAATGATCAGCACAATAAGTCTAGTTTAACATCTATCACCATACATAGTTAGAAAATTTTTTTTGTGTGTTGATAACTTTTAAGATTTACTCTTTTTTTTTTAAACATCTTTATTGGAGTATAATTGCTTTACAATAGTGTGTTAGTTTCTGCTTTATAACAAAGTGAATCAGTTATACATATACATATGTCCCCATATCTCTTCCCTCTTGCCTCTCCCTCCCCGCCACCCTCCCTATCCTACCCCTCTACGTGGTCACAAAGCAACGAGCTGATCTCCCTGTGCTATGGGGCTGCTTCCCACTAGCTAGCTATTTTACGTTTGGTAGCGTATATATGTCCATGCCACTCTCTCACTTTGTCGCAGCTTACCCTTCCCCTTCCCGGTATCCTCAAGTCCATTCTCTAGAAGGTCTGTGTCTTTATTCCCATCTTGCCCCTAGGTTCTTCAGGACCATTTTTTTTTTTTTTAGATTCCATATATATGTGTTAGCATACGGTATTTGTTTTTCTCTTTCTGACTTACTTCACTCTGTATGACAGACTCTAGGTCCGTCCACCTCAGTACAAATAACTCAATTTCATTTCCTTTTATGGCTGAGTAATATTCCATTGTATATATGTGCCACATCTTCTTTATCCATTGATCTGTTGATGGACACTTAGGTTGCTTCCATGTCCTGGCTATTGTAAATAGAGCTGCAGTGAACATTTTGGTACGTGACTCTTTTTGAATTATGGTTTTCTCAAGGTATATGCCCAGTAGTGGGATTGCTGTGTCATATGGTAGTTCTATTTGTAGTTTTTTAAGGAACCTCCATACTGTTCTCCAAAGTGGCTGTATCAATTTACACTCCCACCAACAGTGCAAGAGGGTTCCCTTTTCTCCACACCCTCTCCAGCATTTATTGTTTGTAGATATTTTGATGATGGCCATTCTGACCAGTGTGAGATGATATCTCATTGTAGGTTTGATTTGCATTTCTCTAATGATTAATGATGTTGAGCGTTCTTTCATGTGTTTGTTGGCAATCTGTATATCTTCTTTGGAGAAATGTCTATTTAGGTCTTCTGCCCATTTTTGGATAGGGTTGTTTGTTTTTTTTGATATTGAACTGCATGAGCTGCTTGTAAATTTCGGAGATTAATCCTTTGTCACTTGCTTCATTTGCAAATATTTTCTCCCATTCTGAGGGTTGTCTTTTGGTCTTGTTTATGGTTTCCTTTGCTGTGCAAAAGCTTTTAAGTTTCATTAGGTCTCATTTGTTTATTTTTCTTTTTATTTCCATTTCTCTAGGAGGTGGGTCAAAAAGGATATTGCTGTGATTTATGTCATAGAGTGTTCTGCCTGTGTTTTCCTCTAAGAGTTTGATAGTGTCTGGCCTTATATTTAGGCCTTTAATCCATTTTGAGGTTATTTCTGTGTATGGTGTTAGGGAGTGTTCAAATTTCATCCTTTTATGTGTGGCTGTCCAGTTTTCCCAGTACCACATATTGAAGAGTCTGTCTTTTCTCCATTGTATATTCTTGCCTCCTTTATCAAAGATAAGGGGACCATATGTGCGTGGGTTTGTCTCTGGGCTTTCTATCCTGATCCATTGATCTATGTTTCTGTTTTTGTGCCAGTACCATACTGTCTTGATTACTGTAGCTTTGTACTATAGTCTGAAGTCGGGGAGCCTGATTCCTCCAGCTCTGTTTTTCTTTCTCAAGATTGCTTTGGCTCTTCGGGTTCTTTTGTGTTTCCATACGAATTGTGAGATTTTTTGTTCTAGTTCTGTGAAAAATGCCAGTGGCAGTTTGATAGAGATTGCATTGAATCTGTAGATTGCTTTGGGTAGTATAGTCATTTTCACAATGTTGATTCTTCCAATCCAAGAACATGGTATATCTTTCCATCTATTAGTATCATCTTTACTTTCTTTCATCAGTGTCTTATAATTTTCTGCATACAGGTCTTTTGTCTCCTTAGGTAGGTTTATTCCTAGATATTTTATTCTTTTGTTGAAATGGTAAATGGGAGTGTTTTCTTAATTTCACTTTCAGATATTTCATCATTAGTGTATAGGAATGCAAGAGATTTCTGTGCATTAATTTTGTATCCTGCTACTTTACCAAATTCATTGACTAGCTCTAGTAGTTTTCTGGTAGCATCTTTACGATTCTCTATGTATAGTATCATGTCATCTGCAAACAGTGACAGCTTTACTTCTTTTCTGATTTGGATTCCTTTTATTTCTTTTCCTTCTCTGATTGCTGTGACTAAAACGTCCAAAACTAGGTTGAATAATAGTGGTGAGAGTGGGCAACCTTGTTTTGTTCCTGATCTTAGTGGAAATGGTTTCAGTTTTTCACCATTGAGGACAATGTTGGCTGTGGGTTTGTCATATATGGCCTTTATTATGTTGAGGAAAATTCCCTCTATGCCTACTTTCTGGAGGGTTTTTATCATAAATGGTGTTGAATTTTGTCGAAAGGTTTCTCTGCATCTCTTGAGATAATCATATGGTTTTTCTCCTTCAATTTCTTAATATGGTGTATCACACTGATTGATTTGCGTATATTGGAGAATCCTTGCATTCCTGGGATAAACCCCACTTGATCATGGTGTATGATTCTTTTAATGTGCTGTTGGATTCTGTTTGCTAGTATTTTGTTGAGGATATTTACATCTATGTTCATCAGTGATATTGGCCGGTAGTTTTCTTTTGTTGTGACATCTTTTTCTGGTTTTGGTATCAGGGTGATGGTGGCCTCATAGAATGAGTTTGGGAGTGTTCCTCCCTCTCCTATATTTTGGAAGAGTTTGAGAAGGATAGGTGTTAGCTCTTCTGTAAATGTTTGATAGAATTCGCCTGTGAAGGCATCTGGTCCTGAGCTTTTGTTTGTTGGAAGATTTTTAATCACAGTCTCAATTTCAGTGCTTGTGATTGGTCTGTTCATATTTTCCATTTCTTCCTGGTTCAGTCTCGTAAGGTTGTGCATTTCTAAGAATTTGTCCATTTCTTTCAGGTTGTCCATTTTATTGGCATATAGTTGCTTGTAGTAATCTCTCACGATCCTTCGTATTTCTGCAGTGTCAGTTGTTACTTCTCCTTTTTCATTTCTAATTCTATTGATTTGAGTCTTCTCCCTTTTTTTCTTGATGAGTCTGGCTGATGGTTTATCAGTTTTGTTTATCTTCTCAAAGAACCAGCTTTTAGTTTTATTGATCTCTGCTATCGTTTCCCTCATTTCTTTTTCATTTATTTCTGATCTGATCTTTATGATTTCTTTCCTTCTGCTAACTTTGGGGTTTTTTTGTTCTTCTTTCTGTAATGGCTTTAGGTGTAAGGTTAGGTTGTTTATTTGAGATGTTTCTTGTTTCTTAAGGTAGGATTGTATTGCTGCAAAGTTCCCTCTAGGAAATGCTCTTGCTACATCCCATAGGTTTTGGGTCGTCCTGTTTTCATTGTCATTGGTTTCTGGGTATTTTTTGATTTCCTCTTTGATTTCTTCAGTGATCTCTTGGTTATTAGTAGTGTATTGTTTAGCCTTCACGTGTTTGTATTTTTTACAGATTTTTTCCTGTAATTGATATCTAGTCTCATAGCGTTGTGGTCGGAAAAGATATTTGACACGATTTCAATTTTCTTAAACTTACCAAGGCTTGATTTGTGACCCAAGATATGATCTATCCTGGAGAATGTTCCATGAGCACTTGAGAAGAATATGTATTCTGTTGTTTTTGGATGGAATGCCCTATAAATATCAATTAAGTCCATCTTGTTTAATGTATCATTTAAAGCTTGTGTTTCCTTATTTATTTTCATTTTGGATGATCTGTCCATTGGTGAAAGTGGGGTGTTAAAGTCCACTACTATGCTGGTGTTACTGTTGATTTCCCCTTTTATAGCTGTTAGTATTTGCCTTATTTATTGAGGTGCTCCTATGTTGGGTGCATAAATATTTACAACTGTGATATCTTCTTCTTGGATTGATCCCTTGATCATTATGTAGTGTCCTTCTTTGTCTCTTGTAATAGTCTTTGTCTTAAAGTCTATTTTGTCTGGTATGAGAATTACGACTCCAGCTTTCTTTTGATTTCCCTTTGAATGGAATATCTTTTTCCATCCCCTCACTTTCAGTCTGTATGTGTCCCTAGGTCTGAAGTGGGTCTCTTGTAGACAGCATTTATACGGGTGTTGTTTTTGTATTCATTCAGCCTGTCTGTGTCTTTTGGTTGGAGCATTTAATCCATTTACATTTAAGGTAATTATTGATACGTATGTTTCTATTAGCATTTTCTTAATTGTTTTGGGTTTGTTATTGTAGGTCTTTTTCTTCTCTTGTGTTTCCTGCCTAGAGAAGTTCCTTTAGCATTTGTTGTAAAGCTGGTTTGGTGGTGCTGAATTCTCTTAGCTTTGGCTTGTCTGTAAAGGTTTTAATTTCTCCATCAAATCTGAATGACATCCTTTGCTGGGTAGAGTAATCTTGGTTGTTGGTTTTTCTCCTTCATCTCTTTAAATATGTCCTGCCACTCCCTTCTGGCTTGCAGAGTTTCTGCTGAAAGATCATCTGTCAACCTTATGGGGATTCCCTTGTATGTTATTTGCTGTTTTTCCCTTGCTGCTTTTAATTTTTTTCTTTGTATTTAAATTTTGATAGTTTGATTAGTATGTGTTTTGGCGTGTTTCTCCTTGGATTTATCCTGTATGGGAGTCTCTGTGCTTCCTGGACTTGATTAACTATTTCCTTTCCCATATTAGGGAAGTTTTCAACTATAATCTCTCGAAATATTTTCTCAGTCCTTTTCTTTTTGTTTTCTTCTTCTGCGACCACTATAATTCGAATGTTGCTGTGTTTAATATTGTCCCAGAGGTCTCTGAAACTGTCCTCAGTTCTTTTCATTCTTTTTTCTTTATTCTGCTCTGCACTAGTTATTTCCACTATTTTATCTCCCATGTCACTTATCCGTTCTTCTGACTCAGTTATTCTGCTATTGATCCCTTCTAGAGAATTTTAAATTTCATTTATTGTGTTGTTCATCACTGTTTGTTTGCTCCTTAGTTTTTCTAGGTCCTTGTTAAACGTTTCTTGTATTTTCTCCATTCTAGATTTTGGATCCTCTTTACTATCATTCTGAATTCTTTTTCAGGTAGACTGCCTATTTCCTCTTCATTTGTTAGGTCTGGTGGGTGTTTGCCTTGCTCCTTCATCTGCTGTGTGTTTCTCTGTCTTCTGATTTTGCTTAACTTACTGTGATTGGGGTCTCCTTTTCGCAGGCTGCAGGTTCGTCGTTCCCGTTGTTTTTAGTGTCTGCCCCCAGTGGCTAAGGTTGGTTCAGTGGGTTGTGTAGGCTTCCTGGTGGAGGGGACTAGTGCCCGTGTTCTGGTGAATGAGGCTGGATCTCTTCTTTCTGGTGGGCAGGTCCACGTCTGGTGGTTTGTTTTGGGGTGTCTGTGGCTTTATTATGATTTTAGGCAGACTCTCTGCTAATGGGTGGGGTTGTGTTCCTGTCTTGCTAGTTGTTTGGCATAGGGTGTCCAGCACTGTAGCTTGCTGGTCATTGAGTGGAGCTCGGTCTTGGCGATGAGATGGAGATCTCTGGGAGATTTTCGCCGTTTGATATTACGTGGAGCTGGGAGGTCTCTTGTGGACCAGTGTTCTGAACTTGGCTCTCCCACCTCAGAGGCACAGCCCTGACGCCTGGCTGGAGCACCAAGAGCCTGTTATCCACACGGCTCAGAATAAAAGGAAGAAAAAAAGGAAAGAAAGGAGAAGATAAAATAAAATAAAGTTATTAAAATAAAAAATAAAAATAATTTAAAACAAAATTTTTTTAAGTAATAAAAAAAAAGGAAGAAAGAAAGCAGAGTGCAACCAAAGCAAACCAAAAAACAAATCTACCAATGATAATAAGTGCTAAAAACTATACTAAAAAACAACAAGAACAAAAAACATGGACAGACAGAACCCTAGGACAAATGGTAAAAGCAAAGCTATAAAGAGAAAATCACACACAGAAGCACACACATACACACTCACATAAAGAGGAAAAGGGAAAAAATATATATATATTGTTGCTCCCAAAGTCCACCTCCTCAATTTAGGATGATTTGTTGTCTATTCAGGTATTTTGCAGATGCAGGGTACATCAAGTTGATTGTGGAGATTTAATCCGCTGCTCTTGAGGCTGCTGGGAGAGATTTCCCTTTCTCTTCTTTGTTCGCACACCTCCTGGGGTTCAGCTTTGGAGTTGGACCCGCCTCTGTGTGTAGGTTGCCTGAGGGCATCTGTTCTTCGCTCAGACAGGACGGGGTTAAAGGAGCAGCTGATTCGGGTGCTCTGGATCACTCAGGCCTGGGGGAGCGAGAGGTACGGAGTTTGGGGCGAGCCTGCGGCGGCAGAGCCCAGCGTGACGTTGCACCAGCCTGAGGCGCGCTGTGTGTTCTCCCGGGGATGTTGTCCCTGGATCACGGGACCCTGGCGGTGGCGGGCTGCACAGGCTCCTGGGAGGGGAGGTTTGGATAGTGACCTGTGCTCGCACACAGGCTTCTTGGTGGCGGCAGCAGCAGCCTTAGCGTCTCATGCCCTTCTCTGGAGCTCCTTTATGCGTGCTCTGAATCGTCTCTCCTGGCACACCAGGAAACAAAGGGGCAAGAAAAAGTCTCTTGCCTCTTCAGCAGCTCCAGACTCTTTCCTGGACTCCCTCCCGGCTAGCTGTGGCACACTAGCCCCTTCAGGCTGTTTTCACGCAGCCAACCCCAGTCCTCTCCCTGGGATCCAACCTTCGAAGCCCGAGCCTCAGCTCCCAGACCCCGCCCGTCCCGGCGGGTGAGCAGACAAGCCTCTCGGGCTGGTGAGTGCTGGTCAACACCGATCCCCTGTGCGGGAATCTCTCCACTTTGCCCTCCGCACCCCTGTTGCTACGCTCTCCTCCGTGGCTCCGAAGCTCCCCCCTCCACCACCCACAGTCTCCGCCTGTGAAGGGGCTTCCTAGTGTGTGGAAACCTTTCCTTCTTCACGGCTCCCTCCCAGAGGTCCAAGTCCCATCCCTATTCTTTTGTCTCTGTTTTTTTTTTTTATTTTTGCCCTACCCAGGTACGTGGGGAGTTTTTTGCCTTTTGGGAAGTCTGAGGTCTTCTGCCAGCATTCAGTAGGTGTTCTGTAGGAGTTGTTCCACTTGTAGATGTATTTCTGATGTATTTGTGGGGAGGAAGGTGATCTCCATGTCTTACTCCTCTGCCATCTTGAAGGTCTCCTCTAGTAGCCTTCTTATTTAAGTATTATTTACTCAATGTGTTGTTGGTTTTAGGGCATTCTGTCTGAGCTTCAGTCTCCTCCGCCATCTTGAAGCTCCTCCCAAGATTTACTCTTAACAATTTAAAAATATACAGTATAGTAATAACTGTAGTTGGCATGCTGGATATTACATCCCTATGACCTATTTATTTTATAACTGGAAGTTTGTACCTTTTGACTTCCTTTACCCATTTGGCCCCCCCCTCCACTTCCGGCTTCTGGCAACCACCAGTCTGTTTCCTGTATCTATGAGCCTTTTTTTTTTAAAATGATTCCACATGTAAGTGAGATCATACGGTATTTGTCTTTCTCTGTGTGACTTATTTCACTTAGTATAACGCCTTTAAGGTCCATCCATGTTTCAGATGACAAGATTTCATTTTTTTTATGGCTGAATAACATTTTATTGTATATATTTACCACATTTTTTAAATCAATTCATCGATGGAGACTTAGGTTCTTTCTACATCTTGGTTATTGTAAATAATGCTGCAATGAACATGGGGTTGCACAGGTCTTTTCAAGTTAGTGTTTTCATTTTCTTCAGATAAATACCCTGAAGTGGAATTGCTGGATCATATGGTAGTTCTATTTTTAATTTTTTGAGGAACCTCCCTACTGTTTTCCATAGTGGCTGCACCAATTTACATTTCCACAAACAGTGTTGAGGGTTCCCTTTTCTCCACATCCCTGCCAACACTTGTTATTGCTTGTCTTTTTATGATGGTCATTCTAACAGGTGTGAGGTGATATCTCATTATGGTTTTGATTTGCATTTCCTTGATGATTAATGATGTTGAACATCTTTCTTTTCATGTACGTGTTGGCCTTCACTGTGTTTTCTTTGGAAAAGTGTCTATTCAGACATTTTTAAATTGGATTTTCTTTTGTTATTAAGTTGTATGGTTTCTTTATATATTTTGGATATTAAGCCCTTATCAGATATATGGTATGCAAATATTTTCTCCCATTCTAAACTTTCCTAATTCTGTTATCAATATTTTGAGCAAGGGCTATAATATATATACTTCTCAGCCTAATGCTTACCTAATCTTAGAAGAATCAAGATATTTAATATTAGTCTTTCTATTAACTAATTTATGGGAGTAAGGAAGCTAGAGGTTTTTCTTTTCATATGTATCATTACTTGAGGCATATGAAATATGTATGGTATATTTTCCCTAATATCTCTGATCATGCAGTAGGTACTAAAGAGTCTATGAGCTTTAAAAAATGTTTGAGTGTATTTGAAAATAAGTTGCTTTGTGAAGTCTCTGTGTGAATCTATTTTCTGATATTTAACTGAAAACTTCTCTTTTTTAAAAAAATTTATTTATTTGTTTATTTACTTTTGGCTGCGTTCGGTCTTTGTTGCTGCACGCGGGCTTTCTCTAGTTGCGGCGAGTGGGGGCTTCTCTTTGTTGTGGTGTACGGGTTTCTCATTGTGGTGGCTTCTCTTGTTGCAGAGCATGGGCTCTAGGCACGCGGGCTCAGTAGTTGTGGCTCACGGGCTCCGGAGTGCAGGCTCAGTAGTTGAGGTGCACGGGCTTATTTGCTTCCGCAGAATGTTGGATCTTCCTGGATCAGGGCTCGAACCCGTACCCCCTGCATTGGTAGGCGGATTCTTAACTACTGTGCCACCAGGGAAGTACTGAAAATTTTTCATTTAGCAGATTTATTGTTCGTTGTAGCAGGTTAAAAATCTGTTTATTGTAGCAGATTAAAAATCTTCCAGAAGGTGCTCTTATGTTATTGTTATGAATATTAACAACATTCTTGCCAGTTAATGCTCAGAAATGTTGCAGGAAATTAGAGACATGTAGGTTATGGAGACCTCTGTTACACGAGTTTGGAAAAACCTCAATTTTGATAATATGAAAGGCATCAATTATGGTTCTACATTATGTTTGGGTTTTAAGGAATTCTATGGCCTAATAAGATTCAGCTATATCGGGTCTGGAGCTTAAGACTATTTAGAAAATGGTGACATCATTTGTACAGATTCAATAACTGGCTAATGTTGTTGCTAATTGAGCATGTCATTTTTTTCTCACAAAGTAAGATCAGGACTTCAGCGTATGTCTGTCTAATGCTTTAAAGTATTAATAAGTATTTTAGTTTTACAGGGCATGTATCTAAGTCTCCCTTCAGAATTTCTACATTTTGTAGTTTTGAAGACATTGTTAATGTCTTTTCTGTAGTTTTAAGATGACCTATAATAACATGACTATTTGTGAAGTCAATGCATTTTACTTTGAGAATGAGTAATGATGATTAAGGTATAAACAAGTGACTCCCAGGAAATACAAATTTTATTTGAAAATTATACTTTGCCTTTAGCTAAAATAAGCTTTGTCTCCAGTTTGGTTTTACTCTAAGGAGTATTGAAGTTTCTCCATGCTGTATTCATTTGACAAAAGGTCTAGGAACAGATTTCAGAATGATTTGCTACTTTCAGCCAATGGTGATAGTTCACAGCACTTTTATCATTTATTGTTATTTCAGAAATTGTTGAAAACCTGATTGTAGAAGACAGTTCATTTATGGTACGTGAGGCGATTGATAGACTCTTCGCGGACATAGAAATTTTCAACAGCGAGTCTATGGCTGAAATACAGGACTCTGAGGTTGGTATTTTGTTTATAAGTTTTGATGATTTTATTTATAAGTTTTGATGATTCACTGTTTTAATTAATGTATAAGTAAAAAAATAGACTTCATGATTAACATGAAATCTAAATACATGGAAATCAAGCCTAATGGCACATTTAGGGAAAATAGTGTTTTAGAAACCAATGGAAAAATATGTCTCAAATTTAATATGTACTATTTAATCTGTCTAGGCTTCAGTTTTCTCATCTCTTAAAAGGAGCATAATAAAACCCATCTCCCAGTGTTGTTGTGAATAGTAAACAAAATAACATATTTAAGGTCCTGGGTGCATAGTAGTTAGTCGCTTAGTAATAGTTCTCGGGCTTCCCTGGTGGCGCAGTGGTTAAGAATCTGCCTGCCAACGCAGGGGACATGGGTTCGTGTCCTGGTCCTGGAAGATCCCACATGCCACGGAGCAACTAAGCCCGTGCGCCACAATAAGAGAAGCCACTATGATGAGAAGCCTGCACACCGCAACGAAGAGTAGCCCCTGCTCGCTGCAACTAGAGAAAGCCTGTGCGCAGCAATGAAGACCCAACACAGCCAATAAATAAAATAAATAAATAAAAAAAATAATAATAGTTCTTTCTTCCTTCCTTCTGCAGCAAAGTAAGAAACTACGTGGTACCTGGTAGTGGGGAACTCAGTTGACTATAAACCTTCAGTGGTGCTTTTTTTGGGGTTTTTTTCTAGTGTTTAATTGGAGGTCTGTCACTTAATTTTGAAATTGCCTTGAGGTTCTGAAATACTTTTGGGAATGTTTACCTTGGGCAGATCCTTCCATTTTGGTGATTGCACATATGGAAAGGTGAGAATAAAGTTTGTTGTAATTATGTCTCATATATATATAACTTTATATATATAATTTTATTTATATAATTCATATGCCATATAATTTACCCATTTCAAGTGTACAATTCAATGATTTTTAGTATTTCACAGAGTTGTGCACACATCACCACAGTTAAGTTTAGAACATTTTCATCACCTCTGAAAGAAACCTTGCACCCATTCACAGACACTCTCCATTTCCTCCTCTCTCCTCCAGCTCTAGGCAACCTCTAATCTACTTTCCATCTCTATGGATTTGCCTATCCTGGACATGTTATATACATGGAATCATACAATACGTGGTCTTTTGGGACTGACTTCTGTCACTTAGCATAATGTTTTCAAGGTTCTTCCATGTTGTAGCATGTATCTGTACTTCATTACTTTTTTTTAAAATTCTAATTTCCATTTGAAAGCTTGAGTTTATTTATTTATTGATTGATTGATTGGCTGCATTGGGTCTTCATTGATGTGCGTGGGCTTTCTCTAGTTGCGGCGAGCGGGGGCTACTCTTTGTTGCGGTGTGAAGGCTTCTCATTGCGGTGGCTTCTCTAGTTGTGAAGCACGGGTTCTAGGCATGCAGGCTTCAGTAGTTGTGGCACGTGGGCTCAGTAGTTGTGGCTCGTGGGGTCTAGAGCACAGGCTCAGTAGTTGTGGCGCATGGGATTAGTTGCTCTGAGGCATGTGGGATCTTCCCAGACCAGGGCTCAAACCCGTGTCCCCTGCATTGGCAGGCAGATTCTTAACCACTGCGCCACCAGGGAAGTCCCATGTACTTCATTACCTTTTATGGCTGATAATATTCCATTCTTTGGACATATCATGTTTTGTATATCCATTCATCTGTTGATGAACATTTGGGTTGTTTACACCTTTTGGCTACTATGAATAATGCTGCTATGAACATTCATGTACAGGTTTTTATGTTTTTATTTCTCTTAGGTATATACCTAGGAGTGACATTGCTGGTCATATGGTAACTCTGTTTAACTTTTGAGGAACTGCCAGATTGTTTTCCAAAGTTACTGTACCATTTTACATTCCCACCGGCAGCATATCAGTGACCCAATTTTTCCACATCATCACCAATACTTATTATTAGCTTTTTGATTATAGCCATCCTAGTGAGTGTGAAGTAGTATCTCATTGTGTTTGTTTTATTTTTAATTGTGGTAAAGTATACATAATGTAAAATTTACCATCTTAACTATTTTTAAATGTAAAATTCAGTAGTATTGAGTACATTCACATCGTTGTGCAACCAATCTCCAGAACTCTTTTGATCTTGTAAAACTGAAATTCTATACCTATTAAACAACAACTCCCCATTCTCCCTTTCCCCCAGACCCTGGCAGCCACCATTCTACTTTCTATCTCTGTAAGTTTGACTACTCTTGGTACTTCATATAAGTGGAATCATACAGTATTTATCGCCTTGTGACTGGCATATTTCACTCAGTATAATGTCCTCAGATTTATCCATGGTGTAGTATGTGTCAGAATTTCTGCCTTCTTTTTATCCCCTCCCCCAGAATTTCTGTCCTTTTTAAGGCTTCATAATATTCCTTTATGTGTACATACCACATTTTGTTTATCTATACATCAGTCCATAGATACTTGAACTGCTTCCACCTTTTGGCTTTTGTGAATAATGCAGCTATGAACATGGGTATAAAAGTATCTGTTCAAGTCCCTGCTTTCAATTCTTTTGGGTATATACCCGGAAGTGGAATTGCTGGATCATATGGTAATTCTATTTTTTTTTTTTTCTGAGGAACTGCCATACTGTTTACCATAGTGGCTGCACCATTTTTTTTTTTTTTTTTGCTGCACCATTTTAAATTCCCATCAGTAGTACACGAGGGTTCCAATTTCTCTACATCCTTACCAACACTTGTTATTTCTGTTTTTGGATAGTAGTCATCCTAATGGGTGTGTGATGGTATCTCATTGTGGTTAATTTGTTTCCCTGATGGCTGATGATGTTGAGCATCTTCTCATGTGCTTATTGGTCATTTGCATATTTTCTTTGGAGAAATATCTATTAAGGTCCTTTGCCAATTTTTAAATTGAGTTGTCTTTTTATTATGAGTAGTAGGAGTTCTTTATATATTCCAGATACAAGTCACTTATCAGATACGTGACTTGAAAAATATTTTCTCCCATTCTGTGAGTTATCTTTTCACTTTCTTGATTGTATCCTCTGAAGCAAAAAAGTTTAAAATTTTGATGAAGTCTAACTTATCAAGTCTTTCTTTTATTGTTTATACTTTTGGTGTCATATCTAAGGAGGCTTTTCCTAACCCAAGGTCGTGAAGACTTACTGTTATGTTTTCTTCTGAGAGTTTTATAGTTTTAGTTCTTACCTTTAGGTTTATGATCCATTTTGAGTTTACTTTTGCATATCGTATGAGGAAGGGATCCAAATTCATTCTTTTGCATGTGGATATCAAGCTGTCCCAGTATGTTTGTTGACTGTTCTTTCCCCATTAAATTTGTGTTAGTATCCTTGTCAAAAATCAATTGACCATAAATATGAGGGTTTATTTCTGGATTCTCAGGTCTATTCCATTGATCTGTATGTCTGTCCTTATGCCAGTACTACACTCTCCTGATTATTGTAGCTTTGTAGAAAGTTTTGAAATTGGAAATGTGAGTCCTTTAACTTTGTTCTTCTCTTTCAAGATTCTTTTGACTATTCTGGGGTCCCTTGAATTTCTATATGAAATTTAGGATCTGCTTGCCAATTTCTGCAAAGAAGACAGCTGGAATTTTGATGGGTAGTGCATAAATCCATAGATCAATTTGGGGAGTATTGCCAACTTAACAGTATTAAGTGTTCTAAGCCATAAAATGGTATGTCTTTCCATTTATTGTTTAATTTTTTCAGCGTTTTTAGTTTGGAGTATAAGTTTTGTACTTTTTTGTTAAATTTTCTACATGTTTTATTTCTTTTGATGTTACTGTAGATGTATTGTTTTCGTAATTTAATTTTCAGATTATTCATTGCTAATGTAATTGTTTTTCATGTATTGATCTGGTATCCTACAACCTTGTTAAATTTGTTAATTACTTCTAAAGTTGTTAGTATATTTTTTTACATAAAAGTCTCTTTTTAGAATGCTCAACATCATTAATCATTAGAGAAATGCAAATCAAAACTACAATGAGATATTATCTCACACCAGTCAGAATGGCCATCAGCAAAAAATCTACAAACAATAAATGCTGGAGAGGGTGTGGAGAAAAGGGAAGCCTCTTGCGCTGTTGGTGGGAATGTAAATTGATACAGCCACTATGGAGAACAGTATGGAGGTTCCTTAAAAAACTAAAAATAGAACTACCATATGACCCAGCAATCCCAGTACTGGGCATATACCCTGAGAAAACCATAATTCAAAAAGAGCCATGTACCACAATGTTCATTGCAGCTCTATTTACAATAGCCAGGATATGGAAGCAACCTAAGTGTCCATCAGCAAATGAATGGATACAGAAGATGTGGTACATATATACAATGGAATATTACTCAGCCATAAAAAGAAACGAAATTGAGTTATTTGTAGTGAGGTGGATGGACCCTAGAGTCTGTCATACAGAGTGAAGTAAGTCAGAAAGAGAAAAACAAATACTGTATGCTAACACATATATATGGAATCTAAAAAAAAATGGTCATGAAGAACCTAGGGGCGAGACGGGAATAAAGACGCAGACCTACTAGAGAATGGACTTGAGGATATGGGGAGGGGGAAGGGTAAGCTGTGACAAAGTGAGAGAGTGGCATGGACATATATACACTACCAAACGTAAAATAGATAGCTAGTGGGAAGCAGCCGCATAGCACAGGGAGATCAGCTCGATGCTTTGTGACCATCTAGAGGGGTGGGATAGGGAGGGTGGGAGGGAGGGAGAGGCAAGAGGGAAGAGATATGGGGACATATGTATATGTATAACTGATTCACTTTGTTATAAAGCAGAAACTAACACCATTTTAAAGCAAGTATACTCCAATAAAGATGTTAAAAAAAAAAGTCTCTTTTTAGATTATAACCTCTTTTTACTCTGTTAAGTTGTTAGTGAAAAGACATTATGAGGTTCAGAGTAAGAGTCTGGTCTTATTTTGCAAGAAGGTCTGTTTGGTTGTAGAAGTGCCTTGAATTTTTCTTTCTGGAAAGCCTAATCTTCATATTATTTACTTCTGTTTGCTGCATATATTTATTGTGTTTATCATTACACATTTATATAAACCCAGCACAAGTCTTGCCACATATTAGGTGCTCAGTATATATTAGCTGAATAAATCTGCATTTTGTGAATATGCAGTGTTTATAGTCAGAATTAATCTTACCCTTTCTTTTTTTTGCAATGTTATATTTTTAAAATTAAAAAGAATTTTGTTGAAGTATAGCCGATTTATAATAATGTGTTAGTTTCAGGTGTACAGCAAAGTGATTCAGATATATGTTCTTTTTCAGATTCTTTTCCATTGTAGGTTATTACGATACACTGAATATAGTTTCCCGAGCTATACAGTTGGTCCTTGTTTACCTGTTTTATATATAGTAGTGTGTATCTGTTAATCCCAAACTCCTAATTTATCCCTCCCCCACCTTTCGCCTTGTGTAACCATAAGTTTGTTTTCTTTTTTTTTTAATATTTATTTGTTTATTTATTTTGGCTGTGCCGGGTCTTGGTTGCAGCACTTGGGATCTTGGCTGCAGCATGTGGGATCTAGTTGCGGCATGCAGACTTCTTAGTTGTGGCATGTGGACTTCTTAGTTGCGGCGCACATGCGGGATCTAGTTCCCTAACCAGGAATTGAACCCAGGCCGCCTTTATTGGGAGCACAGAGTCTTACCCACTGGGCCACCAGGGAAGTCCCATAAGTTTGTTTTCTATGTCTGTGAGTCTGTTTCTGTTTTGTAAATAAGTTCATTTGTATCATTTTTTTTTAGATTCCACAAATAGGAGATATCATATGATATTTGTCTTTCTCTGTCTGACTTAACTTCACATTATGCACATGGCATTATTTCATTCTTTTTTTTTTTTTCTTTGGCCATGCTGCATGGCTTGTGAGATCTCTGCTCCCTGACCAGGGATTGAACCCAGGCCATGGTAGTGAAAGCCTGGAGTCCTAACCACTAGGCCACCAGGGAACTCCCTCATTCTTTTTTATGGCTGAGTAACATTCCATTGTGTATGTATGTATGTACACATACACACACACACACACACACACCACATATTCTTTATCCGTTCATCTGTTGATAGACATTTAGGTTGCCTCCCTGTCTTGGCTATTGTAAATAGCACTGCTATGAGAATTGGGGTATATGTATCTTTTCGAATTAGAGTTTTTTGTCTTCTCTGGATATATGCCCAGGAGTGACATTGCTGGATCATATGGTAACTCTATTTTTGTTTTTTTAAGGAACTTCCATACTGTTCTCCATAGTGGCTGTATCAATTTACATTCCCACCAACAGTTTTCTCCACACTATCTTTAGTATTTATTATTTGTAGACTTTCTGATAATTTGTAGTTGCCATTCTGACTTGTATGAGATGATACCTCATTGTAGTTTTGATTTGCATTTATCTAATAGTGATGTTGAGCATCTTTTCATGTGCCTGTTGGCCATCTGTATGTTTTCTTTGGAGAAATGTCTATTTAGGTTTTCTTCCCAATTTATTTTATTTTTAAAAAAACGTTTATTTTTTATTTTATTTTATTTATTTATATATTTTTTAACATCTTTATTGGAGTATAATTGCTTTACAATGGTGTGTTAGTTTCTGCTTTATAACAAAGTGAATCAGTTATACATATACATATGTCCCCATATCTCTTCCCTCTTGCGTCTCCCTCCCTCCCACCCTCCCTATCCCACCCCTCTAGGTGGTCACAAAGCACGGAGCTCATCTCCCTGTGTGCCCAATTTTTGATTGGGTTGTTTTTTTGATATTGAGTTTTATGAGCTATTTGTATATTTTGGCAATTAAGCCCTTATCGGTTCCATGATTTGCACATATTTTTTTCCGTTCTTTAGGTTGTCTTTTCATTTTGTTGCTTTTTTTTTTTTTTTTTGCTGTGGAAAAACTTTTAAGTTTAATTACGTCCCATTTGTTTATTTTTAAAATTTTTAAAAATTAATTAATTTATTTATTTTTGATTGCGTTGGGTCTTCACTGCTGCATGCGGGCCTTCTCTAGTTGCGGCGAGTGGGGGCTACTCTTTGTTGTGGTGCCTGTGCTTCTCATTGCAGTGGCTTCTCTTGTTGCGGAGCATGGGCTCTAGGCGTGTGGGCTTCAATAGATGTGGCACACGGGCTCTAGAGAGCAGGCTCAATAGTTGTGGCACATGGGCTTAGTTGCTCCGCGGCATGTGGTATCTTCCCAGACCAGGGCTCGAACCTGTGTCCCCTGCATTGGCAGGCGGATTCTTAACCACTGCGCCACCAGGGAAGTCCCTAATTTGTTTGTTTTTGCTTTTATTTCTTTTGCCTTGGGAGACAGATCTAAGAAGATACTGCTATGATTTATGTCTGAGAATGTTTTGCCTATGTTCTCTTCTAGGAGTTTTATGGTGTCATGTCTTATATTTAAGTATTTAAGACATTTTGAGTTTATTTCTATACATGGTATGAGGGAGTGTTCTAACTTCATGGATTTACATGTTGCTGTCCAGCTTTCCCAATACCAGTTGCTGAAGAGACTCTCTTTTCCCAATTGTATATTCTTGCTTCCTTTGTCTTTGTCATAGATTAATTGACTATAGGTACATGGGTTTATTTCTGGGCTCTCTGTTGTGTTCCACTGATCTCTATGTCTGTTTTTGTGCCAATGTGACCACTATTTTAAATGGCTGAATAATATTCTTTCTAGTGGATTTAGCATATTTCATCTGTGTATTTCTTAATTAATGGACACTTATGTTGTTCAATAGTGAAATAATTTTTCACTATTGTAAATAATGATGTGTGGAACACTATTCAGTGCAGAGGTGATCCCCTTCATATTTTGGATTATTTCCAAAGGATAGAGTCTCAGAAAAGCAATTACTGTGTCAAAAGATATGAACATCACAAGCACTGAAATTGAAACTGTGATTAAAAATCTTCCAACAAATAAAAGTCCAGGACCAGATGTCTTCACAGGCGAATTCTATCAGACATTTAGGGAAGAGCTAACACCTATGCTTCTCAAACACTTCCAAAATATAGCAGAGGGAGGAACACTCCCCAACTCATTCTACGAGGCCACCATCACCCTGATACCAAAACCAGACAAAGACGTCACAAAAAAAGAAAACTACAGACCAATATCACTGATGAACATAGATGTAAATATCCTCAACAAAATACTAGCAAACAGAATCCAACAGCACATTAAAAGAATCATACACCATGATCAAGTGGGTTTTATCCCAGGAATGCAAGGATTCTTCAATATACGCAAATCAATCAGTGTGATACACCATACTAACAAATTGAGGGAGGAAAACCATATGGTCATCTCAATAGATGCAGAGAAAGCTTTCGACAAAATTCAACACCCATTTATGATAAAAACCCTCCAAAAAGTAGGCATAGAGGGAACTTACCTCAGCATAATAAAGGCCATATATGACAAACCCACAGCCAACCTTGTCCTCAATGGTGAAAAACTGAAACCATTTCCAGTAAGATCAGGAAGAAGACAAGGTTGCCCACTCTCACCACTATTATTCAACATAGGTTTGGAAGTTTTAGCCACAGCAATCAGAGAAGAAAAAGAAATAAAAGGAATCCAAATCAGAAAAGAAGAAATAGAGCTGTGACTGTTTTCAGATGACATGATACTATACATAGAGAATCCTAAAGATGTTACCAGATAACTACTAGAGCTACTCAATGAATTTGGTAAAGTAGCAGGATACAAAATTAATGCACAGAAATCTCTTGCATTCCTATACACTAATGGTGAAATATCTGAAAGTGAAATTAAGAAAACACTCCCATTTACCATTGCAAGAAAAAGAATAAAATACCTAGGAATAAACCTACCTAAGGAGACAAAAGACCTGTATGCAGAAAACTATAAGACACTGATGAAAGAAATTACAGATGATACAAACAGATGGAGAGATATACCATGTTCTTGGATTGGAAGAATCAACATTGTGAAAATGACTATACTACCCAAAGCAATCTACAGATTCAATGCAATCCCTATCAAACTACCAATGGCATTTTTCACAGAACTAGAACAAAAAATTTCACAATTTGTAGGGAAACACAAAAGACCCAGGATAGCCAAAGCAATCTTGAGAAAGAAAAACGGAGCTGGAGGAATCAGGCTTCCTGACTTCAGACTATACTAAAGCTACAGTAATCAAGACGATATGGCACTGGTACAAAAACAGAAATATAGATCGATGGAACAGGATAGAAAGCCCAGAGATAAACCCACGAACATATGGTCACCTTATCTTTGGTAAAAGAGGCAAGCATTTACAGTGGAGAAAAGACAGCCTCTTCAGTAAGTGGTGCTGGGAAAACTGGACAGCTACATGTAAAAGGATGAAATTAGAAAACTTCCTAACACCATACACAAAAATAAACTCAAAATGGATTAAAGACCTAAATGTAAGGCCAGACACTCTCAGACTCTTAGAGGAAAGCATAGGCAGAACACTCTATGACATAAATCACAGCAAGGTCCTTTATGACCCAGCTCCTAGAGCAATGGAAATGAAAGCAAAAGTAAACAAATGAGACCTAATGAAACTTAAAAGCTTTTGCACGCAAAGGAAACCATAAACAAGACGAAAAGACAACCCTGAGAATGGGAGAAAATATTTGCAAATGAAGCAACTGACAAAGGATTAATCTCCACAATTTACAAGCAGCTCATGCAGCTCAATATCAAAAAAACAAACAACCCAATCCAAAAATGGGCAGAAGACCTAAATAGACATTTCTCCAAAGAAGATGTATAGATTGCCAACAAACACATGAAAGAATGCTTAACATCATTAATCATTAGAGAAATGCAAATCAAAACTACAATGCGGGGCTTCCCTTGTGGCGCAGTGGGTGGGAATCTGCCTGCCAATGCAGGGGACACAGGTTTGATCCCTGGCCCGGGAAGATTCCCACATGCCGCGGAGCAACTAAGGCCGTGTGCCACAACTACTGAGACTGCTCTCAAGAGCCCATGCTCTGCAACAAGCGAAGCCACGATAACAAGAAGCCTGCACACCACTCGCTGCAAGTAGAGAAAGCCTGCACACAGAACAAAGACCCAACAGAGCAAAAAAAACCAAAAACAAATAAATAAATTAATTAAAAAAACAAAAACAGGAAACTACAATGTGATATCATCTCACACCGGTCAGAATGGCCATCATCCAAAAATCTACAAACAATAAATGCTGGAGAGGGTGTGGAGAAAGGGGAACCCTCTTGCACTGTTGGTGGGAATGTAAATTGATACAGCCACTATGGAGAACCGTATGGAGGTTCCTTAAAAAACTAAAAATAGAACTACCATACAACCCAGCAATCCAACTACTGGGCATATACCCTGAGAAAACTATGATTCAAAAAGAGTTGTGGCTTCCCTGCTGGCGCAGTGGTTGAGAGTCTGCCTGCCAATGCAGGGGACACGGGTTCGAGCCCTGGTCCAGGAAGATCCCGCATGCCGTGGAGCAGCTAAGCCCGTGCGCCACAACTACTGAAGCCCACATGCCTAGAGCCCGTGCTCTGCAACATGAGAAGCCCACGCACCGCAACGAAGAGTAGCCCCTGCTTGCTGCAACTAGAGAAAGCCTGTGAGCAGCAACGAAGACCTAACGCAACCAAAAATAAATAAATAAATATATTAAAAGAAAAAAAAAAGAACCTAGGGGCAAGATGGGACTAAAGACACAGACCCACTAGAGAATGGACTTGAGGACACGGGGAGGGGGGAGGGTAAGCTGGGACAAAGTGAGAGAGTGGTAGTGTATATGTGGACATATGTACACTACCAAATGTAAAATAGATAGCTAGTGAGAAGCAGTCACATAGCACAGGGAGATCAGCTCGGTGCTATGTGACCAGCTAGAAGGGTGGGATAGGGAGGGTGGGAGGGAGGGAGACGCAAGTGGGAAGAGATATCGGCACATATGTATATGTATAACTGATTCACTTTGTTATAAAGCAGAAACTAACACACCGTTGTAAAGCAATTATATTCCAATAAAAATGTTAAAAAAAAAAGGTATGAACATTTTTTGGCTCCTTTTACATATTGTCAAATTGCTTTCCAAAATACCCAAAATGGCAGCTTTAAGCTGTTTTCCTCTGCATGTTTTATTTTTCTACCTAAATACCATTTGTTCCTCTGGGAAATTTTAAGTCAGATATTAACTCCATGCGCTTTTTTTTTTTTTTTTTTTAAAGAATTTTTAATTTTTTAATTTTTGGCTGTGTTGGGTCTTCGTTTCTGGGAGAGGGCTTTCTCTAGTTGTGGCAAGCGGGGCCCACTCTTCATCGCGGTGCGCGGGCCTCTCACTATCACGGCCTCTCTTGTTGCGGAGCACAGGCTCCAGACGCGCAGGCTCAGTAATTGTGGCTCACGGGCCCAGTTGCTCCGCGGCATGTGGGATCTTCCCAGACCAGGGCTCGAACTCGTGTCCCCTGCATTAGCAGGCAGATTCTCAACCACTGTGCCACCCGGGAAGCCCTCCATGTGCTTTTGATGAAACAAATCAAATAATATTTCATGTGAAAGTCATCATGAGGTCAGCTGTGGCATTGGGATACTGTGTGAGAGAGATGGAGATGAGCATGATAATTAGCTGCAGAATAGTAGTGAAATGATGGCCATGCTAAATAAATAATCCATTTAAAGGGAAGCTCATCAGGGAAATGTGGAATTGTAGGGGGAAAAAGTGGTCTTGAGGAAATAAACTAAAATACAATTGTGCACCGTTATTGTACACAAACTGAGTTTAAAATTTTTTTCCAGTTACTCCTCTTAGTCGTATTACTACCAATATGATTATGATAAGATAATGGTATATAGCTTCTATCATAGTCAGTATAGCACACCCGGGAGACTTAGGCCAGAGCTATGGCATATTGGTCTGAGGTAATAGTAGCACCCAAGAACAACTATTGCCTTCAGAGCTCTCTTGCCAGAAACCAATCTACTGCAAATTTTATTCTTGAGATACTATGAGCTTGATTTACTTTTCCATCCAGTTGACTATGTTCCACCTGATAGATAAAACCAGAAGAAGCTACTAGAATCTTTGCCCCCATAGTCCCTAGAACAGAACATAATAAAACAACAAATCTTATTATTTTAATATGTATTCTGTATTTAGCACTTTGGCAGGTATTATAAGTGCTACATAAATTGAGTGAGATATGATCTTTGATTTCAAGGAGTCTAGTTGGGAAATAAGAGTAACAATAAAAACAAAGAATAAATCATACACAGTAGCATAGTTAATTGCTCAGTTATGTAAAACTTAGTTAATATAGGAATTCAAAGAAGAGAGAGACCAATGAAGACTGTAATGGTTGCTGAAAACTTCATGTATGTTCTTGGCGAGGGTGAATTTGGATTTGAGTTACATAAAGATCATGGGAGGAGGTATATCAGATGAAGCCAACAGTATGAATAAAGGTACACAGGAATGAACAAGTTGTGTTCATGGGACAATAAGATAATTACTCTGTGGGTAAGTTTTTGGGAGAAAAGTTAAAATGGGACTAGATTATGGAGGACCTGTAAATGACTCACAATAGTCACATAAACGTGAAACATGCACGAAAGAAAATACCATTGGAGGTGGACAGTATTTTAAGTGCCTAAGAAAATGTTTCTGTTGTACAGCTTGAAGAAATGGCAGTAAACCTGTGGAACTGGGCAGTTACCAAGAAAACAGCTTTGGGTTTAAGTGAAGAGCAGATCGCTAAAGGTACGTATATGTTTTGTGACTCATGTTATGAGTATTCTTTATTATACATTAGATTGTGTTCCTGCAGTTTAAATAATATTTTGACCTGTTCTTAGATGCAGATTTGTTAAAAGAAAACTAAACAAAACAACCCATAAGCAGTGGTTTCTCAAGCAAACCCTGCCTTGGTTTTGTGGTTTTGCAGAGCTTAGCTCCTTATTAATAGAAATTTAAAAGCGTAACTGCAAGAAATAGTCTGGTGGTGAACAACAGAGATGATTAAAAATGAGGCGGGAAAATGAGAACTTGAAAAATTTCAAAGGACATGGATTATTTCCTTGGAGAAGAGATGATCAGAATCTTCAGGATTCTGAAGAACCATCAAATAGTAGTTTCTCCTCTCCATTAGTAAAATAATGAAAAATGTTGCTATGTGAGGAATTCAGATTAAAAAGTCTATAAAGAATAGTTTCTTCATGAGGTGGGTTAAAGAACATTGGACTGAGTTACTGAGAAAAATTATAGAAGTTTTTTGTCAGAGCAAACAAGGATAACAACAACAAAACAAAACCCCAAAACCATATTCAGCTGCTTAGATGTATTAAATGTGATCTACTGTCTGGCAGAGTTTGAGTGCTTTAGCTAAATGGGCAGGGTCTAGTGTGCTGACAGTTACTGATTTCCAACAAGGATAGGGACAGTTAATGCATTTATGGAAAGTAATATGTCCCATTATAAAGGATACATTGAGGCAACAAACCAAAAGGTGAATCTGTGGAGTGCTTGGCTTGTAGACAAATGAATTTTGTCTGTATGCAACAGATAGAATTTAATATTAAGTATTTATCTTTATGAATATAAACCAAACTGTATACAAGTTCAGTGTATGTATAGGGTAATTAGTGGTTGATATAGTCAATAATATACTTACTTTTTAGCCCACTCCTCTATTAGGATGTTTAGAGAACGGTTCTGTCTCTTTAACTCTCAGATAAATGTTGACATCATTGCTGCTAGAAGCCTTAGATCTTGTAGTTGTGAGGAGGGAAGAGTTGGAAATTCATCTGTGGGAGAAACTTACTACACAGGTGAACTGTGCGATGTTAAAATGCTTTAATTCTAAACTTCTCCCATTCTGCATATCAAGGAACATTGCTCTGGCTGTTTTTCACTGCTTGTCAAATAGTGGGGATTTGGTAGATGAAGTGGGAGCTGCAGCCCTAGGACCTTTCCTAATGTACTTACTCTGCATGTAGCAGTTCTTAGATATTTGGGTGCTTATTATGTGTATAATACTTTTAGGATACAGTGGAAAACAGGGTGTAGTGCAGGAAGCCTCTGATTTTAAAAAGTTTTATTCTCAAAATCTGTTGATTGGAAGATATTTTGTCTCAAAAACAAATTCATTGTGCCTGGATTGTGTTGTGTTCAAAACGTCATTAAGATTTATGCACTACAATTTATTATTATTGGGAAGAATTATGGAACAATGAACAGAAATAGGAAAGGCAGAAGTAGTGGAATGACTCTTAAACTTTAGTTTTAGACCTGTTGTATTTGAGGTGACAATAAGGTTGGAGATGTGAGGCTGGAGCTTGTGAGAAAGGTCAGGCTGCCTGTAGATTTGATGGTTATTCACATGGAGATGACTGTTGAAGCCACAAGAATTGTTGAGTTCTCTGAGGGAGAAAATAAAGAGCAGTGGTTCTTAGATACTGATATAAATGAGAGTCACCTGTGGAGCCTTTTAAAATACAGATGCCCAGGCTCCACCATTGGAGGTTTTGATTTGGGGGGTTTAGGATGAAACCTGGGCATGTCTGTAATTTGAAAAAATTTCTCAGGAATTCTCATGCATACCAAATATTAAGAACCAATGGTGTTGAGAGAACAGAGTACTGAGATTTTAACCTTAATTCTTCCAGTTAAGGACTGGGAAGAAAAAGAGCAAGGATAGGAGACCACAAGTAACAGTCAAAATATTCTAGAGGAGACTCACTACCCACTTATTGAGTACATACTCTTTTATAGGGTTGTCATACCATGTTATGGCAGGCAGTAGGTGAAAGGGACAAGGTAAGACTCCAGAGCAAAAATACCAGGCATACATTATGCTTGCGGATTTAGGAAGGAATGGGTTAAAGCTAAATAAACAGTAAAAATAAAGAATTCACAAATGCCAGAGGATGCAAATCTATATGTTGCTTAAAGTCAATTCAGATATCAAGCTGTGGGCACTGATGGAGCAGAGTAAGGCAGATGCAAGGAGTCAGTCAGCAAGCACCTAACCAAGATGTTTATAGTATAGAGGGGCCAAGAACAGGCTGATGAGAAGACAAGGGTAGAGCAACAGCAACAAAGAAAACATCTTTATACTGAAGTAGCATTCTGTCTGAGCCTCAGGTGCCTTTGGCCTGAAGGCTTATTGGTGATAACTATACACAGCTGGATCAAGAATGTGGGGCTGGAGCAAAGTTCTTAGACTAAGACATTTCCCACAGAGGGACACTGCTCAATGCTGAACCAGGATAGAGTGAGGCACAGGAAGTAGTAGTTTTCAAAAAGGTTATTATGATCATTGTGAAATGTTGCTGTGAAGTCAGGGAAGGTGATCTTTGGGAGTGCAGCTTTAGTAAAGTGGTAAGGATGTAAAACAGATTGCAGGGCATTAAGGAGACGAGGGAATAGCAATAAAACAGATAGTAGGTCATTCAGTTCAAGAAGTTTGACAATGAGAGGAAGAGGAGAAATGGGAGGGAAGCTTGAAGCACAGTGGGGTTAGCTGAATTTTTTCAAGGAAGGGAGATGGATATATTTGAAGGTAGAGGGGAAGGAGTAAGTTGAGAGGGAAGCACTGAAGAAATCTTTGGAGAGGGAAAATAATTGAGATCAGGGTCCTTGAGAGTACGGAAGAATTAGTAAACTTTGAAAAAAATAAAGGAAACATTTTCAAAACTGGAAATGCAGGACAATGTAAATATATGTTTAGAAATTATTTTACTGAAAGTTTTTTTCCCAGAAACAAATTAAATTTGTTGAGGGATGAATAAATTTTACATTTTATAATGGTTAATAAAAATTTGACTACTTCAATTACCCGTAATTTAAGCTGGGCAAATCTTCTCTTTTTCATTGGAATATTAATTAAAAATGGTATTAGCATAGGTAGAATGGCTGCTGAGATTTAATAACATCAAGGCAACTAGTTCAGTTATATGTGAAGTCATCTTTAAAAAATTGGGTATGTTTTATGATGAAAGAAACCACACAACTAAAGAGGTTACAATTATTCAAACTTTCCTACTTTCAGGGTAAATGAACTGTATAATGAAGATATCTGTATTTTCTAAGTTATGCTTCAAGAACTTTTACCTCATCTGCAGAAAATATATTTAGACAGTTTCACATTTTAGGAGAATAATCTTAAACCATTCTGATGTTCATAAATTTTGTCAGATGTTGAATAGCTTTAGATTCCAGTTCTACTTAGAATTACTTTGCTGCCAGCATGGTACATACAAGAGCATCATGTGAGTCTTTGGGATTTAAGACAGGCAGAAATTAAAATTTGAAAATTAGATATCTGTCTGACTAAAGCATTAAGCACGTGATTAATTTGGTGATTTTCAGGTCATTTACTTTTGATAATTGATTTTTTAAAAAGACCTTTAAAGTTCTTATTTTTAACAACAAAAGTGGTTTCACTTCACTCCTCTTTTCTCTTTATGTGTGTGTATAAAAGGGGAATGAATGTTTTGTGTTTATGGGTATCTAATTACTGTTTTGCAGTACAGCATGTTGCTTGCAAGTTGGAGTGTATGTGTGAAGGCTCAGCTGCTTCAGAAGAAGCTATTCGAAGACAAATTTTGGTAAGTCCTAATTAAATCAGGAGAAAGTGCAGATGCGGTGAGAGAGTCATTACTCCTGTGTAGATGGTTGAAGTTAGTGTAAAGCTGGAAAGGGGTTATATCCTTTAGTTCTAGCAATGTTACTTTTATAATAATTATATCTATTACAATTAAAGGTCTCAACAGTACTGTAGTTGTTATTACAGTGATTCAGTGGACTAAATATTGAACTTATAATTCAGGATTTATGAAAATAAGGAAAGTAATAAAAAGTAATAGTTTTCTGCTCCATCCCTTTCTACCCCCTGTCTTGCTCCCTAGAGGCAAGTATGTTTTTTTAGTGGAAAATATTTTTCCTAGTGTTTTATAACAATATTTTATTGAAAAGCTCAAATGTACACATGAAGCAGAAAAGATAGTATGATTCCCCTATTTACCTATCACTCAGCTAGAGTAATCATCAACTCATGACCACTCTTGTTTCTTCTATATCTCCTGTAACAGCAAACCCCTGGCCCCATGGATTATTTTGAAATAAATCCAAAAAAGCATTATTTTGCCCATAAATATTTCAGTACATGTCTCTAAAAGACCGGATATCTTTTTTGTTCAAACCCAATACCCATTATCATACCTGATAAAATTTAATAAAGATTTTTCTAAAATCATCAAATATCCAGTCTTCCCTCCCCCAACCCTTCCCACTTACCTCCCCCCCCTTCTTTCCAGTTGGTTTTTTAGAATCAGGATTAAAGTCCACACCTTGTATTTTGTTAATATGTTCTATAGTTTACTTAAATTCTGGATTCTGATAACTGCATCCTTATGGTGTTATTTAATGTAGTACTTTGTCCTCTGTTTTTCCTGTAAACTGGTAGTTAGATTTAGAAACTTGATCTGATTCAGGTTCATTTTTGTCAAGAATTAATTCATAGGCGGTATGGTGTACTTCCATCAGGAGGCACTAATGACTACTTGTCTCTTTTCTGTTGTGTTAGTGTCCTTTGATGATTATTGTCCCCAGATCCATTATTTCTGTGGGGGTCTGCATATTCTAATTCTGTAGTTATTTTGTTTATTAACTGGAATAGAGAGAAACTTTTATCAACTATTTGGTTACTCTGAAGTATATATCATATAAGAAAGTCCTGACTCTTCCCCTTTATTTAACAGTTTTCAGAATAATGAGTTGGTTCTGTAACATCCTTAAATGATGACTAAGTGGGTTTTTTTAAAAAAGAGTATTACTGTGAACTCATGGATTTTAACATATTTAATGACTTTCAATCCATTGTAGTTATTATTCTTATTGAAGCACAATGTCCTATTTTGGGCTGGAAGGAGCCTCTTTAAGTGATTCTGAGTCCTTTTGGCACGACCTCAGCAGTCTTTAATAGTTTCATTTGGTTTCTGATATGACAAGATATCCAGGCTTATCTTGTATAGTTCCTACCCTAGACCTGGAATCAGCCATTCCTCTAAGGAGCCCTGTTTTCTTTTAGTGGAGAACGTTGTTTAGAACCCACAGTCTGGACGTCACAAATGCTCATCACTATTGCATTGGTTATGGTTTCTAGACCTTTTTAGTGGACAGAGCTATGACATATATATTTTTTTAAGAGAGAAAGTATATAATGAGTTCATACTAATATTTCCAATTGATATTTAGGATTATAGGGGTTTACTTAGCTTCTTGATTTTATATTTGTGTGTCTTTGGTGCTAAAAATCTTGGTGGCTAACATTAAAGTAATGAATAACCTCTTTTATCCTAGAAAATGTATTTTTATAACAGTTTCAGGATATAGCAATATCGATATTATTACAAAGAATGATTTCTAAAAACGTTTAGGAATTTTTTTGCACTTTTATTCTTAACATATATCTCACTAGGGATGTACAGTCAAAATATTGTTTTAATATTATTAAAATATCTTAAAATTACCTGAAATAATTCCTTTCCCTATGATTAAGCTATCGACTTGATACATAGTTAGGTTTATTTGCTTCTGCTTGCTTTTGATTTTTGTGATTGCTCCCACTTACCCATTGGGATTGAATTTTGTTTTATTTTATTATTTATTTATGGCTGCATTGGGCCTTCGTTGCTGCACCCGGGCTTTCTCTAGTTGTGGTGAGCAGGGGCTACTCTTGTTGCAGTGCCTGGACTTCTCATCGCGGTGGCTTCTCTTGTTGCGGAGCACGAGCTCTAGGCACGTGGGCTTCAGTAGTTGCAGCACGTGGGCTCAGTAGTTGCGGAACATGGGCCCTAGGGTGCGTGGGCTTCAGTAGTTGTGGCTTGTGGGCTCAGTAGTTGTGGTGCATGGGCTTAGTTGCTCTGCGGCATGTGGGCTCTTCCCGGACTAGGGATCAAACCCGTGTCCCCTGAATTGCCAGGCGGATTCTTAACCACTGCACCACCAGGGAAGTCCCTGAATTTTGTTTTATAATTATGTAAAATATTGACATGGTTCTGAAGTCAAGTCAAATCTAAAGGAAGTATATTCAGAGAAGCCTAGCTTCTATCTCTGTCCTCTTTACTCTGTTCCCTCCCTTCTCCTGTCGGTAACTATTTTGTTTATTTTATTGTTTATCCTTTTGATATGTGTGTATGTATGCATGTATGTATGTATATATGTATTTTATTGAAGTATAGTTAATTTACAATACTAGTTTCATGTGTACAACATAGTGATTCAATATTTTTATAGATTATACTCCATTTAAAGTTATTTCAAAATAATGGCTATATTTCCCTGTGCTGTACCATATACCCTTGTTGCTTATTTATTTTATACATAGTAGTTTGCATCTCTAAACCCCCAACCCCTTTCTTGTCCTTTCTTCCTTCCCTCTCCCCACTGGTAACCACTAGTTTGTTCTCTGTATCTGTGAGTTTGTTTCTGTTTTGTTATATATATTTGTTTGTCTTATTAACCTTTTAGATTCCACATATAAGTGATAACATAGATTATTTGTCTTTCTCTCCTTTTGTTTTTTTTTGAAACTTAAAAATATTTATTAATTCATTTATAATAACAATAATCAATGTATTACGTGTCAGCATAAATCACATTTTTAACAGAAAATATCTATATTTTCTAAAACGAGAAAATATATGAGAAGGGTGACATTGTTTTGCATTAAGTTCTTTTTACATAAAGTTACATCTTTTTTTTTTTATTCAAACAGAAAGTCACAAAAATTATCATCCTCATCAGTTCACTCAGTCCTATGTAATTAATTTTTTTTTTCATCTTGATCTTTTGTTAGCACTTTTATGAATTCAGTTTTCCATTAGAGTTCAGAAAATGCTTATTCATTCAGTTCAGCAGTATAGTGAGTTACCAGAAACCTGGACTTATCAGAGTCTTCTCCATGAATTCCTTGAAGATGAAACCTTTTATAGGAACATTTTTGCAAAAGAATCAGAGTACATGCAGAACTGTCTGTAAATGACAAAAGACTTAAAAATGACTACGGTTAAAGATTTGATGAAAGTTCATAATAATGCAATTGACAAGGAAATTTAGTTATTTCTGAGATATACATTTTAAAGTAATAACTAGAATTATGACTTATAACATTATACCAGAACATATAAGATTTCTAGGAATTTCACGTGATATCTGGAACATTTATATTAACATATTTCCATACAAATAACCCAAAGAAAGTTTAGTATTAGTTTTTTTAAAATTTAATTTTATTTATTTTTTTATACAGCAGCTTATTAGTCATCAATTTTATACACATCAGTGTATACATGTCAATCCCAATCGCCCAATTCATCACACCACCATCCCCACCCCACCGCGGCTTTCCGCCCTTGGTGTCCATACGTTTGTTCTCTACATCTGTGTCTCAACTTCTGCCCTGCAAACCGGTTCATCTGTACCATTTTTCTAGGTTCCACATGCATGTGTTAATATACGATATTTATTTTTCTCTTTCTGACTTACTTCGCTCTGTATGACAGTCTCTGGATCCATCCACGTCTCAACAAATGACTCAACTTCATTCCTTTTTATGGCTGAGTAATATTCCATTGTATATATGTACCACAACTTCTTTATCCATTCATCTGTCGATGGGCATTTAGGTTGCTTCCATGACCTGGCTATTGTAAATAGTGCTGCAATGAACATTGGGGTGCATGTGTCTTTTTGAATTACGGTTTTCTCTGGGTATATGCCCAATAGTGGGATTGCTGGATCATATGGTAATTCTATTTTTAGTTTTTTTTAAGAAACCTCCATACTGTTCTCCATAGTGGCTGTATCAATTTACATTCCCACCACAGTGCAAGAGGTTTCCCTTTTCTCCACACCCTCTCCAGCATTTGTTGTTTGTAGATTTGCTGATGATGGCCATTCTGACTGGCGTGAGGTGATACCTCATTGTAGTTTTGATTTGCATTTCTCTAATAATTAGTGATGTTGAGCATCTTTTCACGTGCTTCTTGGCCATCTGTATGTCTTCTTTGGGGAAATGTCTATTTAGGTCTTCTGCCAGTTTTTGGGATTGGGTTGTTTGTTTCTATAATATTGAGCTGCATGAGCTGTTTATATATTTTGGAGATTAATCCTTGTCCGTTGATTCATTTGCAAATATTTTCTCCCATTCTGAGGGTTGTCTCTTCGTCTTGTTTATGGTTTCCTTTGCTGTGCAAAAGCTTTTAAGTTTCATTAGGTCCCATTTGTTTATTTTTGTTTTTATTTCCATTACTCTAGGAGGTGGATCAAAAAAGATCTTGCTGTGATTTATGTCAAACAGTGTTCTGCTTATGTTTGCCTCTAAGAGATTTATACTTCCCGGTCTTACATTTAGGTCTCTAATGCATTTTGAGTTTATTTTTGTATATGGTGTTAGGGAGTGTCCTAATTTCATTCTATTACATGTAGCTGTCCAGTTTTCCCAGCACCACTTATTGAAGAGACTGTCTTGTCTCAATTGTATATCCTTGCCTCCTTTGTCATACATTAGTTGACCATAGGTGCGTGGGTTTATCTCTGGGCTTTCTATCTTGTTCCATTGATCTGTGTTTCTGTTTTTGTGCCAGTACCATATTGTCTTGATTACTGTAGCTTTATGGTATAGTCTGAAGTCAGGGAGTCTGATTCCTCCAGCTCTGTTTTTTTCCCTCAAGACTGATTTGGCTATTCGGGGTCTTTTGGGTCTCCATACAAATTTTAAGATTTTTTGTTCTAGTTCCGTAAAAAATGCCATTGGTAATCTGATAGGGATTGCATTGAATCTGTAGATTGCTTTGGGTAGTATAGTCATTTTCACAACATTGATTCTTCCAATCCAAGAACATGGTATATCTCTCCATCTGTTGGTATCACCTTTAATTTCTTTCATCAGTGTCTTATAGTTTTCTGCATACAGGTCTTTTGTCTCCCTAGGTAGGTTTATTCCTAGGTATTTTATTCTTTTTGTTGCAATGGTAAATGGGAGTGTTTCCTTAATTTCTCTTTCAGATTTTTCATCATTAGTGTATAGGAATGCAAGAGATTTCTGTGCATTAATTTTGTATCCTGCAATTTTACCAAATTCATTGATTAGCTCTAGTAATTTTCTAGTGGCATTTTTAGGATTCTCTATGTATAGTATCATGTCATCTGCAAACAGTGACAGTTTTACTTATTCTCTTCCAATTTGTATTCCTTTTATTTCTTCTTCTTCTCTGATTGCCGTGGCTAGGATTTCCAAAACTATGTTGAATAATAGTGGTGAGAGTGGACATCCTTGTCTCGTTCCTAATCTTAGAGGAAATGCTTTCAGTTTTTCACCATTGAGAATGATGTTTGCTGTGGGTTTGTCGTATGTGGCCTCTATTATGTCAAGGTAGTTTCCCTCTATGCCCACTTTCTGAAGAGTTTTTATCATAAATGGGTGTTGAATTTTGACAAAAGCTTTTAATGCATCTATTGAGATGATCATATGGTTTTTTTTCTTCAATTTGTTGATGTGGTATACTGCACTGATTGATTTGCATGTATTGAAGAATGCTTGCATCCCTGGGATAAATCCCACTTGATCATGGTGTATGATCCTTTTAATGTGTTGTTGGATTCTGTTTGCTAGTATTTTGTTGAGGATTTTTGCATCTATATTCATCAGTGATATTGGTCTGTAATTGTCTTTTTTTGTAGTATTTTTGTCTGGTTTTGGTATCTGTGTGATGGTGGCCTCATAGAATGAGTTTGGGAATGTTCCTTCCTCTGCAGTTTTTTGGAAGAGTTTGAGAAGGATACGTGTTAGCTCTTCTCTAAATGTTTGATAGAATTCGCCCGTGAAGCCATCTGGTCCTGGACTTTTGTTTGTTGGAAGATTTTTAATCACAGTTTCAATTTCATTACTTGTGATTGGTCTGTTCATATTTTCTATTTCTTCCTGGTTCAGTCTTGGAAGGTTATACCTTTCTAAGAATTTGTCCATTTCTTCCAGGTTGTCCATTTTTTTGGCATAGAGTTGCTTGTAGTAGTCTCTTAGGATGCTTTGTATTTCTGCGGTGTCTGTTGTAACTTCTCCTTTTTCATTTCTAATTTTATTGAGTTGAGTCCTCTCCCTCTTTTTCTTGATGAGTCTGGCTAATGGTTTATCAATTTTGTTTATCTTCTCAAAGAACCAGCCTTTAGTTTTATTGATCTTTGCTATTGTTTTCTTTGTTTCTATTTCATTTATTTCTGCTCTGATCTTTATGATTTCTTTCCTTCTACTAACTTTGGGGTTTTTTTGTCCTCTTTCTCTAGTTCCTTTAGGTGTAAGGTTAGATAATTTATTTGAGATTTTTCTTGTTTGTTGAGGTAGGCTTATATAGCTATAAACTTCCCTCTTAGAACTGCTTTTGCTGCATCCTATAGGTTTTGGATTGTCGTGTTTTTATTGTCATTTGTCTCTAGGTATTTTTTGATTTCCTCTTTGATTTCTTCAGTGATCTCTTGGTTATTTAGTAACATATTGTTTAGCCTCCATGTGTTTGTGTTTTTTACGTTTTTTTCCCTGTAGTTCATTTCTAATCTCATAGCGTTGTGGTCAGAAAAGATGCTTGATATGATTTCAGTTTTCTTAGATTTACTGAGGCTTGATTTGTGACCCAAGATGTGATCTATCCTGGAGAATGTTCCATGCGCACTTGAGAAGAAAGTGTAATCTGCTGTTTTTGGATGGAATCTACTATAAATATCAGTTAAATCTGTCTGGTCTGTTGTGTCATTTAAAGCTTGTGTTTCCTTATTTATTATCATTTTTGGATGATCTGTTCATTGGTGTAAGTGAGGTGTTAAAGTCCCCCACTATTATTGTGTTACTGTTGATTTCCTCTTCTATAGCTGTTAGCAGTTGCCTTATGTATTAAGGTGCTCCTATGTTGGGTGCATATATATTTATAATTGTTATATCTTCCTCTTGGATTGATCCCTTGATCATTATGTAGTGTCCTTCCTTGTCTCTTGTAACATTCTTTTTTTAAAGTCTAGTTTTATCTGATATGAGAATTGCTTCTCCAGCTTTCTTTTGATTTCCATTTGCATGGAATATCTTTTTCCATCCCCTCACTTTCTGTCTGTATGTGTCCCTAGGTCTGAAGTGGGTCTCTTGTAGACAGCATATAGATGGGTCTTGTTTTTGTATCCATTCTGCAAGCCTGTGTCTTTTTGTTGGAACATTTTATCCATTCACGTTTAAGGTAATTAACGATATGTATGTTCCTATGACCATTTTCTTAATTGTTTTGGGTTTGTTTTTGTAGGTCCTTTTCTTCTCTTGTGTTTCCCACTTAGAGAAGTTCCTTTAGCATTTGTTGTAGAGCTGGTTTGGTGGTGCTGAATTCCCTTAGCTTTTGCTTCTCTGTAAAGATTTTGATTTCTCCATCGCATCTGAATGAGATCCTTGCCGGGTAGAGTAATCTTGGTTGTAGGTTCTTCCCTTTCATCAGTTTAAGTGTATCATGCTACTCCCTTCTGGCTTGTAGAGTTTCTGCTGAGAAATCAGCTGTTAACCTTATGGGAGTTCCCTTGTATGTTATTTGTCGTTTTTCCCTTGCTGCTTTCAATAATTTGTTTTTAATTTTTGCCAATTTGATTACTATGTGTCTCGGCATGTTTCTCCTTAGGTTTATCCTGTATGGGACTCACTGTGCTTCCTGGACTTGGGTGGCTATTTCCTTTCCCGTGTTAGGGAAGTTTTCGACTATAATCTCTTCAAATGTTTTCTCTGGTCCTTTCTCTCTCTCTTGTTCTTCTGGGACCCCTATAATGCGAATGTTGTTGCGTTTAATGTTGTCCTAGAGGTCTCTTAGGCTGTCTTCTTTTCTTTTCATTCTTTTTTCTTTATTCTGTTCCACAGCAGTGAATTCCACCATTCTGTCTTCCAGGTCACTTATCCGTTCTTCTGCCTCAGTTTTTCTGCTATTGATTCTTTCTAATGTAGTTTTCATTTCAGTTATTGTATTGGTCATCTCTGTTTGTTTGTTCTTTAATTCTTCTAGGTCTTTGTTAAACATTTCTTGCATCTTCTCGATCTTTGCCTCCATTCTTTTTCTGAGGTCTTGGATCATCTTCACTATCATTCTGAATTCCTTTTCTGGAAGGTTGCCTATCTCCACTTCATTTAGTTGTTTTTCTGGGGTTTTATCTTCTTCCTTCATCTGGTACATAGCCCTCTGCCTTTTCATCTTGTCTTTCTGTGAGTGTGGTTTTTGTTCCACAGACTGCAGGATTGTAGTTCTTCTTGCTTCTGCTGTATGCCCTCTGGTGGATGAGGCTATCTAAGAGGCTTGTGTAAGTTTCCTCATGGGAGGGACTGGTGGTTGGTAGAGCTGACTGTTGCTCTGGTGGGCAGAGCTCAGGAAAACTTTAATCTGCTTGACTGTTGATGGGTGGGGCTGGGTTCCCTTCCTGTTGATTGTTTGGCCTGAGGCATCCTAACACTGGAGCCTACCTGGGCTCTTTGGTCGGGCTCATGACAGACTCTGGGAGGGCTCACGCCAAGGAGTACTTCCCAGAACTTCTGCTGCCAGTGTCCTTGTTCCCACGGTGCGCCACAGCCACCGCCCGCCTCTGTAGGCGACCCTCCAACACTAGCAGGTAGGTCTGCTTCAGTCTCCCCTGGGGTCACTGCTCCTTCCCCTGGGTCCCGATGTGCACACTACTTTGTGTGTGCCCTCCAAGGGTGGAGTCTCTGTTTCCCCCAGTCCTGTTGAAGTCCTGCAATCAAATCCCACTGGGCTTCAAAGTCTGATTCTCTAGGAATTCCTCCTCCTGTTGCCAGACCCCCAGTTTGGGAAGCCTGACGTGGGGCTCAGAACCTTCACTCCAGTGTGTGGACTTCTGTGGTATAAGTGTTCTCCAGTCTGTGAGTCACCCACCCAGCCATTATGGGATTTGATTTTACTGTGATTGCGCCCCTCCTACCATCTCATTGTGGCTTCTACTTTGTCTTTGGATGTGGGGTGTCTTTTTTGGTGAGTTCCAGTGTCTTCCTGTCAATGATTGTCCAGCAGCTAGTTGTGATTCCGGTGTTCTCACAAGAGGGAGTGAGAGCACATCCTTGTACTCTGCCATCTTGGTTCCTCTCTCTCCTTTTGCTTGTTAAATATAAGCAAATAGGTATTTATTCATATCTCTACCTGCCCCATGTTTCTTAGATAATTGGTAGTATTCCATATGTATCCTTTTCTCCACCTTTTTTTTTTACCCAATTTAACATTATATCCTAGAGATCACTCCATAGCAGTATATAGAGATATTCGTTTTTTTTTTTTTTTGTAGCTACATAGCATTCAATTGGTGCATGTAACTTGTCATATTCAACCAGTCCTCTTTGATGGACATTGGGATGCTGCAATGAATTGCCTTGTGCATATACCTTTTCCTATTTTAAGGCTATTGCTTGTAACCATTTTTGTTTTTACTTCTCACGTTTACTTTCATATATCTTAATCATATGCTTGTATCACTGTATTAGTTTGCTAGGGCTGCCAACAAAATACTACACAGTGGGTGGTCTAAACAATAGAAATTTATTTTCCCACAATTCTGTCCAAGATCACGATCTAAAATCAAGTCCAGGATCAAGGTGTTGGAAGGTTTGTTTTCTCCTGAGGCCTCTCTCCTTGGCTTGCAGATGGCTGCCTTTTCGCTGTGTCCTCATATGGCATTTCCTCTGTGTGGGCACACACCTGGTGTCCCTGTGTGTGTCCAAATTTCTTCTTAAAAGGACACCAGTCAGATTGCATTAGGGCACACCCTAATGGTGTCATTTTAACTTCATCATTTTGTTAAAGGCCCTGTCTTCAAATACAGTCACATTCTGAGGTACTGGGAGCTGGGACTTAAACATATGAATTTTTGGGGGGGGGAGGGGGCGACACAATTCAGACTACAATAATTAAATCTTGATTTATCAGCTTCATATATGATCTGTTTCTTTCTGCTATGATAGATGAAGATTTATCTCATCATATACTACCTCCCCTACTCCTCCTTTCAGTTTTTGTTATACTGTTTTTAATTTATTTTAATTATTATTTTAATTTAAATTTATTTATTTTAATATATTTAAGTTTTTATTTCTTTCTCCATCAGTTTTGGAGAGTATATCTCTACTTTCAACTCTGTGAGGATATTAGTACCTTTATCATTCTCTCTCCCTTTCCCCACCATTACCCTTCCAACTTCTGTTACCTCTAACATTTGCATTTTTGGCTTTATTGATTTCAAAGAATGGAACCTAAAAGGAGCATTTTATTGATTATGACTACTGTTTAATTCTGTGGATAATAATGGTATTTCTCTTTATGTTTCCATCTACTAGCTGTCTTAATTCTATTTCCTCAGGTATTCTGTTTGTTGAGTGTGATGTCCTTTCATATTATTGGTTTCCCTCAAACATTTGGTGATTCTTGCTCATCTTTGATTTGAGATTCCTTGATAGTCTTCTGTGTCACACTGTTTACTGTAACTGAATCCAGTGACTGATGGAGAATTAAGACCAGAGGTTTTGCATTGACCTGTGTTGTCAGCCACCTGGAACTCTGTTTTTCTCTAGCCTAAGGGATTGTACTTACTGTTCCTTTCTGGGGAGGAAGAGAGAATATATCTCTTGGGGATGAAGCCTACTGCATGATACTCCTCCTGTTCATATCCAGAATGTTTCCACATTTTGCATTTTTGTGCATTTTAGGATACGGGATTTTGCCTCATTCCATTTGCTGTCTATTTTTCATAGGTTCTTCATAATTTCAGATCAACCGAAAATGCCCCTTATTTTTCAGGACTATTATTAATAAGAAAAATATGTATATTTTTCTTTTATTTCTAGAAAATATATATAAATCCCTAGAAAGGATATATATAATGTATATGATATGTATCATAATATATATTTATATGATATTATATATATCCTTTCTAGGGGTTTATAGTATATAAAATTTATAGTGTATATTATATACATTTATAGTATATAAAATTTATAGTATATCATAGTGTGTACTATATACACATCATTTCTAGGGATTTATAATAGAAGGGGTGGCTGTAGTGTGTGTTCAATCCTCCATCTTGATTCAGTCCTTGTTTACTTCCACAGTATTTGTGCATATTACTTATCAAGTATTTATTTAAGTGTCTGTCAGTTATAATACTGTGAGCTTCTTCAGGGTGCCTGGCATGTAAAGGATACATAATAAACATTTGCTGGACTAAGAAAAATTTTATTAGAGACATAATTAAAAACTAGAACCGAGGTATGTTGACCTATAGTCTAGTGCTTATCATATAACTTTCTTCAAGTATGTGAGGCATTAAGTTTTAGAACTTTCTCTTCCTGTCTAAATTATCTCAATGTTTTCTTTTAGTATTTTCTCAGAAGATGTGTTTTCAAGTCTATTAATTTTTTATTATTGCTTTTCTTAAGACCGTTTCTCTTTAGTTATGGAGTTCCGAGCAGAACACAGAACTCTAATAAATGCTGTTAGTTTTTCGTTTTCTGTGGATTACACTACTGAATATGGACAGAGGATTAAATATTTTCTCCAGTATAATCCTCAGTCAGTTTGGAAGAGGTGTGAATTTTTAAAAATTATTTTCTAACTTCTTTCTTCCAGATGAATATGAAAACAGGAAAAGGATGGGTGGATGTTGGAAATGCTATGATTGGTGATGAATTTTTTCAAGCTGCCATGGCTGTAAGTTACCATTGATTTTTAGCTGTGGCAGTTATTAGTAACAATTGTGGTTATTCTCATCATTACATTGTATTGTGGTTTATTTTCCAGGGTGTGGAGAAGCTATATGTCATATTAATACAGAGTTGCTCCACTGAGGTCCATGTGACTATGCAGAAGACTGCTACGGAATGGGAAGTTTTCAGAGTGCTTGCTTACCAAGCAGAGTCAGTAGGTATCATAGTCACTAGGGCCTCACAGTGGGGCATTTTATATATGTAAATGCAAAAGTGATGACATGTAACCTATTAGAAGAAAGTCAGGTGTCATTGGTCTTTTATAGGATATTATATTTGACCTTTTTAATCTCTGTTTTATATCTGAAGGTGACATTACTAATGGTGATTGGTACCTATTGGGGTGGATGAGATTGAAAAGACTTACATAACTAATCATCATTTTCAACCACTGCATGTAACATCTATCATTCATTTGTGGCAGCGGCCTCTACTTGACATACCTGTCTCTGTGAATATCTTACATTCACAGTCTACCTAAAATATTTGCCCAAAAAGAGCCTTCACATTTGCAATTATTCTGGGTTGTTTGCTGATGTTTTCTAAAAGTCTGCTGATGTCAGTGTTCAGAGTTGTACTTTACCTCTGTTTGGCTTGTGGGTTTTCTTCTTTTGTCACCATGCAGTTAGGTGTACATTTTCAGTTGACAAAATGTAAGCTGTGATGAGTTTACTCTCTGAAATTATGTAATTCTAGAAATGAAAGAGGCCTTAAGAATCATCTAGCGTAATCTTATTTTAACTTTTTAACATCTTCATTGAGAAATTTATAATTTGTATACTATAAAATTAACACATTTTAAATGTACAATTCAATGGTTTTAGTACATTCATAGAATTGTACAACCTTCACCACAATCTTAAGTTTAAAACATTTTCATTACCCCAGAAGAAACCCCCTATCCATTAGCAGTCACTCCCTATTCCTCCTGACTCCAGCTCTAGCAACCACTAATATACATTCTGTCTTTATAGATTTACCTGTTCTGGGCATTTCATATAAATGAAATCATACAATATTTGGTCTTTTGTGATTAGCTCCTTTTACTTAGCATGTTTTCAAGGTTCATCTATGTTGTAGCATGTATCAATATTTTTATTACCAAGTAATGTTCTACCGTATGGATATACCAAATTTTGTTTATCCATTCATCTGTTGATGAACATTTGGATTGTTTCTAGTTTGAGGCTATTATGAATAATTCTACTGTGAACATTCATGTACAGATTTTTGTGTGTACATTTTTAAATTTCTCTTGGATATATACCTAGGAGTAGAATTGCTGAATAACATGATTACGCTATGTTTAACCTTTTGTGAAACTGCCAGACTGTTTTCCACAGTGGCTGTACCATTTTACACTTCTGCCACTAGTCTCTGAGGGCTCCAATTTCTGCATATCTAGGAGTTTTATAGATTTAGCACTTACGTTTAGGTCTTTGATCCATTTCAAGTTAATTTTCGAGTATGGCATGAGGTGGGAGTCCAACTGCATTCTTTTGCATATAGCTATCCACTTGTCCCAGCACCATTTATTGAAAAGACTATTCTTTCCCCATTGAATGGTCTTAGCACCCTTGTCAAAAATTAATTGATCCTGGCGAGGCTCTGGAACTCTTATTTGAATTTGTGGCATGGAGAGTTCGTGAGGTGGTATTATCCCGATTTTACGAATGGGGAGCCTGAAGCTCAGACAGAATGCCCTAAAACCAACAACACATTGAGTAAATAATACTTAAATAAGAAGACTGCTAGAGGAGACCTTCAAGATGGCAGAGGAGTAAGACGTGGAGATCACCTTCCTCCCCACAAATACATCAGAAGTACATCTACATGAGGAACAACTCCTACAGAACACCTACTGAATGCTGGCAGAAGACCTCAAACTTCCCAAAAGGAAAAAAACTCCCCACGTACCTGGGTAGGGCAAAAGAAAAAAGAAAAAACAGAGACAAAAGAATAAGGATGGGACCTGGACCTCTGGGAGGGAGCTGTGAAGGAGGAAAAGTTTCCACACACTAGGAAGACCCTTCACTGGCGGAGACAGTAGGTGGCAAGGGGGCAAGGATCGGGGCCACGGAGGAGAATGCAGAAACAGGGGTGCAGAGGGAAAAGCAGAGAGATTCCTGCACAGAGAGGCTCAGTGCCAACCAGCACTCACCAGCCCGAGAGGCTTGTCTGTTCACCCGCTGGGATGGTCAGGGGCTGGGAGCTGAGGCTCCGGCTTCGGAGGACAGATCCCAGGGAGAGGACTGGGGTTGGCTGCGTGAACACAGCCTGAAGGGGGCTAGTGCGCCACAGCTAGCCAGGAGGGAGTCCAGGAAAAAGTCTGTAACTGCCTAAGAGGAAAGAGATCATTGTTTTGGGGTGCACGAGGAGAGGGGATTCAGAGCACCGCCTAAACAAACTCGAAAGACGGGCGTGAGCTGCGGCTATCAGCGCGGGCACCAGAGACGGGCATGAAACGCTAAGGCTGCTGCTGCAGCCACCAAGAAGCCAGTGTGCAAGCACAGGTCACTATCCACACCTCCATTTCTGGGAGCCTGTGCAGCCCGCCACTGCCAGGGTCCCGTGATCCTGGGACAACTTCCCTGGGAGAACACATGGCGTGCCTCAGGCTGTTGCAACATTGTGTTGACCTCTGCTGCCGCAGGCTCGCCCCACATTCCATACCCCTCCCTCCCCCCAGCCTGAGTGAGTCAGAGCCCCCTAATCAGCTGCTACTTTAACCCCGTCCTGTCTGAGCAAAGAACAGACACCCTCAGGCGACCTACATGCAGAGGCGGGTCCAAATCCAAAGCTGAACCCCAGGAGCTGTGTGAACAAAGAAGAGAAAGGGAAATTTCTCCCAGCAGCCTCAGGAGCAGCAGATTAAATCTCCACAATCAACTTGATGTACGCTGCATCTGTGGAATACCTGAAGAGACAATGAATCATCCCAAAATTGAGGAGGTGGACTTTGGGAGCAACTGTAGACTTGAGATTTGCTTTCTGCATCTAATTTGTATCTGGTTTTATGTTTATCTTAGTTTAGTATTTAGAGTTTATTATGATTAGTAGATTTATTTATTGATTTGGTTGTTCTCTTCCTTTTTCTTTTTTTAATCTATATAGATACATACATTTTTCCTTTTTCTCTTGTGGTGAGTGTGTATGTGTATGCTGCTTTTTGTGATATTTTTCTGTATAGCTTTGCTTTTACCGTTTGTCCTAGGGTTCTGTTTGTCTGTTTTTTTCCTTTTTTTTTTTTTTAGTAGAGGTTTTAGTGCTTGTTATCATTGGTGGATTTGTTTTTTTGGTTTGGTTGCTCTCTTCTTTCTTTCTTTTTTTCTCCCTTTGATTCTGAGCCATGCGGCTGACAGGGTCTTGGTGTTCTGGCCGGGTGTCAGGCCTCTGCCTCTGAGGTGGGAGAGCCAAGTTCAGGACATTGGTCCACCAGAGACCTCCCGGCTCCACGAAATATCAAACGGCGAGAGCTCTCCCGGAGATCTCCATCTCGACGATAAGACCCAGGTCCACTCAACGACCAGCAAGCTACAATGCTGGACATCCTATGCCAAACAACTAGCAAGACAGGAACACAACCCCACCCAGTAGCAGAGAGGCTACCTAAAATCATAAAAACATCACAGACACCCCAAAACACACCACTGGTCATGGTCCTGGCCAGCAGAAAGACAAGATCCAGCCTCATCCACCAGAACACAGACACCAGTCCCCTCCATCAGGAAGCCTACACAACCCACTAAACCAACCTTAGCCACTGGGGGCAGGCACCAAAAACAACGGGAACTATGAACCTGCAGCCTGCGAAAAGGAGACCCCAAACACAGTAAGTTAAGCAAAATGAGGAGACAGAGAACCACATAGCAGATGAAGGAGCAAGGGAAAAACCCATCAGACCAAACAAATGAAGAGGAAATAGGCAGTCTACCTGAAAAATAATTCAAAATAGTGACAGTAAAGATGATCCAAAATCTTGGAAATGGAATGGAGAAAATACAAGAAACTTTTAACAAGGACCTAGAAGAACTAAAGAGTAAACAAACAATGATGAACAACACACTAAATGAAATTAGAAATTCTCTAGAAGGGATCAATAGCAGAACAACTGAAGCAGAAGAACGGATAATTGACCTGGAAGATAAAATAGTGGAAATAACTACCACAGAGCAGAATAAAGAAAAAAGAATGAAAAGAATTGAAGACAGTCTCAGAGACCTCTGGGACAACATTAAACACACCAACGTTCAAATAATAGGGATCCCAGAAGAAGAAGAGAATAAGAAAGGGACTGAGAAAATATTCGAAGAGATGATAGTTGAAAACTTCCCTAACATGGAAAAGGAAATAGTTAATCAAGTACACGAAGCGCAGAGGATCCCATGCACAATAAATCCAAGGAGAAACATGCCAAGACACATACTAATCAAACTATCAAAAATTAAATACAAAGAAAAAAAATTAAAAGCAGCAAGGGAAAAACAGCAAATAACATACAAGGGAATCCCCATAAGGTTAACAGCTGATCTATCTGCAGAAACTCTGCAAGCCAGAAAGGAGTGGCAGGACATATTTAAAGTGATGAAAGGGAAAAACCTACAACCAAGATTACTCTAGCCAGCAAGGATCATATTCAGATTTGACGGAGAAATTAAAACCTTTACAGACAAGCAAAAGCTAATAAGAGAATTCAGCACCACTAATCCAGCTTTACAACAAATTCTAAAGGAACTTCTCTAAGCAGGAAACACAAGAGAAGGAAAAGACCTACAGTAACACACCCAAAACAACTAAAAATGATAATAGGAACATACATATCGATAACTACCTTAAACGTAAATGGGTTAAGTGCTCCAACCTAAAGACATAGACTGGCTGAATGGATACAAAAACAAGACCCGTATATATGCTGTCTACAAGAGACCCACTTCAGACCTAGGGACACATACAGACTGAAAGTGAGGGGATGGAAGAAGATATTCCATGCAAATGGAAATCAAAAGAAAGCTGGAGTAGCAATTCTCATATCAGACAAAAGAAACATTAAAATAAAGAGTATTACAAGAAACAAAGAAGGACACTATGTAATGATCAAGGGATCAATCCAAGAAGAAGATATAACAATTGTAAATATTTATGCACCCAACATAGGAGCACCTCAATACATAAGGCAAATGCTAACAGCCATATAATGGGAAATCGACAGTAACACAATCATAGTAGGGGACTTTGACACCCTACTTTCACCAATGGACAGATTATCCAAAATGAAAATAAATAAGGAAACACAAGCTTTAAGTGATTAATTAAACAAGATGGACTTATTTGAAGTTTATAGGAAATTCCAACCAAAAACAACAGAATACAGTTTCTCCTAAAGTACTCATGGAACAGTCTCCAGGATATATCATATCTTGGGTCACAAATCAAGCCTTGGTAAATTTAAGAAAATTGAAATCATATCAAGTATCTTTTCCAACCACAGTGCTATGAGACTAGGTATCATTTACAGGAAAAAATCTGTAAAAAATACAAACGCATGGAGGCCAAAGAATACACTATTAAATAACCAAGGGATCACTGAAGAAATCAAAGAGGAAATCAAAAAATACCCAGAAACCAATGACAATGAAAACAGGACGACCCAAAACCTATGACATGCAGCAAAAGCAGTTCTAAGAGGGAAGTTTATAGCAATACAGTCCTACCTCAAGAAACAAGAAACATCTCAAACAACCTAACCTTTCACCTAAAGCAATTAGAGAAAGAAGAAGAAAAAACACCCAAATTTAGTAGATGGAAAGAAATCATAAAGGTCAGGTCAGAAATAAATGAAAAAGAAATGAAGGAAACAGTAGCAAAATTCAATAAAACTAAAAGCTGGTTCTTTGAGAAGATAAACAAAATGAATAAACCATTAGGCAGACTCATCAAGAAAAAAAGGGAGAAGATTCAAATCAATAGAATTAGATACGAAAAAGGAGAAGTGACAACTGACACTGCAGAAATACAAAGGATCATGAGAGATTAGTACAAGCAACTATATGCCAGTAAAATTGACAAACTGGATGAAAGGGACAAATTCTTAGAAAAGCACAACCTTCTGGGACTGAACCAGGAAGAAATAGAAAATGTAAACAGACCAATCACAAGCACTGAAATTGAGACTGTGATTAAAAATCTTTGAACAAACAAAAGCCCAGGACGAGATGACCTGACAGGCGAATTCTATCAAAAATTTAGAGAAGAGCTAAAATATAGCATAGGGAAAAACACTCCCAAACTCATTCTATGAGCCCGCCATCACCCTGATACCAAAACCAGACAAAGACGTCACAAAGAAAGAAAACTACAGGCCAATATCACTGATGAACATAGATGCAAAAATCCTTAACAAAATACTAGCAAACAGAATCCAACAGCACATGAAAGGGATCATACACCATGATCAAGTGGGGTTTATCCCAGGTATGCAAGGATTCTTCATTGTATGCAAGTCAATCAATGTGATAAACCATATTAACAAACTGAAGGAGAAAATCCATATGATCATCTCAATAGATGCAGAAAAAGCTTTTGACAAAATTCAGCACCCATTTATGATAAAAACCCTGCAGAAAGTGGGCATAGAGGGAACTTACCTCAATGTAATAAAGGCCATATAAGACAAACCCGCAGCCAACATCATTCTCAGTGGTGAAAAACTGAAACCATTTCCACTAAGATCAGGAACAAGACAAGGCTGTCCACTCTCACCACTATTATTCAACATAGTTTTGGAAGTCTTAGCCACAGCACTCAGAGAAGAAAAAGAAATAAAATGAATCCAAATCAGAAGAGAAGAAATAAAGCTGTCACTGTTTGCATATGACATGATACTATGCAAAGAGAATCCTAAAGACGCTTCCCTAAAACTACTAGAGCTAATCAATGAATTTGGTAAAGTAGCAGGATACAAAATTAATGCAGAGAAATCTCTTGCATTCCTATACACTAAGGAAGAAAAATCTGAAATAGAAATTAAGGAAACACTCCCATTTACCACTGCAACAAAAAGAATAAAATAGCTAGGAGTAAACCTACCTAAGGAGACAAAAGACCTGTATGTAGAAAACTATAAGACACTCTTGAAAAAAATTAAAGATGATACAAAGAGATGGAGAGATATATCATGTTCTTGGATTGGAAAAATCAACATTGTGAAAATGACTATACTACCCTAAGCAATCTACAGATTCAGTGCAATCCCTCTCAAGCTCCCAGTGGTATTTATCACAGAACTAGAACAAAAAATTTCACAATTTGTAGGGGAACACAAAAGACCCTGATTAGCCAAAGGAATCTTGAGAAAGAAAAACAAAGCTGTAGGAATCAGGCTTCTGGTCTTCAGACTATACTACAAAGCTACAGTAATCAAGACAGTATGGTACTGGCACAAAAACAAATATAAATCAATGGAACAGGATAGAAAGCCCAGAGATAAACCCATGCACATATGGTCACCTTATTTTTGATAAAGGAGGCAAGAATATACAGTGGAGAAAAGACAGCCTATTCAATAAGTGGTGCTGGGAAAACTGGACAGCTACACATAAAAGAATGAAATTAGAACACTCCCCAACACCATGCACAAAAATAAACTCAAAATGGATTAAAGATCTAAATATAAGGCCAGACACTATCAAACTCTTAGAGGAAAACATAGGCAGAACACTCTATGACATAAATCACAGCAAGATCCTTTTTGGCCCACCTCCTTGAGAAATGGAAGTAAAAACAAAAATAAACAAAGGAGACCTAATGAAACTTAAAATCTTTTGCACAGCAAAGGAAAACATAAACAAGATGAAAAGAAAACCCTCAGTTTGGGAGAAAATATTTGCAAACGAAGCAACTGACAAAGGATTAATCTCCCCAATTTACAAGCATCTCATGCAGCTCAATATCAAAAAGACAAACAACCCAATCCCAAAATGGGTAGAAGACCTAAATAGACATTTGTCCAAAGAAGATATACAGATTTCCAACAAACACATGAAAGGATGCTCAACATCAGTAATCATTAGAGAAATGCAAATCAAAAGTACACTGAGGTATCACCTCACACCACTCAGAATAGCCATCATCAAAAAATCTGCAGACAGTAAATGCTGGAGAGGGTGTGGATAAAAGGGATCCCTGTTGCACTGTTGGTGGGAATGTAAATTGATGCAACCACTATGGAGGTTCTTTAAAAAACTACAAATAGAACTACCATACAACCCAGGAATCCCACTACTGGGCATATACCCTGAGAAAACCATAATTCAAAAAGAGTCATGTAGCACAATGTTCATTGCAGCTCTATTTACAATAGCCAGGACATTGAAGCAACCTAAGTGTCAGTCGACAGATGAATGGATAAAGAAGATGTGGCAAATATATACAACGTAATATTACTCAGCCATAAGAAGAAACGAAATTGAGTTATTTGTAGTGAGGTGGATGGACCTAGAGTGTGTCATCCAGAGTGAAGTAAGTCAGAAAGAGAAAACACATACCGTATGCTTACACATATATATGGAATCTAAAAAAAAAAAAGGTCTGAAGAACCTAGGGGCAGGGCAAGAATAAAGATGCAGACATAGAGAATGGACTTAGGACACAGGGAGGGGAAACTAAGCTGGGAGGAAGTGAGAGTGTGAGAGAGTGGCATTGACATATATACACTACCAAATGTAAAATAGATAGCTAGTGGGAAGCAGCCACATAGCTCAGGGAGATCAGCTTGGTGCTTTGTGATCACCTAGAGGGGTGGGATAGGGAGGTTGGGAGGGAAACGCAAGAGGGACGAGATATGGGAATGTATTTATATGTATAGCTGATTCATTTTGTTATAAAGCAGAAAGTAACACACCATTGTAAAGCAATTATACTCCAATAAAGATGTTAAAAAAAGAGCCAAAAAAAGGCTATAATTTTTAGATCTGTGTCAACTAAACATAGGAGGAATAGAGAGTTACAATAATATTATCTTTGAAACTAAAAATCAAGTTTAATGATCTAGAGAACAAATTAAATTAAATTGATCTAATTTGGTCATTGTTTTTAAAAATTTTACCTCTATATCAGTCTGGGATTGCACTGCCTTTCCGATTCAAAAAGGCTATTCCAACCAAGAGCCTTCTGATGAGGAAATGACACATGGATTGGAGTGTAATAAAATACCAAGTGTGTTATTTTGAATTATTCTCATGCTTGAGAACAGAAATACCTTAAGCTTTGATAAAATGGTGCAATTTTATATTTTCCATTTGAGTACCTTAAAACGTTCATTGTCTTTTAATGAAACTACAGGGGGCAAGAGCAGAGATGAAAAGATGTAGTACTGTAAAAGGGATGGCTTTTAGCTTCTAGTACTTGAGTGAAGACACTACAATAAAGTAAGATGGAGTGCAGCAACAAGTTTTGTGCCTTGAAGCTTCCTCTTCTCTGTGGCAGTAATTTGGAGTTAATTTGTGCAGTTTCTCAATAAAAGACTTAGTGTTTAAAAAAAAATTAATTGATCCTAAATGTGAGGGTTTATTTCTGGACTCCTGATTCTGTTCCATTGATCTATATGTTTGTCCTTTTACCAGTGCCACACTGTCTTGATTACAGTAGCTATGTAGTCAGTTTTGAAAACAGGAAGTGTGAGTTTCCAGCTTTGTTATTTTTCAAGATTATTCGGCTCTTCTGGGTCTCTTGCATTTCCATGTGAACTTTAGGATATGCTTCTCAATTTCTGCAACAAATCAGCTGGGATCCTGATAGGAATAGCATTCAATCTGTGGATCAATTTGAGGAGTATTGCTATCTTAATCATGTTAAGTTTTCTGATCCATGAATATGAGATATCTACCCATTTTTTTAGGTTTTGTTTAATTCCTTCTCATTTTTTAAATGATGAAACAGGTTCAGAGAGAAGGTGTGAGTTAGTTGAAGATCTAAGACCAGAACCAAGATTTTCTGACTTTTAGTCTAACGCTCCCTACCCTACAACTTAGGTTGACTATTTAAAAAGAGAGCCCCTTGTGGTAATTTTGTCTTGCCTTGTAATGTTAATATCCTTTGTGGGCTACTTTAATGCAACTACTATAAAATACTGATATGAAGTCCAGCAGGTCTTGGTCTTGTATCTTAACTATTACACCAACTTGCTGTATGACCTTGGGCTGTTAAACTCCGCAAGCCTATAAAATTCCAATATTTAAGAAACCAACTCCCTATATAATACACTGTGTCAGGGGTACATTTGGCTTGATAGCAGTTCACGTGAGAAAAAACCTGAGTGCTTTATTTAATTTTTTTATTGACATATAGTTGATGTACAATATTATATGTTACATGTGTGCAATATAATGATTGACAATTTTTAAGGTTATACTCCAATTATAGTTATTATAAAATATTGGCTATATTCCCGTGTTACACGATACATCCTTGTAGCTTATTTTATACATAATAGTTTTTTTTTCTCTTTTTTAAAAAATTTTTTTAAACATTTTTATTGGAGTATAATTGCTTTACAATGGTGTGTTAGTTTCTGCTTTATAACACAGTGAATCAGTTATACATATACATATATCGCCATATCTTTTCCCTCTTGTGTCTCCCTCCCTGCCACCCTCCCTATCCCACCCTTCTAGCTGGTCACAAAGCACTGAGCTGATCTCCCTGTGCTATGCGACTGCTTCCCACTAGCTATCGATTTTACATTTGGTAGTGTATATATGTCCATGTACACACTACCACTCTCTCACTTTGTCCCAGCTTACCCTTCCCCCCCACCCCCGTGTCCTCAAGTCCATTCTCTAGTAGGTCTGCGTCTTTATTCCCATCTTGCCCCTAGGTTCTTCATGAAAATTTTTTTTTTAGGTTCCATATATATGTGTTAGCATACAGTATTTGTTTTTCTCTTTCTGAGTTACTTCACTCTGGATGACAGACTCTAGGTCCATCCACCTCACTACAAATAACTCAATTTCGTTTCTTTTTATGGCTGAGTAATATTCCATTGTATATATGTGCCGCATCTTCTTTATCTATTCATGTCATGAACATTGTGGTACATGACTCTTTTTGAATTATGGTTTTCTCAGGGTATATGCCCAGTAATTGGATTGCTGGGTTGTATGGTAGTTCTATTTGTAGTTTTTTAAGGAACCTCCATATGTTCTCCATAGTGGCTGTATCAATTTACATTACCTCCAACAGTGCAAGAGGGTTCCCTTTTCTCCACACCCTCTCCAGCATTTATTGTTTGTAGATTTTTTGATGATGGCCATTCTGACCGGTGTGAGATGATATCGCATTGTAGTTTTGATTTGCATTTCTCTAATGGTTAATGATGTTGAGCATTCTTTCATATGTTTGTTGGCAATCTGTATATCTTCTTTGGAGAAATGTCTGTTTAGGTCTTCTGCCCATTTTTGGATTGGGTTGTTTGTTTTTTTGATATTGAGCTGCATGAGCTGCTTGTAAATTGTGGAGATTAATCCTTTGTCAGTTGCTTCGTTTGCAAATATTTTCTCCCATTCTGAGGGTTGTCTTTTTGTCTTGTTTATGGTTTCCTTTGTTGTGCAAAAGCTGTTAAGTTTCATTAGGTCCCATTTGTTTATTTTTGTTTTTATTTCCATTTCTCAAGGAGGTGGACCAAAAAGGATCTTGCTGTGATTTATGGCATAGAGTGTTCTGCCTATGTTTTCCTCTAAGAGTTTGATAGTGTCTGGCCTTACATTTAGGTCTTTAATCCATTTTGAGTTTATTTTTGTGTATGGTGTTAGGGAGTGTTCTAATTTCATTCTTTTACATGTAGCTGTCCAGTTTTTTAGTCTTAAAAAGTTTTTATTCTTCAGTTTGTTAATATGGTGTATCACATTGATTGATTTGCGTATATTGAAGAATCCTTGCATACCTGGGATAAACCCCACTTGATTATGGTGTATGATCCCTTTAATATGCTGTTGGATTCCGTTTGCTTGTATTTTATTGAGGATTTTTGCATCTGTGTTCATCAGTGATATTGGTCTGTAGTTTTCTTTTTTTGTGACATCTTTGTCTGATTTTGGTATCAGGGTGATGGTGGCCTCGTAGAATGAGTTTGGGTGTGTTCCTCCCTCTGCTATGTTTTCGAAGAGTTTGAGAAGGATAGGTGTTAGCTCTTCTGTAAATGTTTGATAGAATTCGCCTGTGAAGCCATCTGGTCCTGGGCTTTTGTTTGTTGGAAGATTTTTAATCACAGTCTCAATTTCAGTGCTTGTGATTGGTCTGTTCATATTTTCCATTTCTTCCTGGTTCAGTCTCATAAGGTTGTGCATTTCTAAGAATTTGTCCATTTCTTCCAGGTTGTCCATTTTATTGGCATATTGTTGCTTGTAGTAATCTCTCATGATCCTTTGTATTTCTGCAGTGTCAGTTGTTACTTCTCCTTTTTCATTTCTAATTCTGTTGATTTGAGTCTTCTCCCTTTTTTTCTTGATGAGTCTGGCTAATGGTTTATCAATTTTGATTATTTTCTCAAAGAACCAGCTTTTAGTTTTATTGATCTCTGCTATCGTTTCTTTCATTTCTTTTTCATTTATTTCTGATCTGATCTTTATGATTTCTTTCCTTCTGCTAACTTTGGGGTTTTTTTGTTCTTCTTTCTGTAATGGCTTCAGGTGTAAGGTTAGGTTGTTTATTTGAGATGTTTCTTGTTTCTTCATGTAGGATTGTATTGCTATAAACTTCCCTGTTAGAACTGTTTTGGCTGCATCCCATAGGTTTTGGGTCGTCGTGTTTTCATTGTCATTTGTTTGTAGGTATTTCTTGATTTCCTCTTTGATTTCTTCAGCGATCTCTTGGTTGTTAAGTAGTGTATTGTTTAGCCTCCATGTGTTTGTATTTCTTACAGATTTTTTCCTTTAATTGATATCTAGTCTTATAGCATTGTCGTCAGAAAAGATACTTGATACGATTTCAATTTTCATAAATTTACCAAGGCTTGATTTGTCACCGAAGATATGATCTATATTGGAGAATGTTCCATGAGCACTTGAGAAGAATGTGTATTCTGTTGTTTTCAGATGGAATGTCCTATAAATATCAGTTAATTCCATCTTGTTTAATGTATCATTTAAAGCTTGTGTTTCCTTATTTATTTTCCTTTTGGATGATCTGTCATTGGTGAAAGTGGGGTGTTAGAGTCCCCTACTATGATGGTGTTACTGTTGATTTCCTCTTTTATGGCTGTTAGTATTTGCTTTATGTATTGAGGTGCTCCTATGTTGGGTGCATAAATATTTACAATTGTTATATCTTCTTCTTGGATTGTTCCCTTGATCATTATGTAGTGTCCTTCTTTGTCTCTTGTAATAGTCTTTGTTTTAAAGTCTATTTTGTGTGATATGAGAATTGCTACTCCAGCTTTCTTTTGATTTCCAATTGCATGGAATATCTTTTTCCATCCCCTCAGTTTCAGTCTGTATGTGTCCCTAGGTCTGAAGTGGGTCTCTTGTAGACAGCATATATATGGGTTTGTTTTTGTATCCATTCAGCCAGTCTGTGTCTTTTGGTGGGAGCATTTAATCCATTTGCATTTAAAGTAATTATCAATATGTATGTTCCTATTACCATTTTCTTAATTGTTTTGGGTTTGTTATTTTAGGTCTTTTCCTTCTCTTGTGTTTCCTGCCTAGAGATGTTCCTTTAGCATTTGTTGAAAAGCTCGTTTGGTGGTGCTGAATTCTCTTAGCTTTTGCTTGTCTCTAAAGGTTTTAGTTTCTGCATCAAATCTGAATGAGAGTCTTGCTGGGTAGAGTAATCTTGGTTGTAGGTTTCCCCCTTTCATCACTTTAAATATGTCCTACCCCTCCCTTCTGGCTTGCAGAGTTTGTGCTGAAAGATCAGCTGTTAACCTTATCGGGATTCCCTTGTATGTTATTTGTTGTTTTTCCCTTGCTGCTTTTAATATTTTTTCTTTAATTTAATTTTTGATAGTTTGATTCATATGTGCCTTGGTGTGTTTCTCCCTGGATTTATCCTGTATGGGAGTCTCTGTGCTTCCTGGACTTGATTAACTATTTACTTTCCCATATTAGGGAAGTTTTCAACTCTAATCTCTTTAAATATTTTCTCCGTCCCTTTCTTTTTCTCTTCTTCTTCTGGGACCCCTATAATTCGAATGTTGGTGCATTTAATGTTGTCCCAGAGGTCTCTGAGACTGTCCTCAATTCCTTTCATTCCTTCTTCTTTATTCTGGTCTGCAGTAGTTATTTCCACTATTTTATCTTCCAGGTCACTTATCCGTTCTTCTGCCTCAGTTATTCTGCTATCGATCCCTTCTAGAGAATTTTTAATTTCATTTATTGTGTTGTTCATCATGGTTTGTTTGCTCTTTAGTTCTTCTAGCTCCGTGTTAAATGTTTCTTGTATTTTCTCCATTCTATTTCCTAGATTTTGGATCATCTTTACTATCATTATTTTGAATTCTTTTTCAGGTAGCCTGCCTATTTCCTCTTCATTAGGTCTGGTGGGTTTTTACCTTGCTCCTTCATCTGCTGTGTGTTTCTCTGTCTTCTCATTTTGCTTAACTTACTGTATTTGGGGGTCTCCTTTTCACAGGCTGCAGGTTCGTAGTTTCCGTTGTTTTTGGTGTCTGCCCCCAGTGGCTAAGTTTGGTTCCGTGGGTTGTGTAGGCCTCCTGGTGGAGGAGACTGGTGTCTGTGTTCTGGTGGATGAGCCTGGATCTTGTCTTTCTGATGGCAGGTCCACGTCTGGTGGTGTGTTTTGGGGTGTCTGTGACCTTATTATGATTTTAGGCAGCCTCTCTGCTACTGGGTGGGGTTGTGTTCCTGCCTTTCTAGTTGTTTGGCATAGGGTGTCAAGCACTGTAGCTTGCTCTTCGTTGAGTGGAGCTGGGTCTTGGCATTGAGATGGAGATCTCTGGGAGATTTTCACCATTTGATATTACATGGAGCTGGGAGGTCTCTGGTGGACCAATGTCCGGAACTTGGCTCTCCCACCTCAGAGGCACAACCCTGACCCCTGGCTGGAGCAGCAAGATCCTGTCATCCACATTGCTCAGAATAAAAGGGAGAAAAAAAGAAGGAAAGAAAGGAAAAGATAAAATATAATAAAATTAAAATGTTATTAAAAGAACAACATATAATTATTAAAAATTTTTTTAAAGTAATTAAAAAGAACGAAGGAAAGAAGAGAACAACCAAACCAAATAAGAAGTCCACCAATGATAACAAGCGTTGAAAAGTATACTAAAAAAACAAAGAACGAACAGACAGAACCCTAGGACAAATGGTAAAAGCAAAGCTGTACAGACAAAATCACACACAGAAGCATACACATACACACTCACAAAAACAGAAGAAGGGGAAAAAATATATATCGTTGCTCCCAAAGTCCACCTCCTCAATTTGGGATGATTCATTGTCTATTCAGATATTCCACAGATGTAGGGTACAGCAAGTTGGTTGTGAACATTTAATCCGCTGCTCCTGAGGCTGCTGGCAGAATTTTCCCGTTTTCTTCTTTGTTCACACAGCTCCTGGGGTCAGCTTTGGATTTGGCCCTGCCTCTGCATGTAGGTTGCCTGACGGCGTCTGTTCTTACTCAGACAGGACGGGGTTAAAGGAGCAGCTGATTCAGGGGCTCTGGCTCACTGAGGCCTGGGGGAGGGAGGGGCACGGAGTGTGGGGTGAGCTGCGGCAGCAGAGGCCGGCGTGACGTTGCAGCAGCCTGAGGCGTGCTGTGTGTTCTCCCGGGGATGTTGTCCCTGGATCACGGGACCCTGGAAGTGGCGGGCTGCACAGGCTCCCGGGAGGGGCGGTGTGGATAGTGACTTGTGCTCGCATACAGGCTTCTTGGTGGCTGCAGCAGCAGCCTGAGCGTCTCTTGCCCGTTTCTGGGGCCGCGCTGATAGCCTCGGCTCACGCCTGTCTCTGGAGCTCCTTTAAGCGGCGCTCTTAATCCCCTCTCCTCATGCACCAGGAAACAAAGAGGCAAGAAAAAGTCTCTTGCCTCTTCGGCAGCTCCAGACTTTTTCCCGGACTCCATCCCAGCTAGCTGTGGCACACTAGTTCCCTTCAGGCTGTGTTCATGCAGCCAACCCCAGTCCTCTCCCTGCGATCTGTCCTCCGAAGCCGGAGCCTCAGCTCCCAGCCCCTGCCCGTTCCGGCTTGTGAACAGACAAGCATCTCTGGATGGTAAGTGCTGGTCGGCACTGATCCTCTGTGCAGGAATCTCTCCGCTTTGCCCTGTGCACCCCTGTTGATGCGCTCTCCTCTGTGGCTCCGAAGCTTCCCCCCTCCGCCACCCGCCGTCTCTGCCCGCGACGGGGCTTCCTAGTGTGTGGAAGCTGTTCCTCCTTCACAGCTCTCTCCCTCTGGTGCGGGTCCCGTCCCTATTGTTTTGTCTCTGTTTTTTCTTTTGCCCTACCCAGGTACGTGGGGAGTTTCTTGCCTTTTGGGAGGTCTGAGGTCTTCTGCCAGTGTTCAGTAGGTGTTCTGTAGGAGTTGTTCCACTTGCAGATGTATTTCTGATGTATTTGTGAGGAGGAAGGTGATCTTCACGTCTCACTGTTCTGCCATCTTGAAGCTCCCCTCTACCTATTTATTTTTAAAGAGACTCCCAAACTGTTTTTTAGAGTGGCTGTGACATTTTAATTCCCACCAGCAATATATGAGAGATCCCATTCTCTGCATCCATGCTAGCATTTGGTATTGTGACTTAGTTTAGCTGTTCTATTAGACGTGTAGTGATATCTCATCAGTTTTAATTTGTTTTTCACTAATGGCTAATGATGTCGAATTTTTTTAATGTACTTATTTGCCATTTGTATATTCTTTTTTTTAAAAAATTTAGTTATTTGTTTATTTATTTTTGGCTGCTTTGGGTCTTCGTTGCTGCACACGGGCTTTCTCTAGTTGCGGCGAGCGGGGACTAGTCTTCGTTGTGGTGTGCGGGCTTCTCATTGTGGTGGCTTTTCTTGTTGTGGAGCACAGGCTCTAGGCGCACGGGTTTTAGTAGTTGTGGCAGTAGTTGTGGCTCAGTAGTTGTGGCTCGTGGGCTCTAGAGTGCAGGCCCAGTAGTTGTGGCGCACGGGCTTAGTTGCTCCGCGGCATGTGGGATCTTCTCCGAGCAGGGCTCAAACCCATGTCCCCTGCATTGGCAGGCGGATTCTTAACCACTGTACCACCAGGGAAGTCCCGCCATTTGTATATACTCTTAGGTGAGATGTGTCTTAATGTCTCCTGGCCATTTTGTAATTGGATTGTTTGAATTTTTTACTCTGAATTTCGAGAATTATATATTCTAGATTTGAGTCCTTTGTCAAATATGTGTTGTAAATATTGTCACTTAGTCTGTAGCTTGTCTGTTCAGTCTTTTAATCGGTTTGCAGAACAAAAGTAATTTTGATGAAGTCCAATTGATTTTTTTCTATTATGGATTATGCTTTTGGTATTCTGTCTGAAAACTCTTCACCAAGCCTTAGATCTGAACGATTTTCTCCTATATTTTCTTCTAAAAGTTTTATAGCTTTACCTTTTGTGTTTAAATCTATGATTGATTTTGAGTTAATTTTTGTGTAAGATGTGAGGTTTAGGTCGAGGTTCCTTTTTTGTTTATGGATATCCAATTGCTCCAGCACATTTAGTTGAAAAGGCTATCCCTCTGCCATTGAATTGCTTTTGCACATTTGTTAAATATCAGTTGGCCATACTTGTGTGGATGGATCTCTTTCTGGGATCTCTATTCTTTCCTTTTGATCTATGGGTGTATCCTTCTTTCAATACCACACTGTCTTGGTTACTATAGGTATAAAGTCTTGAAAATGTGTAGAGTCATTGTTTCCATTTTATTATTATTTTTCAGAATTATTTTAGCTATTCTAATTCCTTTTCCTTTACATATAAATTTTAGAATAATCTTGTCCACATTTACACAAAGTTTTTGCTGGAATTTTCATTGGAATTATGTTCAGCCTATATATCAATTTGGGGAGAATTGACATCTGTTTTCATTTGTTGCTTGTGCTTTAGTTGTCATATCTGAGAAACCATTGCCTAATCCAGGATCATGAAGATTTACTCCTGTATTTTAGTCTAAGAATTTTATAGCTTTTAGCTTTACATTTAAGCCTTTGGTCCACTTTGAGTCAGTTTTTCATATGACATGAGGTAGGTATGCAATTTCATTCTTTGGTATTGGGTATCCAGTCCTAGCACCATTTTTTAGAAGAGACTATTCTTTTCTCATTGAATTGTCTTTGCACCCTTGTCAAAAATCAGTTGACCCTAAATGTAAGCATTTCTTTACGGAATATTAGTTTTATTCTGTTGATTTATATGTCTCTCCTTATGCCAATACCATAGTCTCGACTATGGTAGCTTTGTAGGCAGTTTTGAAATAGTAAGTGTGAGCCTTATGACTTTGTTCTTCTTTTTCAAAATGGTTTTGCCTGTTGTGGGTCCCTTAAATTTTTAGATGAATCTTAAGATCAGCATGTCAGTGTCAGAAGAAAAAGCCAGCTAGAATTTTGATGGGAATTGCATTGAATCTTTGGCTCAATTTGGGGAACATTGCCATCTTAAGACTATTAAGTCTTCTGATCTGTGAACATGGGATATCTTTCTGTTTACTTAGGCCTTCTTTAATTTCTTTCAACAACGTTTTGTAGTTTTTAGTGTATAAGTCTTGCAGTTCTTTTGTTAAATTCATTTCTAATTTTTAATATTTTTTTTTTGTAATTTAAATGGAATTGATTTCTTAATTTCATTTTTGGTTTACTCATTGTTAGTGAATAGAAATACAATTGATTTTTGTTTATTGTACCCTGTAACCTGGCTGAACTTGTTTATTAGTTCTTCTAGTTTTTTTGTGTGGATTTCTAGGGATATTCTCTATATAAGATCATGTCATTTGAGAATAGAGAATTTTATTTAGGGATTATACTCATGAATAAATTTAACAAAAGAAGTGAAAAGAAGCCATAAAATTTTACTGAAAGAAGTTAAGAAGATCAAAATAAATGGAAAAATATTCTATATTCATGGATTGGAAGGCTTAATATTGTTTAGATGGCAATATTCCCCCAAATTGATCTACAGATTGAATTCCATCCCTATCAAAATTCTAGCTTCCTTGTTTTTTGCAGATATTGATGCCCTTATCCTAAAATTCATATCAGCACTCATGAGACCCAAAACAGGCAAAACGATCTTGAAAAAGAACAAAGTTGGAGGACTCACATTTCTTAATTTCAAAACTTGCTGCAAAACTATAGTATCAAGATAGTGTGCTACTGGTGTGAAGACAGACATATAGATCAATTGAAAAGAACTGAGAGTCCAGAAATAAACCCCCATATTTATGGTCAAATATCTAAAAGTAAGAGTTGAAAATATAAAACTCTTAGAAGAAAACATACGTATAAATATAAATCTTTGTGACCTTAGGTAAGGCAATGATTTCTTAGATATGACACCTCAAGTACAAGCAAAGAAAAAATCGCTAAATTGGACTTCACCAAAATTTTAAACTTTTTTTATAAAAATAAATTTATTTATTTATTTTTGGCTGTGTTGGGTCTTCATTGCTGCGTGCGGGCTTTCTCTAGCTGTGGTGAGTGGGGGCTACTCTTTGTTGCGGTGCACGTGCTTCTCATTGTGGTGGCTTCTCTTGTTGCGGAGCACGGGCTCTAGGCACGTGGGCTCAGTAGCTGTGGCTCGCGGGTTCTAGAGTGCAGGCTCGGTAGTTGTGGTGCACAGGCTTAGTTGCTCCACGGCATGTGGGATCTTCCTGGACCAGGGCTCGAACCTGCATTGGTAGGTGGATTCTTAACCACTGTGCCACCAGGGAAGTCACAAAATTTTAAACTTTTGTTCATCAAAAGACACTAGAAGTCAGTGGGCTGCTACAGAATGGGAGAAAATATTTGCATGTCATATAACTGATAATTATTTAGCATCTAGAATACATAAAGAGTTCTTGGAACTCAACAATAAAAGTATAAATAATTCAAATTTAAAATGGGCAAAACACTTGAGTAGGCATTTCTCCCATGAAGATAAACAAATGGCCAATAAGCACATGAAAAGATGCTCAACATTATTAGTCATTAGAGAAATGCAGATGAAAACCACAATGAGATGCCACTTTGCAGACACTCAGATATGTATAAATACAAAAATGGAAAATAAGAAGTGTTGGTGAAGATATGGAGAAATTGAAATCCTGATACACTGCTGGTGGGAATGTAACATGGTGCAGCTGCTGTCGAAAGCAGTTTGGAAGTTCTCAAAAAGCTAAACATAAAGCTTCCATATGACTTAGCAATTCTACTCCTAGGTATATGCACAAGAGAATTGAAAACATATGTTCATACAAATGCTTGTAACACAAATATTCATAGCAGCATTATTCATAATAGCTCCAAAAAGGAAACAACTGGAGAGGGAAAGGGGAGAGGGACAATTTAAGGGTATGGGATTAAGAGATACAAATTACTCTGTATAAAGTAGATAAGCAACAAGGATGTATTGTATAGCACAGGGAATTATAGCCATTATCTTGTAATAGCTTTAAAGAGTATAATCTGTAAAAATACTGAATCACTGTGCTGTATACCTAAAGTAACATAATATTGTAAATCAAGTATACTTCAATAAGAAATATATATGATATAAAAAATTAAAAAAAAAACCCAAAACAAAATGGAAACAACCCAAATGTCAATCAGATGAATGGATAAACAAAATGTAGCATACCCATATAATGGAATATTTAATCCATGATACAACATGGATGAACTTTGAGAACACTTTGCTAGGTGAAAGAAGCTAGATATAAAAGGCCATGTATTGTATTATATGATTCTATGTATATTAAATTTCCAGAATAAGCAAATCCATAGAGATAGAAAGTAGCTTATTGGTTGCCGGGGGCTGGAAGAAAAAGGTGATGGGTAGTGGTTACTGATTGGTACAGGGTTTTATTTGGGGATGATGAAAATGTTCTGGAAATAGATAGTGGTGATGGTTGCACAACCTTGTGAATATACTAAAAACCACTTCAGTGGTTTTAAAATGCAATTCATTGTGCACTTTAAAATGTTGAATTTTATGGTATATGAATTATATCTCAAAAAAAAGACCTATGAATGAGGCTTTTCCATGGAGCTGCCAGACTGGTCAATTAGTGATGATTCTCTGGGGATGGGGCTTTTTTGGCTCCTCCAAACTCATTCTGTCCTTTTCATTGCCTCCTAAGCTAATATGGTTCCCAATCTACTGGTTTTCAAGGCTTTTGCAGGGCTGGAGAGGGGGATAAAATGAGCAATTTAAAATACTACAGGCTTGTTGCCCTTACCAAGTTCTTTTATTCAAGAAAAATCAGCTGATTTTCTTGAGTAAACACCTCTAAGATCGTTGCGAACTCTTTTTTAATTTCCAGAGTTCTGAAAAACTTAATTTTGACAATTTTTGCCTAAGTCCTCATTGCTTTCCTGGAGGAATGGAGTTTCAGAGATCTTTAAGTCACCATTCTAGAAGTGATTCTTCCAAAATTGATTTTCATATGTTGATCTTGCATCTTTTTTTTTTTTGGCTGCTTTGGGTCGTGAGCTTTCTCTACTTGCAGTGGCGAGCGGGGGCTACTGTTTCGTTGCGGTGCGTGGGCTTCTCATTGTGGTGGCTTCTCATTGTGGAGCACAGGCTCTAGGCGTACGGGCTTCAGTAGTTGTGGTGCATGGGCTTAGTTGCTCCACGTCATGTGGGATCTTCCCAGACCAGGGCTCAAACCTGTGTCCCCTGCATTGGCAGGTGGATTCTTAACCACTGCGCCACCAGGGAAGCCTGATCTTGCATCTTATCTCTTTGCTGAATTCACTTATTCTAGAATTTTTTGGTAAATTTCTTGGAATTGTCTGTGTAGACTAACTATCATGTCATCCGCAGATAGGGACAGTTTTATTCCTTTCCAATCTGTATTCCCTTTATTTCCTTTTCTAGCCTATTGTGCTGGCTGGGACTTTCAATACTATGTTGAATCAGAGTGGTGAGGATGAATGTGATTTTTTTGGACATGTTATAATGGAATGTGTCAACCTTGGTATAGCTACATAACTCAGTTAACCAATATTTTCCAAATTACCAGTTCATATTGTTACAAAATCATGCATGGGTAAAAGATGGAGTCAAAGTGTAAGATAGATCCATGGGTTTTAATGTAAAAGTTCATTCATGAAAAGTTCACTTGTATGGTTCCAGAATTCACACTGCAACTAACCTTTAAGAAGCTGCCACTTGCTTAGTTTTGGTCTTGTATCAAAGAAGAATAGCTTCAATTATCTGAAAAGACTATTTTCCAACTACATATATTTGTAAGAATGGATTTCCTTCATGTACTTCAATCAAGACAACATTATAGTAGGTATAATGCAGAATCAGATATGAAAATCCAGGTGTTCTATTAAACCATTTACAGATCTGTAAAAATGTAGTACAATGGTACTTTCTGCTAATTTTTTTTTGAAAATATAGTTTTCACAAGAATGTGTTATTTATATTAACATAGTCAACCTCATTTTTCAATGAATGTTTTTTAAAATTTCAGTTTTAATTTATAATATGGTAAATATTGATAGCTTTAAGGTAGATAGACAAAATCGCTTTGAGTCCTCAATAATTTTTAAGAGTTATAGGGCCCTGAGACCAAAAAGAATCAGAACTGGGACTTCCCTGGTGGTGCAGTGGTTAAGAATCCGCCTGCCAGTGCAGGGGACATGGGTTCAAGCCCTGGTCCAGGAAGATCCCACATGCCACGGAGCAACTAAGCCCGTGCGCCACAACTACTGAGCCTGTGCTCTAGAGCCCTTGAGCCACAACTGCTGAGCCCATGAGCTGCAACTACTGAAGCTTGCGTGCTCTAGGGCCTGTGTGCCACAACTACTGAGCCCGTGTGCTGCAGCTCCTGAAGCCTGCATGTGGCTAGAGCCTGTGCTCTGCAACAAGAGAAGCTACTGTGATGAGAAGCCCGTGCACCGCAACGAAGAGTAGCCCCTGCTCTCCACAACTAGAGAAAGCCCCCACGCAGCAACGAAGACCCAACACAGCCAAAAAATCAATCAATCAATGAATCAATCAACTATTAAAAAAAAAGAATCAGAACTGTTTTGGTGTAGGATTGGTCTAGAGCCGTGATTCTCAAAGTGTGGTTCCTGGACCAGCAGCATCAATATCACCTGGGAACTCGTTTGAAATGAAAATTCTTGGGTGCCACCCCAGACTCAATGAATCAGAAATTCTGGAAGTAGGGTCCAACAATCTGTGTTTTAGCAAGGCTTCCATATGATTCTGTTTATGCTAAAATTTGAGAAGCATTAATACAGCATATTCTGTCAGGATGTTTGACAATGAGAAGAAAAATTGAGTTGTAGCTGCTGAGAGAAGCACAGTCAAAGGAACGTTATTTTCAAAATAGAATATATAGGAACACATTATAGGTAGAATATGAAAAGGCAGGAAGAAGATTGGAGGAGTTGGATAAAGAGGAAGGGGTAATTAATGGGTCATATACCAGAAGGAGATGGAAATGAATCTGATCAAATACGTGTACAGAGGGATAAACATTTATTTAGTGCCTGCTATGTAAGTCAATGCTCTGTGCACTAGAGATAAAAAAACCAGGGAATTCCCTGGCGGTCCAGGGGTTAGGACTCAGTGCTTTCACTGCCGTGGCCAGCTTTCAATCCCTGGTCAGGGAACTAAGATCCCGCAAGCCAGCAGTCCCCAACCTTTTTGGCACCAGGGACTGGTTTCGTGAAAGACAATTTTTCCATGGGCCGGAGAGGGGCGGGATGGTTTCGGGATGATTCAAGTGCATTACATTTATTGTGCACTTTATTTCTATTTATATTACATTGTAATATATAATGAAATAATTATACAACTCACCATAATGCAGTACCAGTGGGAGCCCTGAGCTTGTTCTCCTGCAACTATATGGTCCCATCTGGGGGTGACGGGAGACAGTGACACCTGAAGTGTTTTGCTTATGTCCAGTCTACTCCGTAATCTCGTTTTGGTTGCTGTCACTGCAGAAAACCCTGCTTCACAAAGATAGGATGTTGGAAATGGAAGCAGGCTTTTCAGTGCTTTTGTGGCAATCTCAGGATATTCCGCCTTGACTTTAATCCGTAACGTATGGAGAATTGAAGTTGTCTCAAACATACTTTTAAGGCCACCATCATTTGCGATCTCAAGCAGTTGATCCTCTTCTAGCACGGACAAAGTCAATTCACCTGGCTTATTTACAAATGGGTTGCGGATCCATTCCTTCCCAGCTCGGGGGTCTTTTGTGGTTGGGAAGTAATGCTCAAACTCTTTTAAAAGCTGAGATAGGTGATCATGCACCAGCTGGGAGAAAGAAGGCCCTGGCTCAGTTTCTTTCAAAATCTCTGCAAATGTTTGAAACATGTCAGAAATCCCAATTTTCACTCATTGCCCCCATAATTCCAGTTTGGCTTTGAATGCAGCCACTTTATCTGCCCACTTGAACACAGTTGTTGTTTTCCCCTGAAGTGACAGTTTGAGTTCGTTGAGCAGGTTGAATATGTCACACAAGTATGCAAGTTTTGCGACCCATTCTGTGTCAGTGAAATGCGCTGCCAGTGGTGACTGTTTTTCTAAAGAAATCTCTGGAGCAGCTCTCATAACTCAGAAACTCTGGCCAGTGATCCACCTTTAGAAAGCCATCTCACTTCTGTGTATAAGAGAAGACGTGTGTGCTCTGTGTCCACCTCCTCACAGAGCTGCGCAAACAGACGTGAGTTAAGGGCACGTACTTTAATGTGGTTGATAATTTTTTAAAAAATTTACTTATTTATTTATTTTTGGCTGTGTTGGGTCTTCATTTCTGTGCGAGGGCTTTCTCCAGTTGCGCCGAGCGGGGGCCACTCTTCATCGCGGTGCGCGGGCCTCTCACTGTCGCGGGCCTCTCCCGTTGCGGAGCACAGGCTCCAGGCGCGCAGGCTCAGTAGTTGTGGCTCATGCGCTTAGTTGCTCCACGGCATATGGGATACTCCCAGACCAGGGCTCGAACCCGTGTCCCCTGCATCGGCAGGCAGACCCCCAACCACTGCACCACCGGGAAAGCCCCGTGGTTGATAATTTTAATCACATCCTGCAAAATGTTGCTAAGTTCAGGTGACATTTTTCGGCTAGCCAGCATTTCTCTATGGATGACACAGTGCATAGACTCACATTCAGAAGCAACCTCTTTGACCCGAGTAGTGAAACCAGAAAGACATCCAGTCATGGCAGCTGCTCCGTCCATATATACACTGACACAAAAAGACCAATTCAGTTTTCCTGATACGTAATCATTCAAAGACTTGAATAGTTCTGCAGCTGTGGTGCTGGCTGGCAACAAAAGTGCACATAACATATCCTCATGCACATTCTCCTGAAAAATATGTCACACTAAAACAAGCATTCTTACCTTGTTGTCAACGTCAGTAGACTCATCAACTTGGATTGCATACCATGGTGACTCATTAATCCTCTCTAACAATTGTGCCTCAGTATCCTCTACTACTTCATCAAGTCGTCTAGTATGGTGCTAGCCAAAAGAGGAACACGTGCCACCTCTCCTAAAAGTTCATGACAGATGTCCTTAGCAGCAGGCAGGATCAACTCTTCACCAGTAGTAAAGGGCTTCTTAGCTTTAGCAATGTGGTTAGCCGCTAAGAATGATGCTCTCAGTGCAGACACATTTAATGAAGTGGTGGCCTTCAGTAATTGCTTCTGTTCTTCATGTTCATGTTTTTTTCTTTTGAAAAACTCCAAAGAAAAAAAAAAAAAAAAAAAAAAAAAAAAAAAAAAAAACTCCAAAGGCTTATCTTTTAATGCAGGGTGCTTGGTCTCCATGTGGCAAAGCAGTTTTGAAGGTTTCATGGCTTTGTTGGTTAGCCGGTCACCACATATTATACAAAGCGGGCTTGGAGAATGTGAATCACCTGTTGCAATGAACCCGTAATTTAAGAAGGACTCTTGGTATTTTCTTTTAAATGCAGCTTTCTTTTTGTTGGCAGTCTTAGAGTCTTCTGCTTTCTCATCATTGGGTCTTTCCCCCTTTTCAAAGAAGCTCTCTGGCACGTTTGTTTTTTACTTATTTTGGCTAGGGTTAGCCTGTGGGCTTACCAAAACTGTGATTGAGACAAGCGCACAGTGCGGGAAACAAACGTGGACAGAAGTGGTAAATAAAATAATGGGTGGGCCATGCGCAGACTAAAATAAGTGTCAGATCCTGACTTAAAGCCTGCCACCAGATGCAACTGTACAATTGAAGTACATCAACTCACTTGCCACTATAAAGCCTGCCACCAGATGCAGCTTAATTGTCACTCCCCACTCACTGATAGGGTTTTGATATGAGTCTGCAAGCGATTGATTTATTATGGTCTCTGTGCTGTCAAACCTCTCTGCTAATGATAATCTGTATTTGTAGCCTCTCCCCAGCGCTAGCATCACTGCCTCAGCTCCACCTCAGATCATCAGGCATTAGATTCTCATAAGGAGCGCATAACCTAGATCCCTCGCATGCACAGTTCCCAGTAGGGTTCACACTCCTATGAGAATCTAATGCCGCTGCTGATCTGACAGGAGGCGGAGCTCAGGTGGTAATGTGAGCGATGGGGAGTGGCTGTAAATGCAGATGAAGCTTCTCCCAGTGGCCCGCCGATCACCTCCTGCTGTGTGGCCTGGTTAGGGACCCCTGCCGCAAGCCACGTGAGTGGTGTGGCCAAAAAAAAAAAAATGTTAATGTGTGGTGCCTCTCTTATAGGAGCTTAAGGTAAGTTTTGTGGAAGATACAGATGTATAAACAGATACATTACACTAGGATAATTGTTTTCATATGAATGAAGTTCCAGTTCCACAGTAAAACAAAAGGTGAACAACTAATTATGCTGTGAAAATTAAGAAGACTGTGAATTTTCTCTGGTTAGGAAAGGGACATAAGTTGGGTATTTTACACTGCAAAGAAGAATTAGATGTTGAGGAGCGCATGAGTTTTTTTAATAAGGTGGAAGGTGAAGTAATTTTTGGGAGAGGTGCAGTAGGAGGTTGTGGTATGTTATGGAGCACTTGAAGAATACGAAGAAGAGCTGGAACATCTGGGTGGGAAATGTCCTAAGAAAATCAACAAAGAAGGAAACTAATTTTTACTGAGCATATACTATATACTTGACATGGTGCTAGGAGCTGTAACATTCTTGTTTGCTGAGCTAAAGTGAAGGCCCAGTTGAAGTTAGCATACATTTTTAGTGGATCCATTCAGCATAGTTTACTGTCTTTGGATTGATTGTGTTGTCATCATCACTTAGTAGCATATTAGGTGATAGTCTGTCTAGCATTTAGTTCCTTGCATAATGGCAATAATCCTTTGCAGCAGCAGTTCAGGTCCAACCTTGGAGTTTTTCTTCTCTCTTCTAAGGAAGGGAAACTTAAGGTTCCTTGATCCATCAGTATAAGTTGTAATACTGTATAGACCTGCTAGCATATGATTTTACGAGCAGTGAGTACCACACAAGAACAGATAACTTCCTTTGTTACAATTCTTGGCACTGGTGGTAGTTTTGACTGTTAAATATGTTAACATTCTTGTATACTGCCTTACAGTTTACAAAGTGCTTTCATATCTGTGATCTCATTTGATCCTCATAAGATCAATCCTATGTGGTAGACATTACTATCCCTATTTTACGATAAAGGAAATTGAGGCTCAAAGAGGTTGTGACTTGCCTAAGTTCACTGAGCAAAGAAGAGGGGAAGCTGGGAATCCAAATCCTGTATTCTTTTTACTACATCAGTATAGGCTGGGCATCATCCCAGACCTAATGATTCAGAATCTCCAAGTGGTGGGACGTGGGCATGTGATTTCCAGAAAGCTCCACTGGTAAGTATGATGCTCACCAAAGGTTTCTACAGCATTACATCATGCTGCCTCTTCCTTAAGACTTCTTTTACTGGAATTCTATATCATTTGGATTTGAAATATTGATTTCTGGCCCAACAAGATGAATAAATTTTCAAAACTAGCTTGAATTATTAGACCTGTTATTTCCTCTGAGATAAAATCTCAGTATTTATTTTGTTGTTGAAAGAAAAAGATGTTTAATTTTAGATTATTTACTTAACAATTCAAATTTAGAAATTAAATAAAACAATAAAACAAGATCCAAACTCTACAAATATAAACCTAGATGGTTTTGAAAGGAAATATACCCGAATATCAGTAGTGATCATCTGAGTTTGGAGATTACAGTTGATTTTATTCTTTAAAAATATTCTGTATTTTAAAAGATCCCTGTAAAAGTCATATATTCTTTTTTAAGAAGAAAAAACCAATAAATTGTATTTTATCAATTTCTCATTGAATAAGTTTTTTAATAGTTGCCTTCTACCTCAGTAAGTTTTAGGAAGACATGAAAAGACCTTTGGACCTTTGTAAAATCTGAGTATTGATAGACACTTTATGGATTCTTTGACTATTAAAGGCTTGTATTGTTTTATATCTTTTAAGAACAGAAAGCATCCTCCTCTGATATGATGTTTGTCACTCAGTGTATCTCCTTTATAATAAGATTTTTTTCACCTTGAATAATGTATCAATTAGCACGTATTCATCAAACATTTATTTGTATAGATGGGAATATTATTTTGTAATCTCTATAGATAATTGAGATTTGGCTTATTGAGGTTCTTGTGCTTACAGTTTTTTTTTCTCCTTTAACAAAATCTACTATTAATGCCTTAGAGAAGGGTATCTACTCAGCAAAATGTCAAGCTTAAGATTCAGCAAGCAGATAGAGGAGAAAACTAGAGAGAAGCTGGCTTCTTACATTCTTCATCTTTTCTTCTCTCTACTCAATTCTTTTATTATCCAAAGCACAAAAATATTTGACACCACATAAGGAAGAGAAAAGAAAATAGTGAATGTAGGGGTTTTTGCCCCGAGAAGGTACTTCAGAAAATTATTTTTTTGTATATGTCCACGTTTCTTTTAATATGCCTCACCAGCTAAATTCTTTAATGACTGAAACAAGCCTCTTCTATAAGTGTGGAAGTAACGTGTGATTGATGTTTTCGTTCATTTGAGTGTCATATAATGGTAGAACTGAAAGAAATCTTAAGAGATAATCTAGTACAGTATCCTCGTTTTATAGATGAGGAAGCTAAAGCCATGAGAGCATAAGGTTCAAGGTTATAAGTAATAAATATCAGAGTAGCTCTTCTAGCTCCAAGATAGGATTGCACTAAACTGCCTTTCATAGCAGATGTTCACAGCATTTCAGACTATGAAGTTACTATGAGCCTGTTTTAGGACAAAAGACTGCTATTTAATGTAAAAAACTCCTCTAATGTGGAGATAAATACAAGAGCTCTTCAAGCTGGGGAAACATCTCTCAGACATGGCATTATATCATAATATAATAACATAAGATTGTATAATACACCAATTTTGATATTTCCAGAAAAATGAAATAACTCTTGTCATTCAGTGTCAACTTTGTCTTACCCAAGATTCTTATCACTTATTTCTCTGTATTTTGAGCTGGCTGTTATGTTTAGCTCAACCAGTTAGCATTGCTAAGAAGATTAGAAAAGAAATTAAGACTTTTTAACACCAGTTAAAAATATGTTAGATTTGACTTATAGACAAATAGCTTGTTATTTCATTTTAACCAGTTACTGACATTTTTTTGCTTTCCCAGGCAATTGCTCAAGAGGATTTTCCAAGAGCATCTACATGTATACTGCACTGTAAAGATATGTTGATGAGGCTGCCCAATATGGTGAGTGAAATCTCTGCCTTTATTCTCTAAGCATTTGAAAATATGCTATATCAAGTTCTAGGAAGAATCATTACTATTTCATGTGATCCTTTAGAGATTATATTTTAGATCAGATGTACTTACTTAGCGAAGCTTTGAAATATTTTGCTTCCTTTGTTCTTTACTAGAAAGGGTTTTTGAAAAAGTGATATGGGTTTTTTCTTTTTTTTTTTTAATAGATCTTGATTGGAGTATAATTGCTTCATAATACTGTGTTAGCTTCTGTTGTACAACAAAGTGTATCAGCCATATGCATACATATATCCCCATATCCCCTCCCTCTTGAGACTCCCTCCCACCCTCCCTATCCCACCCATCTAGGTGGTCACAAAGCACCGAGCTGATCTCCCTGTGCTATGCAGCTGCCCACTAGCTATCTATTTTACATTTGGTAGTGTATATATGTCCATGCCACTCTCTCACTTTGTCCCAGCTTATCCTTCCTCACCCTGTGTCCTCAAGTCCATTCTCTATGTCTGTGTCTTTATTCCTGCCCTGCCACTAGGTTCATCAGTACCATTTTTTTTTGATTCCATATGTATATGTTAGTATACAGTATTTGTTTTTCTCTTTCTGACTTAACATCACTCTGTATGACAGACTCTAGGTCCATCCACCTCACAATAAATATATCAATTTTGTTTCTTTTTATGGCTGAGTAATATTCCATTGTATATATATGCCACATCTTCTTTATCCATTCATCTGTTGATGGACATTTAGGTTGCTTCCATGTCCTGGCTATTTGTAAATAGTGCTGCAGTGAACATTGTGGTACATATCCGTTTTTGAATTATGGTTTTCTCAGGGTATATGCCCAGTAGTGGGATTGCTGGGTCATATGGTAGTTCTATTTTTAGTTTTTTAAGGAACCTCCATACTGTTCTCCATAGTGGTTGTATCAGTTTACATTCCCACCAACAGTGCAGGAGGGTTCCCTTTTCACCACACCCTTTCCAGCATTTATTCTTTCTAGATTTTTTGATGATGGCCATTCTGACCGGTGTGAGGTGTTACCTCATTGTAGTTTTGATTTGCATTTTTCTAATAATTAGTGATGTTGAGCATCTTATCATGTGCCTCTTGGCCATCTGTATGTCTTCTTTGGAGAAATGTCTATTTAGGTCTTCAGCCCATTTTTTAATTGGATTGTTTGTTTTTTTGATTTTGAGCTCCATGAGCTGTTTGTATATTTTGGAGATTAATCCTTTGTCTGTTGTTTCATTTGCAAATATTTTCTCCCATTCTGAGGGTTGTCTTTTTGTCTTGTTTATGGTTTCCTTTGCTGTGCAAAAGTTTTAAGTTTCATTAGGTTCCATTTGTTTATTTTTGTTTTTATTTCCATTACTCTAGGAGGTGGGTCAAAAAATATCTTGCTGTGGTTTATGTCAAAGAGTGTTTTTCCTATGTTTTCCTCTAAGAGTTTTATAGTGTCTGGTCTTACATTTAGGTCTTTAATCCATTTGGAGTTTATTTTTGTGTATGGTGTTAGGGAGTGTCCTAATTTCATTCTTTTACATGTAGCTGTCCAGTTTTCCCAGCACAACTTACTGAAGAGGATGTCTTTTCTCCATTATATATTCTTGCCTCTTTATCAAAGATAAGGTGACCATATGTTCATGGGTTTATCTTTGGGCATTCTATCCTGTACCATTGGTCTATATTTCTGTTTTTGTGCCAGTACCATACTGTCTTGATTACTGTAGCTTTGTAGTATAGTTTGAATTTGGGGTGCCTGTTCCTCCAGCTCTGTTTTTCTTTCTCAAGATTGCTGTGGCTATTCATGGTCTTTTGTGTTTCCATACCTATTGTAAAATGTTTTGTTCTAATTCTGTGAAGAATGCCATTGGTAGTTTGATAGGAATTGCATGGAATCTGTAGATTGCTTTGGGTAGTATAGTCATTTTCACAATATTGATTCTTCCAATCCAAGAACATGTTATATTTCTCCGTCTGTTTATATCATCTTTGATTTCTTTCATCAGTGTTTTATAGTTTTCTGAGTACCAGTCTTTTGCCTCCTTAGGTAGGTTTATTCCTAGGTATTTTCGTCTTTTTGTTGTGATGGTAAATGGGATTGTTTCCTTAATTTCTCTTTCTGATTTTTCGTTGTTAGTGTATAGGAATACCAGAGATTTCTGTGCATTAATTTTGTATCCTGCAACCTTACCAAATTCCTTGATTAGTTCTAGCAGTTTTCTGGTAGCATCTTTAGGATTTTCTATGTACAATATCGTGTCATTTGCAAACTGTGACAGTTTTACTAATTCTTTCCCAATTTGTATTCCTTTTATATCTTTTTCTTCTCTGATTGCATGGCAAAGACTTCCAAAACTATGTTGAATAAGAGTGGTGAGAGTGGACATCCTTGTCCTGTTCCTGATGTTAGTGGAAACGCTTTCAGTTTTTCACCGTTGAGTATGATGTTTGCTGTGGGTTTGTCATATATCGCCTTTATTGTGTTGAGGTAGGTTCTCTCTATGCCCATTTTCTGGAGAGATTTTATCATAAATTGGTGTTGAATTTTGTCAAAAGCTTTTTCTGCATCTATTGAGATGATCATATGGTTTATATTCCTTAATTTGTTAATATGGTGTATCACAGTGGTTTGCGTATATTGAAGAATCCTTGCATCCCTGGGATAGATCCCACTTGATCATGGGGTATGATCCTTTTAATATGTTGTTGGATTCTGTTTGCTAGTATTTTGTTCAGGATTTTTGCATCTATGTTCATCAGTGATATTGGTCTATATTTTCCTTTTTTTGTGATATATATTTTTGGTTTTGGTATCAGGGTGATGGTGGCCTCGTAGAATGAATTTGGGAGTGTTCCTTCCTCTGCAATTGTTTGGAAGAGTTTGAGAAGGATCGGTGTTAGCTCTGCTTTAAATGTTTGATAGAATTAGGCTGTGAAGCCATCTGGTCTTTGACTTTTGTTTGTTGGAAGATTTTTAATTACAGTTTCAACTTCATTATTTGTAATAGGTCTGTTTATATTTTCTAATTCTTCCTGGTTCAGTCTTGGAAAATTGTACTTTTCCAAGAATTTGTCCATTTCTTCGTGGTTGTCCATTTTATTGGCCTATAGTTGTTTGTAGTAGTCTCTTATAATCCTTTGTATTTCTGCAGTGTCAGTTGTGATTTCTCCTTTTTCATTTCTAATTTTATTGATTTGCATCCTCTCCTTTTTTTTCCTTGATGAGTCTGGCTAAGGATTTATCAATTTTGTTTATCTTCTCAAAGAATCAACTTTTAGTTTTATTGATCTTTGCTATTGTTTTCTTCATTTCTGTTTCATTTATGTCTGCTCTGATCTTTATGATTTCTTTGCTTCTACTGAGTTTGGGTTTTCTTTTTTCTTCTTTCTCTGGTTGCTTTGGTATAGGGTTAGATTGTTTATTTGAGATTTTTCTTGTTTCTTGAGGTGAGATTGAATTGCTATAAACTTCCCTCTTAGAGCTGCTTTTGCTGTGTCCCATAGGTTTTGGGTCGTCGTGTTTTCATTGTCATTTGTTTCTCTGTATTTTTTAAATTTCTTCTTTAATTTCTTCAGTGATCTCTTGGTTATTTAGTAACACACTGTTTAGCCTCCTTGTATTTGTGTATTTTACAGATATTTTCCTGTAATTGATTTGCAATCTTATAGCGTTGTGGTCAGAAAAGATGCTTGATATGATTTCAATTTTCTTAAATTTTCTGAGGCTTGACTTGTGACCTAAGATGTGATCTATCCTGGAGAATATTCCATGTGCATTTGAGAAGAAAGTGTATTCTGCCACTTTTGGGTGGAGTGTTCTATAAATATCAGTTAAATCTATCTGTGTCTATTGTGTCATTCAAAGCTTGTGTTTCCTTATTTATTTTCTGTTTGCATGATCTGTCCATTGGTGTAAGTGGCGTGTTAAAGTCCCCTACTATTATTATGTTACTGTCGATTTTACCTTTCATGGTTGTTAGCATTTGCCTTATGTATTGAGGTGCTTCTATGTTGGGTGCATACATATTTATAATTGTTATATCTTCTTGGATTGATCCCTTGATCATTTTGTAGTGTCCTTCCTTATCTCTTGTAAGAGTCTTTATTTTAAAGTCTATTTTATCTGATACGAGTATTGCTACTCCAGCTTCCTTTTGATTTCCCTTTGCATGGAATATCTTTTTCCATCCCTTAGCTTTCAGTCTGTATGTGTCCCTAGGTCTGAAGTGGGTCTCTTGTAGACAGCATATATATGGGTCTTGTTTTTGTATCCATTCAGCCAGTTTGTGTCCTTTGGTTAGGGCATTTAATGCATTTACATTCAAGGTTATTATCAATATGTATGTTCCTATTGACATTTTATTAATTGTTTTGGGTTTGTTTTTGTGGGTCTTTTTCTTGTCTTGTGTTTCCCCCCTAGAGAAGTTTCTTTAGCATTTGCTGTAAAGCTGGTTTGGTGGTGCTGAATTCTCTTACCTTTTGTTTGTCTGAAAAGCTTCTGATTTCTCCGTCGAATCTGAATGAAATCCTTGCTGAGTAGAGTAATCTTGGTTGTAGGTTCTTCTCTTTCCTCACTTTAAGTGTATCCTGCCACTCCCTTCTGGCCTGCAGAGTTTCTGCTGAAAAATCAGCTGATAACCTTATGGGGATTCCTGTGTATGTTATTTTTTGTTTTTCCCTTGCTGCTTTTAATATTTTTTCTTTGAATTTAATTTTTGTTAGTTTGATTAATATGTGTCCTGATGTGTTTCTCCTAGAGTTTATCCTTATGGGACTCTCTGCACTTCCTGGACTTGGTGACTATTTCATTTCCCACGTTATGGAAGTTTTTGACTATAATCTCTTCAAATATTTTCTCAGACCCTTTCTTTTTCTCTTCTTCTGGGACCCCTATAATTTGAATATTGGTGCATTTAGTGTTGTCACAGAGGTCTCTGAGATTGTCTTCAATTCTTTTCATTCTTTTTTCTTTATTCTGCTCCTTGGCAGTTATTTCCACCATTTTGTCTTCCACCTCACTTATTCTTCCTTTTGCCTCAGTTCTTCTGTTATTGATTCTTTCTAGTGTATATTTCATTGCAGTTATTGTGTTGTTCATCCCTGTTAAACATTTCTTGTAATTTTTCAATCCGTGCCTCCATTCTATTTCTGAGATTCTGGATCATCTTTGCTATCATTACTCTGATCCTTTTTCAGGTAGATTGCCTATTTCCTCCTAATTTATTTGGTCTTGTAGGTTTTTACCTTGCTTCTTCGTCTGTGATGTATTTTTTTGCTGTCTGTGTTTTTTTTTTTTTTGTTGAGTGGGATTGTGTTCCTGTCTTACTGGTTGTTTGGACTGAGGCTTCCAATACTGGAATTTGTAGGCTGTTTGGTAGAGCTGGGTCTTGGTGCTGAGATGAGGACCTCCGTGAGACCTCACTCCTATGAATATTCCCTGGGGTCTGAGGCTCTCTGTTAATCCAGTGGATCGGACTTGGAACTCCCACCGCAGGAGCTTCAGCCCAACCCCCGGCTTGTGAACCAAGATCCTGCAAGTCACACGGGGTGGGAAAAAAAAAAAGAACAATAACAAAGTAAAAAATAAAATTAGACTAGGAAACTAACAGATACGTTATGAAGAATATAAAGATAAACATATAGATGAAACAACAACTGGAAGGTAAAACTGAACCACAATAGTAAAAAAGAGGAGGAGAAAAAAGAAAAAGTGGAAAAGGCCATGGCTGTGGTGGGTGGGGCCTAAGCAGGGGCAGGGTTTGGATGGTGGGCGGGGCCTATGCTTAGGACCCACAGGGCTGGAAAAGGCCCTGGGGCGTTTAGGGGGTGGGGCTTAGGCTCAAAGGAACTGAAGGGGCCCTGGCGTGCTCTCCACCTCTGATCTCCCTAGCCTCCCTCCTATGCCCCCAGGACCCACATGGCCTCGAGGGGGCCATTGAGGGTGGGGGACCCGGCCTGGGAGCCCAGCAGGTTTCCCGGGCTTGGGTGGGCGGGGCCCTCCACTCCTCTCCCACCCCTCTGGTCCTGGAGGGGCCCTCCTGACTGCCTGTCTTCTCCCCCCAACCCCTGGCCTCTCCTGTTCTCCCCCTACACTCCCAGGACCAACACAGCACAGAGGGGGCCTCTGAGGGCGTAAGACCCTGCCAGAGAGCCGGGCAGACTTCCCCAGCCTTGAGCAGGGGAAATCCTGGGTGCGCTCACCCCTGATCCAAGCCCCTGAGGGTCCCTCCAGGTGTGGGAACCCCTCCCCCTTCTCAGCCACCCCTCAGGGGTTACAAAACTATTATAGGAATAGTACAAAGAACTCCTGTATACCCTTTTACCAGAGACCCCGTTCAAGTTTCTCAATATTGTTCTTTACACAGAATGGATTCAACCTAGGATTCACCTAGTCGCCAGTCTCTTTCAGTGGAACACTTTCTCACTCTTGCCTTGACTTTCATGACCTTGACAGTTTTGAAGATTACAGAACAGTCATTTTGTAGAATGTGACTTAATTTGTTTTTTAAAAAGTAAAAAGAAATTTTATTGAGATATAATTGACATATAATATTGTATAAATTTGAAGTGTATGACATGTTGATTTGGTACACTTATATGTTGCAATATGATTACTGCAGTAGTGTTAGCTAACACCTTTATCATGTCACATAAATATCATTTTTTTGTGTTGAGAACAGTTAAGCTCTAGTCTTTTAGCAATTTTAAAATTTATAGCACAGTATTGTTGACTGTAATCACTATGTTGTACATTAGATTTCTAGAACTTATCTATTAGTTGCAAGTTTGAACCCTTAAACCCTTCCCAGTTCCCCCATGCTTACCAAATTAAGGTTTGTTCAAAGTTGCCTCATGATTAGACCAGGTTATGAATTTGGGGCCAAAAGATCATAGAAGTGATTCTATTGGGTGGCATGCAGGATCAATTTACTCTATTGTTGGTGGTGCTAACTTGGATTTCTTAGTTAAAATGGTGTCTTCCAGGTTTCGCCTATGTAAACTTAAGTATTTTTTCCCTTTGTTATTTCTAAGTGTTTTGTGAGGTGATACTTTGAGACTATGTAAAATCCAATTTCTCATCCCACTTGCACCATCCATGGAGATTTCTTGCCTAAATTAGTACTGTGAAGGTTGACAACTGGCTATTTTTCTAATTCCATCCTTCTTTTTATATTCATTTGCTGATATTCTACTATAATTTTTACTGTGCTAAAATATATAAAATTTGCCATTTTAACCATTTTAAGTGTACAATTCAGTGGCATTAAGTACATTCACAGTGTTGTACAACCATCACCACTCTGTACCCATAGAAATTATGTACCTATTACACAATTACTCCTCATTACTGCCTCCCCTGCTAACCTCTAATTTACTTTCTGTCTCTATGAATTTGCTTCTTCTAAATATTTCATATAAGTGGAATCATACAGTATTTATCCTTTTATGTCTGGCTTATTTCATTTAGCATTAATATTTTCAAGGTCCATGTTGTGGCATGTATCGAAACTGTATTCCTTTCTATGGTTGAATAATATTTCATTTTATGTATATACCTCATTTTGTTTATCTGTTCATGAATTGATGGATGCTTGAGTTGTTTCCACCTTTTGGTTATTGTGAATAGTGCTGCTATGAACATTGATGTACAAGTATCTGTTCGAATCCCTGTTTTTAATTCTTTTGGATATATATCTAGGACTGGAATGGTTGGTAACATGGTAATTTTATGTTTAACTTTTTGAAGAACCACCAAACTGTTTTTCATAGTGGCTGCACCATTTTACATTCCCACCAGCAGTTGAATGAGGGTTCTAGTTCCTCCACATCCTCACCAACACTTGTTATTTTCTGGGCTTAAAAAAAATGATTATTCTAGCCATCTTAGTAGGTGTGAAGTGGTTTCTCATTGTGCCTTTGGTTTGCATTTTCCTGATATCTAATGACATTGAGCATCTTTTCATGTGCTTATTGGCTATTTATATAGCTTCTTTGGAGAAATGTCTATTAAAGTCCTTTGCCTCTTTTAAAATTCGGTTGTTTTTTTAAGATTACAAATGTATTAATATCAAGTTAAATGTTGTTATAAATGGTGTTATAAGCTGCTGAACATTAAAAGAAATTAGCATTTCTTCTGGTGCCAGTTTTTACAAAATGCTGTGAACTGAACTGTGTCCCCTCTGCCCCGAGTTCGGATGCTGAAGCCCTAACTCTCAATGTGTTTGGTGATAGCACCTTTGGGAGGTAATTAGGTTTAGACGAGGTAGGGCCCTCGTGATGAGATTAGTACCCTTATAAGAAGAGGCACCAGAGAACTTGCTTTCCTCGCACCCTCTGCCCCACCATGCAAGAAGGAAGCTGTCTGCAAACCAGGAAGAGAGCCTTCACCATAGAAGAGTGTTGGCTAAACCTTGATCTTGGACTTTCTAGCCTTCAGAACTGTAAGAAATAAATTCTGTTGTTTAAATAAAAAAATAAATAAATAAAATTGGGTTGTTTTTCCTACAGTGAGGTATCACCTCACTCCAGTCAGAATGGCCATCATCGAGGTTCTTCCCTGATGGCGCAGTGGTTAAGAATCTGCCTGCCAATGCAGGGGACAAGGGTTCGAGCCCTGGTCCAGGAAGATCCCACATGCTGCAGAGCAACTAAGCCTGTGTGCCACAACTACTGAGCCTGAACTCTAGAGCCTGCGAGCCACAGCTACTAGGCCACGTACCACAACTACTGAAGCCCGTGCACCTAGAGGCCGTGCTCCGCAAAAAGAGAAGCCACCGCAATGAGAAGCCTGTGCACTGCAACGAAGAGTAGCCCCTGCTCGCCGCAACTAGAGAAAGCCTGTGCGCAGCAACGAAGACCCATTACAGCGATAAATAAATAAATAAATAAATAAATAAATTTTTAAAAAATTAAAAAGAATGGCTATCATCAAAAAGTCTAAAAATAAATGCTGGAGAGGGTGTGGAGAAAAAGGAACCCTCCTACACTGTCAGAGGGAATGTAAATTGATGCAGCCACTATGGAGAACAGTGTGGAGGTTCCTTAAAAAACTAAAAACAGAGTTACCATATACGATCCTGCAATCCCACTCCTGGGCATATATCCGGAGAAAGCTATAATTCAAAAAGATACTTGCACCCCAATGTTCATTGCAGCACTATTTACAATAGCCAAGACATGGAAGCAACCTAAGTGTCCATCAACAGATGAATGGATAAAGAAGATGTGTGTGTGTGTGTGTGTGTGTGTGTGTGTGTGTATATGTATATATGAACACAATGGAATATTATTCAGCCATAAGAAAGAATGAAATAATGCTATTTGCAGCAACATGGGTGGACATAGAGATTATCATACTAAGTGAAGTAAGCCAGACAAAGACAAATATGATACTGCTTATATGTGAAATCCAAAAAAAAAGATACAAATGAGCTTATTTACAATATACAAACCGACTCAGAGACATAGAAAACAAACTTTTGTTTACCAAAGGGGAAAAGTGGGGGGAGGGATAAATTAGGGGTTGGGATTAACATATACACACTACTATTTATATAAAATAGATGACCAACAAGGACCTACTGTATAGCACAGGGAACTATGCTCCATACTCTGTAATAACCTATATGGGAAAAGAATCCCTCTCTCTCTCTCTCTCTCTCTCTCTCTCTCTCTATATATATATATATATATATATATATATATATATATATACACACACACATGTATATATAATATACATATATATATGTATATATATATGCAAACGTATATATATATATATATGTGTATATATATGTATATATATCTGAATCACTGTGCTGTACACCTGATAGCATGACATTGTTAAAATCAACTATACTTCAGGAAAAATAGGGCTGTTTTTCTTTTGGTTGTTGAGTTGTAAGACTTCTTTATATAGTCTGGATATTAAACCCTTATATGATTTGCAAGTATTTTTGCCCATTTTGTGGGTTGTCTTTTCACTTTTTTTTTTTTCACTTTTTTTGATAGTGTCCTTTGATGAACAAAATTTTTTCATTTTGATGAAGTACAATTTATCGGTTTCTTTTGTTGCCTGTGCTTTTGGTGTCATATTTAAGAAACTATGACCAAATTCAAGGTCATGAAGGTTTTCCCCTATATTTTTCTCTGAGAGTTTTACAGCTTTAGCTCTTAAATTCAGGCGTTTGATCCATTTTGAGTTAATTTTGTGTATGGTGTAAGGTAAGGGTCTAACTTCATTATTTTACATGTGGATATCCAATTATTCTAGTACAATTTGTTGAAGAGATTATTCTTTCCCAAGTGAATGTTCTTGCATCCTTGTCGAATCCTAAAGATGCTACCAGAAAACTACTAGAGCTAATCAGTGAATTTGGTAAAGTAGCAGGATACAAAATTAATGCACAGAAATCTCTGGCATTCCTATACACTAATGATGGAAAATCTGAAAGTGAAATTAAGAAAACACTCCCATTTACCATTGCAACAAAAAGAATAAAATATCTAGGAATAAACCTACCTAAGGAGACAAAAGACCTGTATGCAGAAAATTATAAGACACTGATGAAAGAAATTAAAGATGATACAAATAGATGGAGAGATATACCATGTTTTTGGATTGGAATAATCAACATTGTGAAAATGACTCTACTACCCAAAGCAATCTACAGATTCAATGCAATCCCTATCAAACTACCACTGGCATTTTTCACAGAACTAGAACAAAAAATTTCACAATTTGTATGGAAACACAAAAGACCCCGAATAGCCAAAGCAGTCTTTTTTTTTAAAAAATATTTATTTATTTATTTATTTATTTATTTATTTATTTATGGCTGTGTTGGGTCTTCGTTTCTGTGCGAGGGCTTTCTCTAGTTGTGGCAAGCGGGGGCCACTCTTCATCGCGGTGCGCGGGCCTCTCACTATCGTGGCCTCTCTTGCTGCGGAGCACAGGCTCCAGAATGCGCAGGCTCAGTAATTGTGGCTCACGGGCCCAGCCGCTCCGCGGCATGTGGGATCTTCCCAGACCAGGGCTCGAACCCATGTCCCCTGCATTGGCAGGCGGATTCTCAACCACTGCGCCACCAGGGAAGCCCACCAAAGCAGTCTTGAGAACGAAACATGGAGCCGCTGGAATCAGGCTCCCTGACTTCAGACTATACTACAAAGCTACAGTAATCAAGACAGTATGGTACTGGCACAAAAACAGAAATATAGATCAATGGAACAGGATAGAAAGCCCAGAGATAAACCCACACACATATGGTCACCTTATCTTTGATAAAGGAGGCAAGAATATACAGTGGAGAAAAGACAGCCTCTTCAATAAGTGGTGCTGGGAAAAGTGGAGAGCTACATGTAGAAGAATGAAATTAGAACACTCCCCAACACCATGCACAAAAATAAACTCAAAATGGATTAAAGACCTAAATGTAAGGCCAGACACCATCAAACTCTTAGAGGAAAACATAGGCAGAACACTCTATGACATAAATCACAGCAAGATCCTTTTTGACCCACCTCCTAGAATAATGGAAATAAAAACAAAAATAAACAAATTGGGCCTAATGAAACTTAAAAGCTTTTGCACAACAAAGGAAACCATAAACAAGACCAAAAGACAACCCTCAGAATGGGAGAAAATATTTGCAAGGGAAGCAACTGACAAAGGATTAATCTCCATAATTTAAAGCAGCTCATGCAGCTCAATATCAAAAAAACAAATAACCCAATCCAAAAATGGGCAGAAGACCGAAATAGACGTTTCTCCAAAGAAGATATACAGATTGCCAACAAACACATGAAAGAATGCTCAACATCACTAATCATTAGAGAAATGCAAATGAAAACTACAATGAGGTATCACCTCACACCAGTCAGAATGGCCATCATCAAAAAATCTGGAAACAATAAATGCTGGAGAGGGTGTGGAGAAAAGGGAACCCTCTTGCACTGTTGGTGGGGATGTAAATTGATACAGCCACTATGGAAAACAGTATGGAGGTTCCTTAAAAAACTACAAATAGAACTACCATACGACCCAGCAATCCCACTACTGGGCATATACCCTGAGAAAGCCATAATTCAAAGAGTCATGTACCAAAATGTTCATTGTAGCTCTATTTACAATAGCCAGGACATGGAAGCAACCTAAGTGTTCATCGACAGATGAATGGATAAAGAAGATGTGGCACATATATACAATAGAATATTACTCAGCCATAAAAAGAAACGAAATTGAGTTATTTGTCGTGAGGTGGATGGACCTAGAGTCTGTCATACAGAGTGAAGTAAGTCAGAAAGAGAAAAAGAAATACCGTATGCTAACACATATATATGGAATCCAAAAAAAAAAAATGGTCATGAAGAACCTAAGGGGCAAGATGGGAATCAAGACAGACCTACTAGAGAATGGACTTGAGGATACCGGGAGGGGGAAGGGTAAGCTGGGACAAAGTGAGAGAGTGGCATGGACATATATACACTACCAAACGTAAAGTAGATAGCTAGTGGGAAGCAGCTGCATAGCACAGGGAGATCAGCTCTGTGCTTTGTGACCACCTAGAGGGGTGGGATAGGGAGGGTGGGAGGGAGGGAGACGCAAGAGGGAAGAGATATGGGAACATATGTATATGTATAACTGATTCACTTTGTTACAAAGCAGAAACTAACACACTATTGTAAAGCAATTATACTCCAATAAAGATGTTAAAAAAATAAAATAAACTAAAATCTTCACCATCTAAAAAAAAAATCATTTGACCATAGATATCAGTTATATTTCTGTGCTTTCTATTGTATTGTATTGGTCTATATGTCTATTTATATACCAGTATCACACTGATTATTGTAACTTGGTTGTACTGTACATTTGAAATCAGGAAGTGGGAGATTTCCAACTTTGTTCTTTTCCAAAATTATTTTGGCTCCTCTGGGTCCCTTGAGAATCTATATGAATTTTAGCATAGGTTTTTTTTTTAAGTTTTATTTATTTATTTATTTATGGCTGTGTTGGGTCTTCATTTCTGTGCGAGGGCTTTCTCTAGTTGCGGCAAGCGGGGCCACTCTTTATCACGGTGCGCGGGCCTCTCACTATCGTGGCCTCTCCTGTTGCGGAGCACAGGCTCCAGACGCGCAGGCTCAGCAATTGTGGCTCACGGGCCCAGTTGCTCCACGGCATGTGGGAACCTCCCAGACCAGGGCTCGAACCCATGTCCCCTGCATTGGCAGGCAGACTCTCAACCACTGTGCCACCAGGGAAGCCCTTAGCATAGGTTTTTAAAATTTCTTCAAAAAGGGCTATTGAGCTTTTGATAGGTGTTACGTTGAATCTATGTATCTCTTTGGATAGTGTCATTTTTACAATACTGTCTTTCAACCCATGAGAGTGAGATGTCTTTCTGTTTATTTAGGTCTTTAATTTCTTTCAGCAGTGTTTTCTAGTTTTCAGTGTACAAGTCTACACCTCCTTGGTTAAGTTTATTCCTAAATATTTTATTCTTTTTGATGATATTGTAAATGGGATTTTTTTCTTAATTTTCTTAATTGATTGCTCATTTCTGGTGTATAGAAATGTAACTGATTTTGTGTGTTGGTTTTGTAACCTGCAATTTTGCTGGATTCATTTATTACCTCTACATTTTTAAAAGGTTCTTTAGGATTTTATACATAGAAGATCATGTCACCTGTGAATAGAGATAGTTTTACTTCTTCCTTTCCAATATGGATGTCTTTTGTTTCTTTTTCTTGTTTAATTGCTCTGACTAGAACTTCCAGTACTAAGTTGAATAGATGTGATGAAAGCTGGCATCATGTCTTGTTTTTGATTTTAGAGGACAAGCTTTCTGTCTTTCACCATTGAATATGATGTTAGCTGTTTCTCATATACAGCTTTCACCATGTTGAAGAAGTTACCTTGTATTCCTTGTTTGTGTGTTTTTATTGTGAAAGGTTGTTGGACTTTGTGAAATGCTTTATTTTTAATCAATTGAGATTTGCGTGTGTTTTTTTCTATAAATTTTGATACATCATATTGTTTTCTTTATTGAGAGAAGATTGCGCTCATCAGGCAGCTTTACTGCTTAGTACTTCAGTGTATATTTCTTAAGAATAGAATAGCCCCTCTTTATAAACACAGTAAAGTGATCAAATTCAAGGAATTTAACATTCATAAGTTCTTTTTTTTTTAAGGGCATGTCCTAAAGCTTTTTTATTTTATTTTATTTATTTTTTGGCTGCATTGAACCCATGGCCCCTGCATTGACAGGTGGATTCTTAACCACTGTGCCACCAGGGAAGTCCCATAAATTCTTTAGTGTACAATCCATATTCTAATTTTGTTAATTGTACTTTATTATTAATTTTTTTAATAATTTTTTTTTTTGGCCATGCGGCATGTGGGATCTTAGTTCCCTGACCAGGGTTCAAACCTGTGCCCCCTGCATTGGAAGCATGGCATCTTAACCACTGGGCCACCAGGGAAGTCCTAATTGTACTTTATAGCATATGTTTTTTCCCTCCAGCCCAGGATCCAGTTCAGGGTTATGCTTTGCATTTAGTTGTTCTGTCTCTTTAGTATCCTTAGTAATTTGCCTTTATCTTTTATGAAATTGGCATTTTCAGAAGAGCTTTATTGAGGTATAGTAAATCACATACATTTAAATTGTACAGTTTGATGAGTTTTGGCATATGTATACACTCATGAAACCATCATTACAATCAAGATTATGAGCCTTTCCATAACCCCCAAAAGATTTCTTTTGTCCTTCCTCTTCCCCCTCCCCTGCCACCTCCTTCATACCCAGGCACCACTGATTAATTTTGTCTTTATAAATTTGTCTGCATTTTCTGGAATTTTTATGTAAATGGAATCATACAGTATATCCTTTTTTTGATTTGACTTCTTTCACTCAGTATAATGATTTTGAGATTTATCCATGTGTTTTTTCATATCAATAGTTTGTTCTTTTTTATTGCAGAGTAAAATTCTATTATATGGATATACCACAATTTGTTTATCCAGTCATCTGTTGATGTATATTCAGATTTTTTCCAGTTTTTAGCTGTTTTTAAATCTAATACAAATAGAACTGCTTTAAATATTCATGTATAAGTTTTTGTGTGGATATATGTTTTTATTTCTCTTGGGTATCGTAGGAGTGGAATGGCTGAGTCATATGTTAGATGTATGTTTAACATTTTATGAAACTAGTACAGTGTTTTCCTAAGAGGTTGAACCATTTTATGCTCCCACCAGCAGCATATGAGAGTGCAGGTTGCTTTACATCCTTACCAACACTTGGTATGGTCAGTCCTTTTACTTTTACCTATTAGAGTTGTGATATAGTGGTTTTATTGTTCCTTTATAAGAATTGCATTGCTTTTCTATTTGTTTTCATGATTATTCCTTTGTCTTTAGTTTTCAGCAGTTAGCTTATGGTGTGTCTGAGCATGATTTTTTTTGGACTTATCCTGTTAGGGATTTGCCGAGCTTCATTTTTTTAAACAATTTTATTGAGGTGTGATTGACAAACCAAAAACTGCATAATTAATCTATAAAGTTTGACAAGTTTAGAGGTAAGTATACATCTGAGAATTCATCACCACCAATCCGTGCCATAAACATATTAATTACCTCCAAAAGTTTCCTACCACCCTCTTTATTTATTATTATTTTTATAAGAACACTTAATATAAGATCTACCCTCTTAGAAAAATTTTAAGTATACAATACAGTATTGTTAACAGGCAATATGCTGTAAAGTAGATCTCTAGGACTTATTCATCTTGCATAACTGAAACTTTGTACCTTTTGACTAATACCTCCTCATTTTCTCCTTCCTCCACCCCTGGAAGCTACCATTTTACTCTGTGTTTCTATGAGTTGGACTATTTTAAATTCCTCATATAAGTCAGATCATGTAATATATTTGTCCTTTTGCACCTGCTTTTTTTCCCCTTAATATTTATTTATTTGGCTGCATTGGGTCTTAGCTGCCGTGCACAGTCTTCTCTCTAGTTGTGGCGTGCAGGTTCCAGAGCGCATGGACTTGGTTGCCCCTTGGCACGTGGGACCTCAGTTCCTGGACCAGGGATCAAATCCGCATCTCCAATACTCGGTCTCCAATTTTGAGCTCTCTTTCTCCTTTCTTGATTGAGCCGGCCTCTGAAAGGTTGGAAATAGATTCACTGGTGGTTTTTGTAAGGTTGCTGATCTGAGACATAGCTGAAGGTTCCTTTGCGGTTGGCTGGGGCGATTTATGGGGAATATTTGAGGGGGTGGCTGGGGAAGAGGACACCATGCTGGCTGTTGAAGTGGACAGAGGCGAAGTCGCTCTGGAAGCATGAGTTGTCTGCAGGCCGTCGGCTTCATCTTCTGCCTGCACCTTCCTCGTCAACTTTGAAGGTCGGGTGAATATGCCCTTTAAAGGCTCACACTGGAAATACCGAATTCCTGCCACTGAACCATCATTCTTGCCTATGGGTTCATCTAAAACGATCCTGGCCCGTTGGCCTGGTGCAAACTGGGTTTCTCCCAGGAACTGGATAAATCCAGTCTTGTTCCCATTCACCCAGACTCACTCTCCAACTCGAAAATCATCCACAAACTCCTCTTGTGTCTCAGCAGACGGAGTGCTTGATGCTTTTTCACTGGTTATTGTTTTTTCTCTTGGAGCTGCAACAGAAGCAGGTGTCTTCAAGGCTGTGCTTCCAGGCTTAAGGATCTTCGTAGGGGCCTTAAGCCCACTTGGTTTTAGCATACTCATTGTCCTTAGTATATCAGAGCTGTTTTTCCTTTGCCTGTTGCCACTATCTTTCTCCAGTCATTGATAGAACTGTGGGTGTTTCTATAGTGGAGTCAGTCTCTGGGTTAAATCATCGCTCACTGCCGCCACCTCGGTCACCGCCAGTCACCGCCACCTGCCCCACTGCAGCAGCAGCAGCAGCAGCAGCAGTAGCAGTAACAGCAGCCGCGCGGCCACCGCCTCCTGCCTCCGGGCTCGTCGGCTCCGGGTGGGGGAGAGCGTCACGCGCCGCCACGGGGCCGGGCAGGCGGGCATGTGCCACCTCTGCACCTGCTTTTTTAATGTAGCGTAATGTCCTCCAGGTTCATCAATGCTGTCACAATTGGCAGTTTTTCCTTCTTTTTTTTATAGCTGAATGATATTCCAGTGTATACATATACCACATTTTCTGTATCCATTCTTCCATCAATGGACATTTAAGTCGCTTCCATGTCTTAGCCATTGTGACTAATGCTGCAGTGAACGTGGCAGTGCAGATATCAATTTGAGATTATGATTTCAATTCCTTTGGTTGGATCACATGGTAGTTATGTTTTTAATTTTTTGAGGAACCCATAGTGTTTTCCATAGTGGCTGTACCAATTTACCAATTTACATTGCATTACAAGGATTCCATTTTCTCCACATCCTCAGTAGCATTTGTTATCTCTTGTCTTTTTTTTTTATTCTTTTTTAAATAAATTTATTTATTTTATGTATTTATTTTTGGCTGTGTTGGGTCTTTGTTGCTGCGCGTGGACTTTCTCTAGTTGCGGCGAGTGGGGGCTACTCTTTGTTGCAGTGCGCGGGCTTCTCACTGCGGTGGCTTCCCTCGTTGTGGTGCATGGGCTCTAGGCGTGTGGGCTTCAGTAGTTGTGGCACGCGGGCTCAGTAGTTGTGGCACACAGGCTCAGTAGTTGTGGCGCACACGCTTAGTTGCTCCGCGGCATGTGGGATCTTTCCAGACCAGGGATCGAACCTGTGTCCCCTGCATTGGCAGGTGGATTCTCAACCACTGCGCCACCAGGGAAGCCCCTCTCTTGTCTTTTTGATAATACCCATTCTAAAAGGTGTGAGGTAATATCTCATTGTGGTTTTGATCTACAATTTCCTGATGATTAGTGATGTTGAGTACGTTTTCATGTACCTATTTATTGGCCAAGTGCCTGGGACACCAATGGTTGGGAATTTAGGGGTTTTTTTGTTATAATCTTATAGGTACTTGATGCTCTGTTCTCTTTTTTTCAGTCTTTTTTCCTGTCTGCTTTTTAGACTGGATAATTTATATTGATCTATTTTCAAGTTTACTGTCTCTCTCCTTTTTCACATCCATTCTGCTATTGAGTCCATCCAGTGAGGTATTTGGGTTTTTTTTTTTTTAATTTTGCTTATTATATTTTCCAGTGTGAACATTCCCATTTGGTTCTTTATAGCTTCTATTTCAGGTGTTAGCAAACTTTCTGTAAAGGACAAGATATATTTTAGGCTTTGTGAATCACATACAGTCTATGTTGCATAATCCTTTTCAACAATCTTTCAAAATGTAAAAATAATTTTTGCTCATAGTCTGTGTTGGCCCACAGCTTGCAGTTTGCTGATCTCTGTTCTGTTTATTTGATGAGAGTTTCTATTTTTCTGTTTGTGTTGAGAGTGTTCATAATTGCATGTTCAAACAGTTTTATAATGGCTGCTTTAAAGTCCTTACTAGGTAATTCCAAATTCTGTGTCATCTCATTGTCAACTTCTGTTCATTGTCTTTTTTCATGTGAGTTGAGATTTTTAAGGGTCTTCATAGATTAGTTTTTTATTGTGTCTAGATATTTTGAATATTATGTTATGAGCCTCTGGGTCTTGTCTAAATTTTATAGAAATGTTGATGTTTTTATTTTAGCTGTCAATCAACCTGGTTAAATTCATGCCACAGTTTTCAAATTCTGGGGGCTGTGGTTCCAATATCAATTTAGTTTTCAAAGCCTGTGCAGTGCTATTCAGATTTGTCCTGCATGTGCAGGACACTCATTGGTCAGTCTGGTACTAGTGGATGTCTGTCCCTTAGTTCAGTTCTCACAGTCTTTGGTATGCTAATCAGGATTAGATCCATGCTTGCTCAGGCTGTTTATAAACAACATGATGGTGTTGCTTTTCTGGGCTCCTCTCTCCATCATCTTTTTAGTAGTTTCTGGTTCCCTTGAGCTACCCTTTTCAGTCCTCCAGCCAGTGACTCTCCATATCTGCAGTTGGACTACATCTGGGGCCAACCAGTGGGAAGTCAGAGAGAAAAAAAGCAATGTTTTTTCCCCATCCTCTTGGAACTGCAGCTCCCTGAATGGAGAGAAAGGTTTCTCTCCTCAAAGTTTCAATTCTTGTGGTTTCCCCTAGCTGCATTGTTGTTGCCACCATGGAATTGCTTGGGGACTGAGTCACAGAGAATGGAGGAAAGAAAAAATAAAAACCAAAACAGGATTTCTGTACTCTCTCTGAATAACTCAAGCCAGAACTAGAGATGCTTTCTCAGTCTGAAGCACAATGCTCACTGCTTAGTTTCTGGCTATGCATTAATTTAGACTAGGGTATACCAGAGGAAAAGAATGGTAAGTTCACTACCAGGTTGGTGTTACTTTGAATTCTGGTATTCTTCCCCTATCTGCCTTCTGTTCTTTTCTTTTCCGAGACTTTGAATAGCTCCATGCAGTTAGTTCAGGTTTTATAGTTAACATTCATTCAGTGGGAGAGAAAGGGTGGCATGTGTTTATTATATCTTACATACTCAGAACTGTAACTCTATTTATTTTGATACTCAAATTTTCCCAGATTTGGCCGCTAGGAGCCCCTTTAAGCTGACTTCTATGTCTTTTTAACATATTGCCATCGCTTGTGAACATTTCTTTCCTTTCTGGCTCCCTAAAATGTTCCAGGCTCGTCCTGTACTCTCCTGCTCAAGCCATGGAATTAGCTCTTTTTCTCTCAGGAGCCTTGGTTCCTTTTGGTGGAAAATGTTATTCAGAAGCCAAAATCTGGGCACTAGGTGTGCTTATTGTTTTGGGGTGTCACTGCTGTCAGATCCTCTCAGTGAACTGAGCATATATATACACTTAAACATTTGTTTATATACATACATATTTATATATAACATATACATATGTAATATATACACATATTTCCACCCATATTTATCTGTGTCATGTATCTATCTATCTATCTATCTAATCTACTGAAAACCATGATACCTTCAATTCTAGTCCAACACCAAAGTATTCATCTTAGTGTTCTTCCTTTCCATATTTCTAATTCTCTTCTCCAGTAATGAGGAACCTGGCTTCTATTATCCTTAATGTATTTGCTTATTTAATCAGTCCCTCTGTATGTAACCAGTCTCCCATCCCCTCTGCCACCCTCTCCAGTGTGAGGGTGCCCTACTCTCCCTGTTCATGCTCTGAATCTTTATTCTGGGTGTACATCCTCCGCACCCTGGTCCAACACCGTATGCCTGGCCATTACTCCATGTAGATGCTCTGTTACTGGGCTCTGACTCTCTGTGCTCATCCCCTGGGTGAATGAACAATACATTTTTATACTGCTAGAATCTTATCAAGGAAACCACGCAGTTCCCAGAGTCTCTGTCCCTCTGGAAAATTATAGAACTTTAAAAGTAAATTCCTAAAACCCTGTAAGTCAAGTGATTATGTTACAGAGAAGAGAAAGTATACACAGAAACTGGGTACGAGGCATGGCTGACTTGATGTCAACATGTCTGTATTCCTTAGAAGAGGATTTTATGAAGTTCTAAAAAACCAAAAACCAAAATACCTACTCTAAAGTAAAACTCAATTAGCTTCTATTTTAAAGTACATGTATGCCACACAACACTTCTAGGAGCTTGATGGAAGTGTTGCGAAATCATGCGAATCATGCGAAATAATGAAATGGTTGGAAATAATTGGTTTGGTGTATAGCTTCTGTAGGTACATAGTGAAAAATCAATTAACTGGATTAATTGGGACATAGTGATATGTTGTTTAACTGAACTTCGTTTTGTGAGAGGAAATTCTAGCAATTTAAGCATTTATTTAAAAGTGCATATACTTACTTACCTTGGTAAGTAGAACATAGAGACAGTTTCTTTGATATTTGAGACTCTTGTAATTACTCAAAACAAGGTTCATGATCTGTGTAGAATATTATAGAAGGGACTACTTACTAGTGTGGCCAGTTGTAAGATATTTCACTGCTCTGAAAATCAGTGTCCTCATCTGTAAAATGATTGCATGACAACAAGTTAACAAGTGTCCCTTCAGTACAAAAATTCCTATTCTTGATTTAGAGAGGCCCTGGGCCAGATCCCAGAATGTATGTGTCTATGTGTGCATTTTTAATGGCAAAAATCTCTTAACAGGTTGTTTACTTATTTAACTTTTTCTCCTCAAAGTTTGAAACTTTAATCAGAATTTTATTTTTATTAGTTGATTTGTGTGTTCGACTTGCTTTTATCTTTCATTTCTATTCTTAGCTTGCTCTAGAATTTATTTTCAGTGTAGAGTTTTAATTCATTATGAAAGTTTCATTTACACAAGGAAAAAGGCCAGTGGGACTCTGGAACCCTTCGAAGTAATTAATTCAAGATTCAGCTAGATTTCATTGCTGTTCTGTAGGGGCACAAAGCTTTTAAGTGAAGTCTAAGCTGCCTGGACTTTATTATCATGATTTTATTCTCTTTTGCCTACTTAAACTTACCATTTTATAGCCAAATATTTGAAACATGTGTGTAAGATTGTGTATGTCTCTCCTTCCATAGCAAACTCTAATCTCATAGCACACAAATGAATTACTCCTCTGAAAGTAAAATTCAGTTTTCTGCCTGTTGTGGCTAGTGGGATATGATTGCTTTCTCTGACCCTTTCCACCCACTGCTTCGTGTATCTGGGAGAGTGTTAACTCACTTAAGGGTATCAACTTCATTACAAACTCAGAATCATTTGAGCCTTAAATATGACTTACTGGAATCTTTGTAATGGCATGTTCCATTAAATTTTAAGTGAGTTATATACTTTTTAACTAAATACCTATAGCATATGGAAAGCCTGGTCAGACTTGTTCATGTTCTTGGCTGCAGTGAGGCTCTTTATGTAGCCATTAGAACATTAATGCTTCCAACAAATATCAATGTTTATTTTTAATTCAGGCTATCATTGTTATTTTTAAATGTATATGGTTTACTTTTTATGCCTACTTTTTATGCATAATTTTAATTTTTTATCAGTGTATATATGCACATAGTTTAAAGAGAAAAATAATTCTACAATTCATGTTTCAAAATTACCTGTCCCACACCCCTCTTCTTTTTGTACCTTTAAAATGTTACTCTACCATCACTTCTATCTAGTTACAGAACATTTTTAGCACCCCAAAGTAAAATCCCATACTGTTGGAAACACCAGTCTGCTTTCTATATCTATGGATTTAATTTGTGACTGAATGATATTCCATTGTATGGATATACCACAGTTTCTTTATCCATCATTGGTTGATGGACATCTGAGTTGTTTCCACCTTTTGACTATTGTGAATATTGCAGTTATGAACATTTGAGTACAAGTATTTGAGTACCTGTTTTCAATTTTTTTAGATATATACCTAGGACTGGAATTGCTGGGTCATATGATAATTCTGTGTTCAACTTTTTGATGAAGTGTCAAATTGTTTTCCACATTGGCTATATATACCACTTTACATTATCATCAACAATCTATGAGGGTTCCAGTTTCTCCATTTCCTCACCAATGCTTCTTATTTTCCGACTTTTAAAATTAAAGCCATCCTAGTGCGTGTGAAGTGGTATCTTGATTTGCATTTCCTTAATGACTTAATGTTGAATGACTTAACGTTGAACATCTTTTCATGTGCTTGTACAAATGTTCACCATTTGTATGGCCATTTTCTGTTCTTTGGAGGAATGTGCGTTCAAGTCTTCTGCGCATTAAAAAAATTTTTTTAATTAAAAAAATTTTTGACTGCACCACATAGCTTGCGGGATCTTAGTTCCCCGACCAGGGATTGAACCTGTGCCCCCTGCAATGGAAGCGTGGAGTCCTGACCACTGGACTGCCAGGGAATTACCATTTGCCCATTTTTAAATTAGATTATCTTTTGGTGACTGAGTTATAGTATTTTGGCTACTACACATGTGTCAGATATATCGTATGATTTGCAGATATTTTCTGTATACTCTATGTTGTATATTCATTCTCTTGATAGTATCCTTTCATGTACAAAAGTTTTAAATTTTTTTTTAAGATTTTTTTAATGCTTTTTATAAAATTTATTTTTTTAATTTATTTATTTTTGGCTACATTGGGTCTTCGTTGCTGTGCGTGGGCTTTCTCTAGTTGCGGAGAGTGGGGGCTACTCTTCGTTGCGGTGCGCAGGCTTCTCATTGTGGTGGCTTCTCTTGTTGGGGAGCACGGGCTCTAGAGTGCAGGCTCAGTAGTTGTGGTGCACGGGCTTAGTTGCTCTGTGGCATGTGGGATCTTCCCAGACCAGGGCTCAAACCCGTGTCCCCTGCATTGGCAGGCAGATTCTTAACCACTGCGCCACCAGGGAAGCCCCAGAAGTTTTAAATTTTGATGAAATCCAACTTATTCACTTTTTCTTCCATTGCTTGTGCTTTGGGGTGTCAGATCTAAGATTCCACTGCCAAATCCAAGGTTATGATAATTTACCCATGTATTTTCTTCTAAGGTTTTTTTTTTATAGTTTTAGCAGTTAAAATGATAAGAATCTTTGACTCATTTTGACTTAATTTTTGTATATGGTGTTAGGTAGGGGTCCAAATTCATGTAGAAATCCAGTTTATCATTTGTTGAAGAGAGCATTTTTTCTCTTAATTGGTTTTGGCACTTTTGTCAAAAATCAATTGACTTTAGATGTCAGAGTTTATTTCTGTGTTCTCAGTTCTATTCCATTGGTCTGTATGTCTTTTCATTATGCCAGTACCATACTGGTGTTTTAAAATTATTTATTTAAAAAATTTTATTTTATATTGAAATACAGTTGATTTACAATATAGTGTTAGTTTTAGGTGTGCAGCAAAGTGATTCAGTTATACCTATACATATATCCATTCTTTTTCAGATTCTTTTCCCATATAGGTTATTACAGAATACTGAGTAGAGTTCCCTGTGATATACAGTACCATATTGTTTCAATTGCTGTAGCTTTATTGTACTGTACATCTGAAAAACAGATGTTTGAGACTTCCAAATTGTTTTTCTTTTTCAAGATTATTTTGGCTATTCAGGGTTCATCGCAATTCCATCTCAGTTAGAGGATTGGCTTTTCTATTTTTGCAAAAAAAGGCTGTTGGGATTTCGATAGGGATTCCATTGAATCTGTAGATCACTTTGGGGAGTATTGCCATCTTAACAATGTTAATTTTCCCATTCCATAAACATGGGATGTCCTCACATTTATTTATGTTTTCTTTAGTTTCTTTCAGCAATATTTTATAGTTTTCAGTGTACAAGTCTCGTACCTTCTTGATTAAATTTATTCCTAAGTATTTTAATCTTTTTGATGGTGTCATAAATGGAATTGTTTTCTTACTTTCCTTTTCAAGTTGTTCATTACTAACATATAGAAATATAACTGATTTTTGTGTGTTGATTTTATATCCTGCAACTGTGCTAAATTCACTTATCAGTTCTAGTAAGAATGTGTGTGTGTGTGTGCACTTTAACTTGTGTGTATTCCTCAGGATTTTCTACATTTGAGATCATGTCATATGTGAATAGAGATAATTTTACTTCTTCCTTTCCAATCTGGAGGCCTTTTATTTGTTTCCCTTGTCTAATTCCTCCAGTTAGAACTTCCGGTACAATGTTGAATGAAGTGGTGAAGGCAGGCATCCTTGTTCTTCATCTTAAGGGGAAAGTTTTCGGTCTTTTATCATTGAGTATTATGTTAGCTGAGGGTTTTTCAAAAATGCCCTTTATTAGATGGATGAAGTTCTCTTTCATTTCTAGTTTGTTTAGAGTTTTTTTTTCATGAAAGAGTGTTGGGTTATTGTTAAATGCATTTTTCCGCATCAGTTGAGCTATCACGTGTTTTTTTTTTTTCTTTCATCCTATTAATGTGGTGTGGTACATTGATTTATTTTCTTATGTTGGACTACCTTTGTATCCTGGGATAAATTCCACTTGGACATGATATATAAATTAATCCTTTTTATGTATTCCAGGATTCTATTAGCTAGTACAGTAAGTCCCCTACATACGAACCTTCAAGTTTAGAACTTTCAAAGATGCGAACGTGTGTTTGCATGTCCAGTCATGTAAGTTAGTTCACGTGTCTGGTGTACATTGTCACGTGCATGCATCCTCTACAAGTGGTTGTGCTTTTTTGTGCTTTACTGTACATTACTGTATACAGTACAGTAGTACAGTAACTTTATTTCAAGCCCAGGATGTCTGGAAGCAAGCGTAAAAGCAGCGGTGATGTAGCTGGTACTGCTAAGAAGTGCCAAGCGATAATGATGGAAACAAAAGTGAAAATAATTGAGAGAGTGGAGCGAGGCGAAAAGATGGTAGACGTCACTCATTCTTATAACATGAGTCATTTAACCATCGGCACGATTCTAGAGAACAAGGACAAGATCATGGAACATGTGAGGTCTGCTGTGCCGGTGATGTCGACAATAATATCGAAGAAGTGTGTAAAAGTGATGGAGGAGATGGAGAAACTTCTCAGTGTGTGGATGCAGGATCAGCATCAGCATCGAGTCCTGCTCAGCTTAATGCTGATTCAAGAGAAAGCTAAAAGCCTTCAAGAGAAACCTAAAAGACTTGAGAAAGAAACATGGCGAAGAATCAGAGGGAGCATCTTTTAACGCCAGCCATGGGTGGTTTCATTGGTTCAAGGTTAGAGCCAACCTTCACAACGTAAAAGTAAGTGGTGAGGCAGCGAGTGCAGATATGGTAGCTGCCTGGGAATTTCCTGAAACCCTTTGAGAAATTATTGATGAAGGCACGTATTTACCTGAGCAGGTTTTTAATGTGGATGAGATAGGACTGTACTGGAAGAGGATGCCAGACCAAAGTTACATCAGTAAGAAAGAAAAGTTGATGCCCAGCTATAAAGCAGCAAAATAGGCTAACTCTGTTGTTTGTTGGCAATGCTTCTGGCAATCTGAAGCTGAAGCCTCCCTTAGTTTATCATTCAGAGAACCGAAGAGCCCTTAAAAACATAGCCAAGGGCTCTCTTCCTGTTGTGTGGAAGAGTAACCCCAAAGCCTGGATTACACAGGCCATTTTCCAGGACTGGTTTTTCCACCACTTTATCCCAGAGAGAGAGAAATATTGCTTGGAGAAGGACATCCCATTCAACATTCTTTTGCTGCTCGACAGTGCTCCAGGCCGCCCCCCATTCATGGACGACTTTCATCCCAACATCAGAGTAGTGATTCTGCCACCAAATACTACTGAATACATTGCTCATCCAGCCTATGGACCAGGGATTTATAGCGACTTTCAACAAATGTTATTTACGTCACACTTTTCATCAGACAGTAAAGGTTAGTGATGAATCAGGAACAACCTTGCAGCAATTTTGGAAGGATGATAATATCTACAAGGCCATAAAAAACATTGACTTTGCTTTGTGTGAGGTTGTGGCTGTCACCATGAATCGGGTTTGGAAGAACCTTTGGCCGCAGTTTGTTCATGATTTTTGTGGATTTGAGAATGTGGGTGAGGAGTCCAAAGAGGTCTTCAGCAACTTAGTGACCCTCAGCGAGAAGCTGGAGCTAGATATGCAAGAGGACGACTTCACTGAACTCCTTGCTGTGCAACACGAGGAGCTTACTAATGAAGACCTGATGGAATTGGAGGCCCAGAGAAAGGACGAAGAGAGACAAGAGGAAGAAGTAACTGAAGAACTGAAGAGATTCACGATGCAGGAAATGGCAGCGGATTTTCTTTATTTGAGGAGGCACTGTTAGTTTTTGAGGCATAGGACCAAACGTAGAACAGTACTCGAAGGTTGCAGCAGCTTTTCAGAATGCAATCCAGTGCTATGGTGTCACCTATGATGAGAAAAAAGGAGCTACTACCCAGACATCACTGGACCGTTTTTTCAAGAGAGTAGATAGAATTGAATCCAGCAAGGAACCAGAACCTGTGCCACCAACGTCAGACATGAGTGAAATTGCAGCTTGCCCTCCATCACCTATTGCTGATGATCCTTCAGCTCTACCATCTCCCACCTCCTCTCCTGTTCACTCAATGCCAACCCCTGTATGCCAGCTGTTGTACTACTCTACTTTTCAAGGTACTGAACTGTAAGATTAAAAATTTTTTTTTGTGTGTGTTTGTTTTTTATGCATTATTTGTGTTAAAAAGTATTATAAACCTATTACAGTAGAGTACTATATATCCGATTGTGTTAGTTGGCTAACTTTGTTGGACTTATGAACAAATTAGACTTATGAATACGCTGTCGGAATGGAGCTCGTTCGTATGTAGGGGACTTACTGTATTTTGTTGAAGATTTTGCATCTATATTCATAAAGGACATTGTAGTTTTCTTATTTTGTGATATCTTTATCTGGCTTTGGGATCAGGGCAATGTTGGCTTCATGGCATGAGTTAGGAAGGGTTCCCTCACATTCTATTTTTTGGAAGAGTTTTAGAAAGATTGGTGTTAAATCTTCTTTAATTGAGTGATAAAATTCACCAGGGAATCCATTTGGTCCTGGACTTTTTTCAGAGGAGTTTTTTGATTCCTGATCCATCTCTTGTCATAAATCTATTCAGATTTTCTATTTCTTCTTGAGTCAGTTTTGGTAGTTTATGTGTTTCTAGGAGTTGTCCAACTAGGTTATCTTACTTCTTGGCATACTATGTTCATGGTAATTCCTTATAATCCTTTTTATTTCTGTAAGGTCCATAGAAATATTCCCACTTTCATTTATGATTTTAGTAATTCTTTTTAGAAACTTCTTTTTTTGTTAGTCTAGCTAAAGGTTTGTCAATTTTACTGATCTTTCAAATAACAAACTTTTGGTTTGATTAATTCTATTGATTTTCTTTTCTCTATTTTATTTATCTCTAATTTTTAAATTTTCTTCCTTCTGCTAGCTTTTGGTTTAGTTTGCTCTTCTTTTCCTACATGTTGATTTGAGATCTTTATTTTTAAAATTTATTTTATTGAAGTATAGTTGATTTACAATGTTGTGTTAATTTCTGCTGTACAGCAAAGTGACTCAGTTATACATAATTCTTTTTTGTATTCTTTTCCATTATGGTTTATCACAGGATACTGAATATAGTTCCCTGTGTTATACAGTAGGACTGTTCTTTATCCATTCTATATATACTAGTTTGCATCTCCTAATTCCAAATTCCCAATCCACCCCTCCCCCAACCCCCTCCCCCTTGGCAACCACAAGTCTGTTCTCTATGTCTGTGAGTCTGTTTCTGTTTCATAGATAAGTTCACTTGTGTCGTATTTTAGATTCTGCATATAAGTGATAACATATGGTGTTTGTCTTTCTCTTTCTGACTTCACTTAGTATGATAATCTCTAGGTCCATCCAAGTTTTTGCAAATGGCATTATTTCATTCTTTTTTATGGCTGAGTAATATTCCTTTATATATATACCACATCTTCTTTATCCATTCATCTTTTGATGGACATTTAGGTTGCTTCCATCTCTTGGCTATTGTGAATAGTGTTGCTGTGAACATAGGGGTTTATGTATCTTTTTTGAATTATAGTTTTGTAAGTTTTTTTTTTAATGTAGGTGTATATAGCTATAAATTTCCTTCTGAGCATTGCCTCTGCTGAATCCCATAAGTTTTAGTATGTTGTGTTTTTATTTCCATTCATCTCTACATATTTTCTAATTTCTCTTGTGATTTCTTCTTTGACCCATTGGTTGTTTAAGAGTTTGTTGTTTAATTTCCACATATTTTTGAATTTTCCAGTTTTCAAGTTTTATTCCATTGTGGTAGGAAAAGATGCTTTGTATGATTTCAGTGTTGTAAAATTTATTGAGACTTGTGGCACAACATATGATCTATCCTGGAGAATGTTCCATGCGTACCTGAGGAGAATGAGTATTGTGCTGGTTTGGGGTTGAGTGTTCTGTATATGTTTATTAAATCTAGGTGGTTTATAGTATTGTTCAAGTCTTCTATTTTCTTTTTGATCTTTTGTCTGGCTTTGTACATGATTGAAAGTGAGGTGTTGATATCTCCAACTGTAATTGTAGAACTGTTTGTCCTTTCACTTGTGTCAGTTTTAGCTGCATATATTTTAGGGGTCTGTTGTTAGGTGTATATATGTTTATAATTGTTATATTTTCTTGATAAATTTACCCTTTTATCAATATGTAATGTTCTTTGTCTTTTGTAACAATTTTTGACTTAAAGTCTATTTTGTCTGATATTAGCATAGGCACTCAGCTCTCTTTTGGTTCCTATTTGCTTAGAATATCTTTTTTTCATGTTTTCATTTTCAGTCTATTTTTGTCTTTGGATGTAAACTGAGATTTTGTAACCAGCATATAGTTTGATCATGGTGTGTTTAAAAAAAATTTAGCCAATCTGCCAATCTCTGCCTTTTAATTGGGGAGTTAAATTACATGTAATTACTGTAAGAAAGGACTTCTGCCATTTTCCTGTTTGTTTTCTATATACCTATATATGTGTCTTATATCTTTTTGTTCCTCATTCCCTCCACTACTACCTTCTTTTTTGTTTAATTGCTTTTATCTACTATTCCATTTTGATTTCCTTCTCATACCGTTTTCATCATATGTTTCAGTTACTTTTTTACTGGTTATTCTGAAAAATATAATTAACGTCATAAACTCGTAAGAATCCAGTTTGAATCAATACCTATTAGCTTCAATATTATACAAAAAGTCTGCTGCTATACATCTCCATTTACAAATTACATATTTATATATTATGTGCCCATTAGCATAGACTTATACTTATTTTTAAATGTATTTTTCCTTTAAATCATATAGAAAAAAATGAGGAGTTATGAACCAAATATACAATAATTCTGACTTTTATATTTACCTACTTACCTTTACCCTTATTTTTATTTCTTTGCATTACTATCTAGCATGCTTTTATTTCAGCCTGAAAAATTCTATTTAGCATTGTAGAACAGGTCTCCTAGAGACAAACTCTCTCAACTTTTGTGTATATGAGAATGTCTTAATTTCTCCTTCATTTCTGAAAGGATAGTTTTGCCACATAGAGAACTTTTGGTTGAAAGTTGTTTTTTCATCACTTTAAATATGTCATTTTACTGCATTCTGACTTGTATGGGAAATCAGCTGAAGTTTGAGGATCCCTTGTACATGACTAACTGCATCTTGCTTGTTGCCTTCAAGATTCTTTGTCTTCTGATGGTTTGGTTATAATGTGTCTCAGTGTGGATATCTTTTTTTTGTTTGTTTTTAATAAATTCATTTATTTATTTTTGGCTGCATTGGGTCTTCGTTGCTGTGTGCGGGCTTTCTCTAGTTGCAGCGAGCGGGGGCTACTCTTCATTGCGGTGTGTGGGCTTCTCATTATGGTGACTTCTCTTGTTGTAGAACACGGGCTCTAGGCGCAAGGGCTTCAGTAGTTGTGGCACGTGGGCTCAGTAGTTGTGGCTTGCAGGCTCTAGAGCACAGGCTCAGTAGTTGTGGCGCATGGGCTTAGTTGCTCCGCAGCATGTGGGATCTTCCCAGACCAGGGCTCGAACCCATGTCCCCTGCATTGGCAGGCAGATTCTTAACCACTGAGCCACCAGGGAAGTCCTGGATATCTTTGTGTTTATTCTATTTAAAGTTTGTTGAGCTTCTTGGACTTGCAGATTTGTATCTTTATCAAATGTGGAAGTTTTGGGCCAATATTTCTTTGAGTATTCTTTCTGCTTTTTTCTCTGTCTTCTCTCCTTCAGGGACTCTGATTTTACATACATTGTTGTTGTCTCATGGGTCTCAGGCTCTCTTTATTGTTCTTCATTCTTTTTTCTTTCTGCTCTTCAAACTGAATAATTTCTATTGATCTACTTTCAAGTTTGTTGATTCTTCTTTCTGATCTAATCTTTTTTTGAAACCCTGTGGTGAATTCTTAATTTCAATTATTGTACTTTCCAGCTCCAGAATTTCTTTTCTTATATATGTAATTTCTATCTCTTTATTGATATCCTCTATTTGGTAAGACATTTTTATCCTTGTTTCCTTTAGTTCTTTTTCCATGAATTGCTTTAGCTCATTGAGCATATTTAAGACAGTTGATTTAAAGTCTTTATCTTTGGAATTCCCTGGTGATCCAGTGGTTAAGACTCGGTGCTTTCCCTGCTGGGACCTGGGTTCCATCCCTGGTTGGGGAACTAAGATCCCGCAAGCCATGCAGCGCGGAAAAAAAAAAAAAGAAGCCTTTGTCTTTTATGTCCAGTATCTGTGCTTTCTTAGGGACAGTTTTCCTTCCTTCCTTCCTTCCTTCCTTCCTTCCTTCCTTTCCTTTCCTTTCCTTCCTTCCTTCCTTCCTCCCTCCCTCCCTCCCTCCCTTTCTCCCTTTCTTCCTCCCTCCCTCCCTCCCTCTCTCCCTCCCTTCCTTCTTTTCTTCTTGTGAAAGGGCCATACTTTTTTGCTTCTTTGTATGTCTTATTTTTTGTTGTTAAAAAGTGGACATTTTCAATATTATAATGTAGTAACTTTGGAAGTTAGATTTTCCCCACTACTCACAGTTTGTTGTTCTTGCTGTGGTTTGTACTTATTTGTTTGTTTAGTGACTTTTCTAAACTATTTTTTTAAGACTGTGTTCTTTGTCTCCTTTACTCTAAGTTGCAGGCAGCCTTTATCTATTTATCTATTTATTTATTTTGGCAGCGCTGGGTCTTAGTTGCGGCACACGGACGTCTTAGTTGTGGCATGCATGCGGGATCTAGTTCCCCTACCAGGGATTGAACCTGGGCCCCCTGCATTGGAATCTTACCCAGTAGACCACCAGGGAAGTCCCCACAATGAGATATTGCTTCACACTCATTAGGATGGCCAAAACAACAAAATAACAGGTGTTGATGAGGATGTGGAGAAACTGGAACCCTCATACACTTGCTGAGAATGTAAAATGATGCAGACATTATGGAGAACAGTATGACAGTTCCTCAGAAAATTAAAAAATAGAATTAGTGTATAATACAGCAATCCCATTCTGGGTATATGTCCAAAAGAAATGAAAGCAGGTTCTTGAAGAAATATTTGCACACCCATGTTCATTACAGCATTATTCACGGTAGTTGAGAGGTGGAAGCAACACAAATGTCCATTGACAAATGAATGGATTAAAGAAGAAAGGTAGTATACACATACAGTGAAATATTATTCAGTCTTGAAAGAAATCCTGTCAACTGCTACAACATGGGTGAGCCTTGAGAATGCTATACTAAATGAAATAAGTCAGTCACAAAAAGCCAAATATTTTATGATTTCCTTTATACGAGGTATTTAAAGTAGTCAAACTCACAGAAACAGAAAGTAGAATGGTGATTGCCAGGGGTTTAGGGAGGGGCAAATGAAGGGTTATTGTTCAGTGGGTAAAGAGTTTCAGTTTTGCAAGATGAAAAAGTTCTGGAGATCTGTTGCACAACAATATGAATATAGTTAACACTACTAAACTGTACACTTTAAAATGGTTAAGATGGTACATTTCGTTACATGCTTTTTACCACAATTAAAAACTTTTCTTCTTTTACTATCATTTTACTGGGATGTTAGGAGAGAGCAGAGGTAGTTGTGCGTGCTCAATCTGACATCTTTAACAGGAATGTGATGCTGGCTTTTTTGTTTGTTTTCTCTGCTTTTTGTTTCCTGTTTACTTTTTCCCACCTTCCTGTGGGTTAGATGAACATTTTTAGAATTACATTTTATCTATATTATTTTTGAGTTCTGTTTTTATAAGGACAGTCATGATGGATTTAGGATGCACCCTAATCCAGTATTACCTCACCTTGATTACACTGCAAAGACCCTATTTCCAAATAAGGTAACGTTCACTGGTTCCAGATGGACATGAATTTTGGGAGGAGGGCATTATTTAACTCAGTGTAGTCTTGATAGCATAAGTCCTTTTATTTTATTCTTCTTCAATGTTGTTTTAGCTGTTCTGGGCCTTTTACTCTTCCATATTCCTTATAGAGTCAGCTTGTCAGGTTGGTGAAAAACTATTGAAATTTTGATTGAAATGGCATTTGATTTATAATTAATTTGGAGAGCATCACTGTCTTTATAATGCTGAATCTTCTTATCAATGAATGTGATATGTCCTAATTTATATAGTCTTCTTTAATGTATTTCAACATAGTTTTGTAATTTTCTGTGTAAAGATATTTCAGTCAACTTGCTGTCATAAGTGATATCTTAGAGTTTACATTTTTATTTGTTTGTCATTGGTGTATAAGAATGCAGTTGCTTTTAAATGTTTATTTAATATCCAGCAACTTCTCTGAACTCTTTTATTAATTCTAATAATTTCATCTGTAAAGTTTCTTGGATTGTTTGCATTTGCATGTTTTTACCATCTCTTTCTTTTGTCTCTAGCTCTGTTGCTATCTATTTCACATTATAAATTACTAGAGGACAGACACCTTTCTTTAATATGCTTTGTAGAGTAAATGGACATTGAATTGCATATTGAAAGATATGAAAGGAGACTCATAGCTGGTGTTTAAGGAAAGAAAACTTTTGCTATCTTGCACAGAGTTAGAGCTGATAAAGGGAAAAGCAAATGTAAAGAGAGGGGAAAGGACTGAATTAGAGGATCAAGGATATGTAACAGAAAAGTAATTATTAACTATATCTTCGTCAGGATGGGGCTACCAGTAAAGGACCTTGAAGTTCAGAGTTAAGAGTTTGTATTTTGTTTAGAAGGTGATTGATAAAACTATACTGTTAGAAAACTCATGATTTTCATTCTAAAGGTCAATGAAATTATTTAGTGTGCTTTTGATGGGCTTAAGGTTTAGACAAGACCTGAAAATCCAGGGCAAGAAGTCTTATAATGAGAGGAAATGATCGGATAAAGGTTGGAGAGGAGCTAACTGTAGTGTTATTCACTTAAAAAGAATTAATGAATTAAATAAGCCAACTCTCTTTTTTCTGAGACATCCTTCCTGTATCCCAAAACTAGATTAGGAATTACTTAAGGTGTTGACATGATGGCAGAAGGTAATGCTGTATTGTTTAGAGGCAGAGAAATAAAGTGTTTGGAAAATTGTATCTTAGAGCACCAGGAGAAATAACTAATGACCTATTGTTTATTATTACTGAGACATCTGAGGATTAGAGAAAGCTGAGTAAGGGAAGGATTGGAAGGTAAATGTCTTAAAGCCATTAAGGAAGAAAGGCAGGCAATTATCATTCAATTATTGTTACACAATTATAATTGAACAAAATGTAAAAATACATGATCTATAAACCTTTAAAAGACAACAAAATCTCAAAGAAAAATAGCTTGGAACTTGGAAATTAAAAAATAATAGGTTTGGGCTTCCCTGGTGGCGCAGTGGTTGAGAATCTGCCTGCCAATGCAGGGGACACGGGTTCGAGCTCTGGTCTGGGAAGATCCCACATGCCACGGAGCGACTGGGCCCGTGAGCCACAATTACTGAGCCTGCGCGTCTGGAGCCTGTGCTCCGCAACAAGAGAGGCCGCGATAGTGAGAGGCCCACGCACCGCGATGAAGAGTGGCCCCCGCTTGCCACAACTAGAGAAAGCCCTTGCACAGAAACGAAGACCCAACACAGTCATAAAAATAAATAAATAAATTTAAAAAAACAAAAAACAAAACACCTACTTTAAAAAAAAATAATAGGTTTGCTTTTTCTGAATTTTAAGAACCTAATTTATAAAGTAATTCACAGAAAATGAAATTATCTAGTTAATTAAAAATAAAAAGGGGACTTCCCTGGTGATCCAGTGGTTAAGATTCCGTGCTCCCAATGCAGCGGGCATGGGTTCGATCCCTGGTCAGGGAACTATCAATAGATCCCTCATGCCACGACTAAGAGCCCACATGCCGCAACTAAAAGATCCCACATGCCGTAGCTAAAGGTCCTGCACACCTCAATGAAGATCCCGCGTGCTGCAGCTAAGACCCAGCACAGCCAAATAAATAAATAAATATTTTTTAAAAAAGCCTCATACTGAACTCAAAAGTTAGTGATCAAACTCATTTTTAGCTGCAGTATCTAACTGAGTTTTAGAAATCATCTATATAGTCTCATCGTGGCATTGTAAATTAGGTATTCGGTTGGATCTTCTATTTCTGGGCCAATAGATGAAGCAGTGGCTGGAGTTTCTAGAGATTCCATGAGTTCTGGTCCCATAAATCCGTTTCTATATGACCAGTATACAACAGACGTACAGATCTACCTTCTTTGTGTTTTTTTGTCACTGTGTATTACTTGCAAAATGAGATGTTACCACTCCATGGAAGGCCAGGAACGTATTTTCTAAAGAGATGTTTGTATAAATCTTAGTACTAAATACCCCATTAGAAATGTTTCATGAGGACAGAGATTTTTGTCTGCTTTGTTCACTGATGTGTCTCTAAGGCCTAAAATAGTGCCTAATAGATAAGACATGCTTAGTAAATATTTATCATTGAATGTATAAATGAATGAGTGAATGGAGCAGTACTGGTAGTTAAAAGATTTTTTTTTGGTCATTACATTGAAAATATGCTGCAGGTCTCTTGAAGGATATCTTAGTATTTTGTAGCTTTGGTCTCATAAGTTTATTGTTTTATATTCTTTTCTCCCCTAGGAAGTAGTATTTAATGTAAGTACACTTGAAGGGATTGCGAGGGAAGATAAAAAAAAAACACTGAGGAAATTGAATAAAGACTCAGTACATTTAAATGTTCATCAAAAGTTTTACTTTCCATTTTTCTCTGTGTAAGTTAGTTGCAAGCCTCTCTGCAGCAAGTGGGTATAAGCTGCATTATTCCAGTATAGCTACATAACTGGTGTAGCCCTGTGTGAACCTATGGGATCTGGGGCATGTAATGAGTTAAGCTTTTTCTGCTGAAATGTCGAGAATGCATTTAAATACTTCTGGATTCTTGCCAGACCCACATTACCAAGACTGTTCTTTATTTTAGATTCAAATATACAGTAGGTCTGATGTGCTCAGGCATGCATATTGAACTTCTACTTTCTGAATGTACTGTACTGTAATTCAAAGGGAAACTTTTTTGAAGCAAGACAGCTCTTTACACATTACTTATGAATAACTTCCCTCAGATCTTGGATTCTTAATTGAGGATCTGCTTCTGTAGTCTTACTCAGGTTAAACTTATAAAGGACTCCTTTATATGGATATAATCAGATTCTGGCTAGATGGTTTCTATAAATAGGGGATATTTGGGTAAATTATTAGAATTAAGTTTTTTTTCTTTTATGCCATTTCCCAGTATTTTGATGAATGAAAATTCTGTACGATATGACATTAACACAGCGACTGAGATGCTGATTAAGCTGTAAGAGTATTTTCCTATGGCATCATTCACATACTTGTTCCTACTTCTATCTCAGTGGTAATTTATGTAAAGAAAATTTTTGTTGTTATCAAGAGATCCATTAAATCAACTATTTCTAAATAAGTCTTATGACTAGATAGTGCTTTGGACACATTTCACGTTTTTTAAATTTGTCTTAATTTTGAAAGGTATTCATTCAATTTTTGCCCCCCTCAGTGGTGATTTTGTTTTCTTTGAATATACTCTTTTCTAATGTCTTTTACTGAATCTGGCAACTTACAGAGGCATTTTAGCCTGCTCTTTTGCTGGGCAATGATTAGTTTTCCCATTTCCTGTTACAAAGGATCTTTCAAGTTCTATTAGTAATGTATTGTATTGCCTTTCCATAGGTAACTAATGCCACACCCTGAATATTTTTTAGCTCCTCTTTATATAAATTGAGAGGTTTTGATAAGGATGAGTGGGTTATTTTGATGTACAGAACACTAAGTATGTCTTAAAGACTCTGAAATGCTATAGATTTTTTTAATGTTAAGAGAATCATGAATCTGACATATCTTGTTTTTTTTCTTTTAATATTGTAGACCAGATATCTTCATGTTCTCTGTCATACCTTTGGAGTACAAACCTACAAGCTGAATAAATATGAACAAAGTTCTTTCTGGCTCAGGTAATATAAAAAAATAATAAATATAAATTAACGATTATTATCATAGAGTTCAGTCAATACTTACTATAGGGTACTTTGGCAGTTTAAACATTTTCTGATTTCAAAAGTCAACATGCTAAATTTATTTACTCCTTTAACATGTATTGTTTATTATTCTTATATGTTGCCAGTTGATAGAAAAATGTATTCTATTCTTAATAACATAAAAGCATGTTCTCCCTCCATTCCTCCTTTGTATCTTCATCAAGAATATGGAAATCCTTATTTTTTGCTTTGGTATGTATTGCTGTCTGCTAACCCCAGAGTATAAAGGCAGGTGGGTAAATAGTAGGATCACCTAAAATTATTAGTCTTAAGAGAATCTTGGTATTTTAATATCAGTCAAGTAAGTATATATTAAGCACTTACTGTATGCTTAGAACTACACTAAGATTTGTACTGTTGTGTTGAATCTGGAAATATCATGGAATAGTGCAAAAATATAGCAACTATATGCAAGAATCCTGTGTTTCACTGAATACCTATGCCCAGTACAGGTTCTGACATAATAGTAGATACTCAGTAATTGCTAGTGAATTTCTGTGAAAAACCTATTTTTCTGGAGATGTCACATAAAGTGCTTTGAATTTTCTTTTCCTTTTAAATTAATTAATTAATTAATTTTTGGCTGTGTTGGGTCTTCGTTGCTGCGCATGGACTTTCTCTAGTTGCGGCGAGTGGGGGCTACTCTTCTTTGCAGTGCGCGGGCTTCTCATTGCGGTGGCTTCTCTTGTTGCAGAGCACGGGCTCTAGGCGTGCGGGCTTCAGTAGTTGTGGCTCACGGGCTCTAGAGCACAGGCTCAGTAGTTGTGGTGCATGGGCTTAGTTGCTCTGCGGCATGTTGGATCTTCCCGGACCAGGGCTCGAACCTGTGTCCCCTGCATTGGCAGGTGGATTCTTAACCACTGCGCCACCAGGGAAGTCCGAAGTGCTTTGAATATCAGGGGATTATGGGTAAAATATAGCAAATCAATTCCTAAATGATTCCCTTCTCTGAGTATGGGGTTAGTTCTAGTTATTTGGAGATATTCTCTTGATTAGTCTAACTATTGTGAAAATTATATTTACCATTAATGAAATAAATAGAAATATGGTCATTAAGATTATAGTACTCATAGGCATATATATCTCTAATAAAATACTTATGCAAATAAGTTGTTTATGTAAAAGACTTTTTAGAGCCCAAAGATTGATCAAACTCTGTAAAGAACTATGCCTGACAGAGCAGGCTTATGCAGTTATAAGAGATATACTTGTCTCAATTTAGAATGCTTCATACAAGTGGAATATACCTGAAATGTTTATTATAAATCACATTTATCAATTGAATTATTAAAAATATACCAAAGGAGCTACCTAGTTTAGCATAGGTTTACAAGTCTCCTTTAAATGAACAACCTTTTTATAAAGTGAATGAGTGAGTTCTATTCCAGGATTTGGCAGTATTTGGGGGAGGAGCACTCACAAAGGTTATGGCATCAACCTATCAAAAGATTAGTATGCCAAGGAGACAGGAATGGGAAGGACAAAAAAAGAAAAAAAGGATGCTGTGGTGCCATGGATGGCTTCTGGAAGCTTAAGACTATGGAGGTGAGCCTGTAGTTTATGCCAGAATGAACATAAACATGAATGCTCTCTAGCAACTGCTTATAAGAGTAGGCTGAGGCTTGAAGTGGCATAAATGTAGGTTATTATCGTATATGCCATGGATTGTTGACCTCTTATCTGTCATCATCTTTTTTAGAAAACCTTACAGAAGGAAAATATGACAGTGATAGAGCATGGCTGATATTTATATCATAAGCTAACTATATCAGATTTTTACTCTCTGTTTAGTGTCTGTATTATTAGGAACATTATTTGACCCACAGTCATATTTAGATAATAACACATTTATAGAGCACCACTATGTTTTTGACTCTTTTTGTATTCTTGTCACTAGAATGAGATTGGGGAAAACAGGAAGGACTTGAATTCTAGCCCTAGTTATTATATATTATTTTAATCTTTCTGCCAGATTATTTTTCCACATCTTTTGGGGATATAAAAATAACTTAGTGAAGTATTGTCAAATGCCTTGAAAAGGATTATATTTTAATGTATTTAAAAAGAGGCAAAAATAATTATCAACATTGTGATACCTACTTTTTAGAATTATTCTAGAGATTAAATACGATGATGCATATATTGTAGTGTTTAGTAACATGCTTGGGAAATAGAAACTGCTCAATATATGGCAGTAGCTGCTGCTATTGCTAGGTGATGTGTTTGCTATTTACTGCAAATGGGCACTAATGTGGCTGCTTCACTAAAATTTATCACAGTGAAATCAAACGCAGATTACTTGTTGACTTCCCAGGTAAAAATATTATAAAGACAGACACCCACATCTTTTTATCATATACTGCCATTCTTTGTGGCAATTCTTCTTTGTGCTTTAATTATCTGTGTGTTGAGAAAACTGTTGGGAGCAGTTGGTGATACAAGCAGGAATGAATAGCTGCTAATTAAGCACCTTTCTCTGTAGATTTTGTACTAGAAGGAGGGCATGGAAGGTGAGTGTACTTTCTACAGGCTTAACTCTTTTGAGAACAGTGGATATCTTAAGCTAGAGGTTATATACAATTTGGAAATACCCATTCAGTCTAAAAGGAAAACCCCTCATTTTTTCACAGATGATAAGATACCAAAATTGCTGTAGTATATTAGAATTCTGTTGGAGTAGAAGCCTAGAAGATAAAGGGTGGCAGTGGGTATTGCTTAAAAGCTCTTTTCTTTCCCTCAGTTCTTGTTAACAGATCTCAGTTTAGGACCTTGGTCAGTTTTTGTCTCCCTCTTGCCTTTTCTTTTGCTAAGAAAACTTCATAAACAGCTGCTGCTTTCCTTGATTTCTGCCACATTTTTCTGGGGGTATTTTTTTAAAAAATTTATTTATTTTTGGCTGCTTTGGGTCTTCACTGCTGCATGCAGGCTTTCTCTAGTTGCGGCCAGCGGGGGCTACTCTTTGTTGCGGTGTGCAGGCTTCTCATTGTGGTGGCTTCTCTTGTTGTGGAGCACGGGCTCTAGGCACACAGGCTTCAGTAGTTGTGGCGTGCAGGCTCAGTAGTTGTGGCTTGTGGGCTCTAGAGCACAGGCTCAGTAGTTGTGGCTCACAGGCTTAGTTACTCCACGGCATGTGGGATCTTCCTGGACCGGGGATCGAACCCGTGTCCCCTGCATTGGCAGGCGGACTCTTAACCAGTGCGCCACCAGGGAAGTCCCTCTGACACACTTTTTTGATTATGCCCCCTTATTAGAGATGCCACAGATTAAGAAAGGCCACTATAATTCTGAATGAAATTGGGAATCCTTAAGCTTACTTTACTGTTGGCATCAAGGTACCTGCCTCAGTGTATTCAAATGACAAATTCAGTTAGGACTCCATAGAATATAAAATTTCAGATCTTTGAAACGAGCTTTGGAAATATGTTTAAGAGGTTTTCTTGTTTAATAAAGTACAGTTTTTCTTTTTCTCCCTTTTTGTAATTCTTGCTATACTGAGCTCCTCTGTCTGCTCCTGGCAGAGGCAAGAATAAGTAGGTGGGAAGAGACTGTTGATATAGAACTTTCTTCTGCACTCTAGGGGATTTGTTAGTGGCCTCTCAGTTGTCCTGGTAGAATTTGAATTTAGTGTTTAGTCTTTTAAAGTCCTATCTAACAATTTGGAGATATATTTTGCTGAACTTGGCTTTTTAGAAAAGGTTTACAGAAATTTCACTCTAACTAATTAGTATTCTACAAGAAGTACTGTAAACCAAACAACAGAAATGAGTCCAACTCAAAAGGCTTTGGAATTACACTGATTTACTGCAAAGACTTTGCAGACTTTTTTTTCCCCCGGGAGAAAAATGTCCTAATCCCCATATCTTAGTCATATTCTTTTTTTTTTTTAACATGATAGAATTTATTTATTTATTTTTAATTTATTTTAAAAAAATTATTTATTTTATTTATTTTTGGCTGCGTTGGGTCTTCATTGCTGCACGTGGGCTTTCTCTAATTGCGGTGAGCGGGGACTACTCTTCCTTGCGGTGCGTAGGCTTCTCATTGCACTGGCTTCTCTTGTTGTGGAGCACGGGCTCTAGGCACGTGAGCTTCAGTAGTTGTGGCACGCAGGCTCAGTAGTTGTGTCACACGGACTTAGTTGCTCTGCGGCATGTAGGATCTTCCCAGACCAGGGCTCAAACCCGTGTCCCCTGCATTGGCAGGCGGATTCTTAACCGCTGCACCACCAGGAAGTCCCACCTTAATCATATTCTTTATCAAGGATGATTTTTTCCTTGATTTCTAGTAGTTCTTTCTAATTCACTCAACTGTGTTCCTTGGAGCTACTGGCTGGTAAACACTTGGGGAGGCTTACTTTTCCCCTTTTGCTCTAAGACCTATTTTCTAATTACGGCAAATTAAATTTGGGCGAGAAGAATCAAAATGAAAGGGTAATACCCGTGGATATAGTAAAAATAATGTTTAAAACTTCTTTGCTGATTGGGGACTTCCCTGGTGGTCCAGTGGTTAAGACTCTGCACTTCCAGTGCAGTGGACGTGGGGTCGATCCCTGGTCAGGAACTGAGATCCCACATGCCATGCTGAGTGGCCAAATTAAAAATAAATAAATAAATAAATAGAATTAATTTAAAAAAAACTTCTTTGCTGATTAAAGCAGTTATATGTGCTAATTATAAAAATTTAAATGTCACAAAAAAAGTAATATGGAATGTAAAAGTCCCCTTTAATCCCACACTCATAAATGCTCAGTATTAACATTTTACTTTGTTCTTTTTATTTTTTTTCAAAAATAGTTTTTAAAAACTCTTAATATATTAAACGACAAGGAAAACATGAGAATCCTTGACATGTATTTGGAAGATTTAAGGAGTTGAGTTTTTTCAGAATGGACAGTAAATAAAGAAGGTTAGTGAAATGAAACTGAGCCCAAGACTATACACAGGAAAATTCCTAATTGGTGACCTCTTGTTGTAGTAGAGACAGTGAGATAAATTGGGAAAATGACAGAAAACATTTGAATTGGATAGAATCCTGAAGAATTGGATAAAACCCTGAAAATGTTTTGTAAAAAATAATCTAATATTGATCTTAATAACTGAAATTTAAATGACCCTACTGCCTTAAGCTACACGTCAGAGACTAAGTGCTTATAAATTTCTGTAGAGGAGAGGCCTTTGTAGGTTACCAAAAATGAGAATATTTCTCAGCTCCTTGTGTGAGAGGCCTGGGTTGCTTTTCTCCTCTCAGCATCCAAAGAAAGCATGGTTTCTTTAGCATCCTTCTGAGACCATAAGGTCTCATTTCGTATTTTCTTAAACACACACACACACACACACACACACACACACACACACACACACACACACAACCTAAACTTAATGTTGCTAGATTTTTGGATGTGAATAAATAATTGGGTAAGTAGTATGTTAGAGGAGGAGTAATTTTTTAGCTCCTTTTCTAACACCATTTTAAATTTCTCTAAAACGAATCTAAAGCCTGTCTTAGTTGGCAGCTACTGTGAGTTGTTTCCTAGTAGTTGGGGATAGTTTTTATGTTAGATGTAGTATCCTCAAGTGGGAAGAGAAGTGTGTCTCTTTCCTGTTCTATAAAACTTTTTGTATCTCTCATGGAATCGAAAGAGGAGAATTTAACAAAAATTATAGTGTTAGTTTCTAAATTTATAGTGCTTAGAGTTAGTAAACCCAGATTATGTAATTTCTATGACGGTTTTAAAAAATAGTTATTATGTTTACAATAAGGACAGTGTTAATGAGATATTTTTATTTATCACTATTTAGCCTTTACTATGGTTGTATAGGAATATGTGACACCAGAGGTCTTCTAATAAGAAGGGAAACAACAAAGGAAATATACATAAATGTATTTATATGCACAAATATTAACGGTTCAATATATGAGCCCAAGGGAAGTTTGTATCAGTTTTAATGCTACTTAATATTCATTGCTTTATTTTTGCTTCTGTTCTCAGCCTGAGACCTTGAGATTTTGACAATATTATCTGTAATCAGGCAGTGTGATCTAGGGAAAGAGCACAGAGCTAGCATTAGAAAATCTGTTACTAATCAACTGTGTGACCTTGGGTCGCTCACCTAACTACTGTGTGCTGTGATATAGTCATCTGAAAAATTAGTGCAACATTATTTGTGTAGGTGGCTTGTAATGAAGATAGTATAAGTAATACAATAGTACTTTGAAAAGTTAAGGGTATTATATGATCATAGACTATGATAAAATTATTAACTGTAAAAATGATCATATAGAAGACATGTTTTAATGGAAAGTGGAATGTATTAGCACCATCTTGTGGAAATATAACAAATTGTATAGTAGCAATTTTAATAAGAAGATAATTTACTATAGATAACACTTTATAGCTGTAAGAACCCTTACAGATCATCTAGTTCAGAAATTAAGAAACTGTGTTCTGTGGTACCCTTAGGTTCTGCCAGAAGAGCTTCAGAATCTCCTTTAAGAGCAGGAGACTTATTCACACTTCTCCAAGATCCCCATCTTGCTTCAGAGAAATTAGGCTTTAATCAGTTTCCTATGTAGTATGTCCTTTTAAGATTTTGTTTGAAAAATATGATTCATCTGCTTAGAGTTTAAAAAATGATATCAATCAACTTCATCTTGTACAGATAAGGAAATGGAAATTTGGAGAGATTAAGAGATTTATACAAGGGGACATAGCTGAGGCACTAGATATGAATAGTCTTTCTCCAAAGGTCAGTAGTGATGTCACCCCTATTTGATTCCTGATTTTAGTAATTTGAGTCTTTTCTCTTCTTGGTTAGTTTAGCTAGCTAAAGTTTTGTCAATTTGTTGGATCTTTTCAAAGCACCAACTTTTGGTTTTCATGATTTTCTCTATTGTTTTTTAAGTGTTATATTCCATTTATTTCCACTGTAATCTTTATGACTTTTTCCCTCTGTGCTTGCTTTAGGTTTAGTGGGCTGGCTTTTTTTTTCCCCCTAAGATGGAAGGTTGAGATCTTTTTTAATATTGCTGTTTATGGCTAGGATATTTCCCCTAACCATTGCTTTAGTTCCATCCGATAAGTTTTGGTATGTTTTGTTTTCCTTTTCATTCAGCTCAAGGTATTTTCTAATTTCCCTTGTGATTTATTCTTTGACCTGTTGGTTATTTAGGAGTGTGTTGTTTAATTTCCAAATAACTTAGTTTTGTTCTTGACTTCTAATTTATTTCCATATAGGGAGAGAACATATTTTGTATGATTTCAATCCTGTTAAGTCAACTGAGGCTTTTTAAGGCTTAGAATATGTTCCATTCTAGAAGAATGTGTAGTCTGCTCTTATCTGGTGCAGTGTGGTGTAGTTGTCTGTTAGGTTAGTAGGTTTATACTGTTGTTCAAATCTTCTGTATCCTTTTTGATGCTCTGCCTACTTGTAATATGCATTACTGAAGGTGGGACACTGACATCCCCAACTATCATTGTTTAATTATGTACCTGTCCATTCAATATTGTTGACTTTTGCTTCATGTATTTTGGGGCTCTGTTGTTAGGTCCATATATGTTTATAATTGTTATATCTTCCTGATGGATTAACCTTTTTATCATTACAAAATATCCTTCTTTATCTCTAGTAACATTTTCTTTTGTTTTGAAGTCTGTTTTGTCTGATATTAGTATAGCTACTCTAGTGCTCTTATGGTTGTTATTTACATGGTATATCTTTTTCCATTCCTTTACTTTCATCCCCTTTGTATCTTTGAATCTAAAGTGTGTCTCTCATCAACAGCATATAGTTGGATCTCGTTTTTTAATTTAGTCTGAAAATCCCTGCCATTTGATTGTATTGTTTAATCCATTCATATTTCATGTTAATATTTTAAAAATTTATTTATTTTTATACAGCAGGTTCTTATTAGTTATCTATTTTATACATATTAGTGGATATATGTCAATCCCAATCTCCCAATTGATCCAACCACCACCACCCCCTCCCGCTTTACGCCCTTGGTGTACATACGTTTGTTCTCTACATCTGTGTCTCTATTTCTGCCTTGCAAACCAGGTCATCTGTACCATTTTTCTAGATTCCACATATATGTGTTAATATACGATATTTGTTTTTCTCTTTCTGACTTACTTCACTCTGTATGACAGTCTCTAGATCCATCCACGTCTCTACCACCCAGTTTCATTCCTTTTTATGGCTGAGTAATATTCCATTGTATATATGTGCCACATCTTCTTTATCCATTCATCTGTCAATGGGCATTTAGATTGCTTCCATGACCTAGCTATGGTAAATAGTGCTGCAGTGAATATTGGGGTGCATGTGTCTTTTTAAATTATAGTTTTCTCTGGGTATATGCCCAGTAGTGGGATTGCTGGGTCATATGGTAGCTCTATTTGTAGTTTTTTAAGGAACCTCCATACTGTTCTCCACAGTGGCCGTATCAATTTACATTCCCACCAACAAAGCAAGAGTGTTCCCTTTTCTCCACACCCTCTCCAGCATTTGTTGTTTATAGATATTCTGATGATTCTAACTGGTGTGAGGTGATACCTCATTGTAGTTTTCATTTGCATTTCTCTAATAATTAGTGATGTTGAGCAGCTTTTCATGTGCTTCTTGGCCATCTGTATGTCTTCTTTGGAGAAATGTCTATTTAGGTCTTCTGCCCATGTTTTGATTGGGTTGTTTGTTTTTTTTAATATTGAGCTGCATGAGCTGTTTATATATTTTGGAGATTAATCCTTTGTCCGTTGATTCATTTGCAAAATTTTCTTCCATTCTGAGGGTTGTCTTTTCATCTTTTTTGTAGTTTCCTTTGCTTTGCAAAAGCTTTTAAGTTTTATTAGGTCCCATTTGTTTATCTTTGTTTTTATTTCCATTACTCTAGGAAGTGGATCAAAAAAGATTTTGCTGTGATTTATGTCAAAGAGTGTTCTGCCTATGTTTTCCTCTAAGAGTTTGATAGTGTCTGGCCTTACATTAGGTTGCTCATATAAGTAGAGTCATATATTATTTTTTCTTTTGTGATTGGCTTATTTTACCTAGCATAATGTTTTCAGGTTCATCCATGTTGTAGCATGTATCAGTATTTCAGTGCCTTTTATGGATGAATAATATTCTGTTTTATGGATTTACCACATTTTGTTTATCCATTCATCAAATGATGAACATTTGGGTTGTTTCCATCTTTTTTGCTATCGTGAATAATGCAACTATGAACATTGGTATATAACTCTGCTTGAGTCCCTACTTTCAGTTCTTTTGTGTATATACCTAGAAGTGGAATAGCTGGGTCGTAAGTGGGTATTTTATACTATATCATTTAAATTTATTGAGCAATTTAAAAAATTATATATTCTTTTAATTATTTTCTTTCTGGTTGTTCTGGGGCTTACAACATACATCTTAATTTATTAGAAGTTACTTCGGATGTATGCTAACTTTATTCCAGTAAAATATAGGATCTTTTCTTCTATATAACTCCATTCCTGTCTCTCTTTTTTTGCTATTATTATTATACATATGATGTCTGTATATATTTTAAAACTCAACAATATATGCTTATAATTATTGCTTTATATAATCTTAATGTATTTTAAAGAAGAGTAGAGAAAAAAGGAGAGCATAAATATATATTTATAGAATTTTAAAATATATTGACCTTCTTATCAGTTTTGGTTTTCTTCATTTATTCATGTAGATTTGAATTACCATCTGGTGTCATTTCCTTACTCTAATTATAATTTCATTCCAACCTGTGCTTCTTTGTGTTGTTATTGTCAAATATATTACATATGTAATGCCCCAACAATAAAATTTTATGGACTTTTATATAGGTGCTTTTTAAATAAGAAAGGAAAGAGAAGAAATATGTAATCATGCTGTTTTTTTTATAATTATCTACTTAATTACTTTACTAACACTTTTTTTTTCTTGTGAATTCGAATTGATATCTGATGCCACATGCTTTCAGTCTGGAGACTGTCCTTTTGTCTTTTTTGTAAGGCTAGCAAGAAACTCTTAGTTTTTGTTTGCCTGGGAATGTATTTATTTAGTCTTCATTTTGAAAAATACTTTTCCTAGATACAGGATTCTTAGTTGATAGTTTTTTTTTTCTCTTTAAGCCTTTTGAATATGTCATCCCTGCCTTCTAGCCCCCATTGTTTCTGATGAGGAATCAGCTGTTACTTACTGTCATTCCCTTTTACATGATGAAACATTTTTCTCTTATTGCTTTCAGTATTTTCTCTTTGACCTTGAATAATTTGGCCATAATGTGTCTGGTTATGGATTTCTTTGTGTTATCCTACATGGAGTCTTTTAAGCTTCTTAATGTGTAGATTATTGTTTTTCATCAAATTTGGGACATTTTCAACCATTATTTCTATCCCTTTCTCTCACTTCTCTCCTTTTGGTACTCTGATTGTGCATATGTTGGTGTGCTTAATGATGTCACACTTTTCTCTGAGGCACTGTTCTTTTTCCTCATTTTTTTTATTCTTTAGATTTGTATAATCACTATCAATCTGTCTTCAAGTTTATTTATTCTCTTTTTGCCTGCTCAGATCGACTTTGAGCCTCTTCTAGTGAATTTTTCATTTCAGTTACTGTACTTTTCAACTTGAGAATTTCCACTGTTTTAAAAATGATTTCTATCATTTAATATATTCTTATTCTCTATTTGATGAATCATTGTTATCTTACCTTCCTTTAATTATTTAAACATGGTTTCCTAAAGTTTTTTGAACATATTTCCAGTAGCTTCTTTGAAGTATTTTTCTAGTAAGTGTAATGTCTGGGACCTCTCAAAGGCAGTTTCTATTGCCTGCTCCTTTTCCTCTGTATGTCACATTTTACTGTTTTATTGCATGTCATGTAATATTTTGTTGAAAACTAGACATTTTGGATAATATATTGTAGCAAGTTTGGATACCAGTTCCCCCACTTTCTGGAACTTATTTTTCTTTTTATTGCTTGTTTGGTCATCTATTTGTTTGGTCACTTGACTGGACTAATTCTGTGAAGTCTGTTTTTCTCACAGTATTTGACCTCTAATGCCCCTGCTGAGAGTTTTTTCTCCTGTTTTTATCTTTTCATGGTTTTCTGGGGTTCACCCCTGCATCTGGATACACAAGCCCCTTGTTGGTCAAAGGTTGTTTTAAGCCAGTTCAACTTTCACTCTTTCCTGTTGGATGTGTGTTTGGCTTAAATACTATCTTCACAGTTCAGTCAATTTATCATTTTGCCCTGTATTCATCCAGGGGGTGGTAGCTAGTAGGTCCTTTCTCTGGTCATGCCTGAGTGGGCAGTCTTGAGCATGTGCACAGTCTCCAACACCCCCCTCCCCAGTTATGAGTGTGATTGGATTTTTTTAAGACAGAATTTTTTAGAGCAGTTTTAGGTTTACAGCAAAATTGAGAGGAAGGTACAGAGATTTCCCACATACTCCCTTCCCTACCACATGCATAGCCTCCCCCATAATCAATATCACTCACCAGAATGGTGCTTTTTTTTTTTTAACTAAGGATAAACCTACATTGACACATCATAATCACCTAAGTCCATAGTTTACCTTAGGGCTCACTGTTGCTGTTGTACATTCTGTGGGTTTGGACAAGTGTATAATGATATGTATCCATCATTATCGCATTTTAGTATCATACAGAATAGTTTCACTGCCCTAAAAATCTGTGCTCTGCCTGTTCATATCTCCCTCCCCCCAACCCCTGTCAACCACTGACCATTTTAGTCTCCAAAGTTTTGCCTTTTCTGGAATGTCATATAGGTTGGAGTCATACAGTATGTAGCCTTTTCAGGTTGGCTTCTTTCACTTAGTAATAATACATTTAGGGTTCCTTCATGTTTTTTCTTGGCTTGATAGCTCATTTCTTTTTCGTGCTGAATAATATTCCATTATCTGGAATGTACCACAGTTTATACATTCATCTACTGAAGGCCATCTTTGTTGTTTCCAAGTTTTGTCAGTTATGAATAAAGCTGCTATAAACATCCATGGGCAGCTTTTGATATAAGTTTTCAATTTCTTTGGGTAAATACCAAGGAGCATGATTGCTGGGTTATATGGTAAGAGTGTGTTTAGTTTTATAAGGAACCACCTAACTGTCTTGCAAAGTGGCTGTACCATTTTGCATTCCCACCAGCAGTATATGAGTTATGTTCTCCCACATTCTCACCATCATTTGGTATTGTCAGTGTTTTGGATTTTGGCCATTCTAATAGGTGTGTAGTGGTATTTTATGATTGTTTTAATTTGCATTTCCTGATGACATATGATGCGTGGAGCATCTTTTCACAGGCTTATTTACCATCTGTATATCTTTTTTCGTGAGATATCTGTTAAGAACTTTGGCCCATTTTTAAATTGGGTTATTTGTTTTTTTATTAAGAGTCTTTGTATATTTTGGACATCAGTCTTTTATCAGATGTGTCTTTTGCAAATCTTTCCTCTGAGTCTGTGACTTGTCTTCTAAATCTCTTGATATTGTCTTTCACAAAGCAAATGTTTTTAATTTTTAATGAAGTCTGGCTTATCAGTGATTTCTTTCATGGATTGTGTCTGTGTCTTTGGTGTTATATTCTTTTTTTAATTTTTAATTTTATTTTTGGCTGCATTGGGTCTTCATTGCTGCGTGTGGGCTTTCTCTAGTTGCGGCGAGCGGAGGCTACTCTTTGTCGTGGTTTGCAGGCTTCTCATTGTGGTGGCTTCTCTGTTGCAGAGCACGGGCTCTAGGTACATGGGCTTCAATGGTTGTGGCACGTGGGCTCAGTAGTTGTGGCTCATGAGCTTAGTTGCTCCATGGCATGTGGGATCTTCCCAGACTAGGGATCGAAACTGTGTCCCTTGCATTGGCAGGCAGATTCTTAATCACTGCACCAGCCGGGAAGTCCTTTAGTGTTATATCTAAAAAGGCATCACCATACCCAAGGTCATGTAGGTTTTCTCCTATGTTATCTTCTAGAAGTTTTATAGTTTTTCACTTTGCATTTCAGTCTGTGATCCATTTTGAGTTAATTTTAAATTTTTGTGAAAGATGTAAGGTCTGTATCTAGATTCCTTTTTTTTTTTTTGCATGTAGATGTCCAGTTGTTCCTGCACCATTTGTTGAAGAGACTAACTTTGCTCCATCGTATTGCTTATGCTCCTTTGTCAAAGATTAGTTGACTATATTTATGGTGGGTGCTTTGTTCTGTTCCACTGATCTATTTGTCTTTTCTTTTGCCAATATCTTGATTACTGTAATAAGGAACTGTCTTTGATAGCTGTAGCTTTATAATAAGTCTTGAAGTCAAGTAGCAGCAGTCCTATATTTTGTTCTTTTCCTTCCATATTGTGTTGGCTATTTGGTCTTCTGCCTCTTCATAGACACTTTAGGATCATTTTGTCAGTCTCTAATATAACTTGCTAGGATTTTGATTGGGATTGCATCCGATCTATAGATCAAGTTGGGAAGAATTGGTATCTTGAATTTTTCTATCCATGAACATGGAATTTTCTCAATTTGTTTAGTTTTTCTTTGATTTCATTTATCAGAGTTTTATAGTTTTCCTCATATATTGAAATAGATCTTGTACATATTTTGTTAGATTTATATCTAAGTATTTCATCTTTTAGGTGCTAATATAAATAGTATTGTGTTTTTAATTTTAAATTCCACATGTTCATTACTGGTACATATGAAAGCTATTGATTTTGTATGTTAGCCTTGTATCCTGAAACCGTACTATAATCACTTATTAGTTCCAGGAGTTTTTTTGTTGATTCTTTCAGTTTTTTTGTAAATTTTCTCTTTTTTAAAAATTAATTAATTTATTTTTGGCTGTGTTGGGTCTTCATTGCTGCACGTGGGCTTTTCTCTAGTTGTGGCGAGCAGGGGCTACTCTTTGTTGCGGTGCGTGGGCTTCTCATTGCGGTGGCTGGCTTCTCTTGTTGCGGAGCACAGGCTATATAGGCATGCGGGCTTCAGTAGTTGTGGCTTGCAGGCTCTAGAGTGCAGGCTCAGTAGTTGTGGCGCACGGGCTTAGTTGCCCTGTGGCATGTGGGATCTTCCCGGACCAGGGCTCGAACCTGTGTCCCCTGCATTGGCAGGTGGATTCTCAACCACTGCGCCACCAGGGAAGCTCTTTGTCAGTTTTCTACATAGATTATCATGTCATTTGTGAGCAAAGATAGTTTTATATCTTCTTTCTCAATCTGCATATCTTTGATTTCTCATTTTTGCCTTACTGCATTAGCAAGGACTTCCAGTATGATGTTGAAAAGGAGTTGTGAGAAGGGACATCCTTGTCTTTTTCCTGAATTACTGGAAAAGTTTCAATCTTCTCACCATTAATTATGATGTTAGCTGTATATTATTTGTAGATGGTCTTTATCAAGTTGTTACTAGTTTAATGAAAGGTTTTTTATTTTTTGATCATGAATGGGTATTTGATATTTTTCAAATGCTTTTCCTTCATCTACTGATGTGATTTTTTTTTTAGTCTGTTGATGTGATAGATTACATTAACTGATTTTTGAATGTTGAACCAGCCTTGCCTATTTGGGATAAATCCCACTTTGTTGTGGTGTATAATTTTTTAAAATTTGTTTTTGGATTCAATTTGCTAATATTTTGTTGGAGGATTTTTGCATCTATGTTCGTGACAGATATTGGTCTATTCATTTTCTTTTAATGTCTGTCTGGTTTGGGTATTAGGGTAATGTTGGCCTCATAGAATGAGTTAGGAAGTTTTCCTTCTGCTTCTATCCTCTGAAAGAGATTATAGAGAATTTATATAATTTCATCCTTAAATGTTTTATAGAATTCCAAAAAACTACTACAACTTATCAGTGAATTCAGAAAAGTTGTATTTCTGAATTCTGTTGTATTTCTATACTTTAACAATGAACTATCAGAAAGAGACATTAAGAAAACTATCCTATCGATCACATCAAAAAGAATAAAATATCTAGGAATAAATCTAAGGAGGTAAAAGATTTGCATTCATACACAAACACACACACAGTGGAATATTACTCAGCCATAAAAAGAATGAAATCTTCCCATTTGCAACAACATGGATGAACCTAGAGAGTATTATGCCAAGTGAAATAAAGTTAGACAGAGAAAGATAAATACTGTAAGGTTTCACTTTTACGTGGAATCTAGAAAGAAAACGAATAAATATAACAAAAGTTATAGATACAGAGAACAAACAAGTGGTTGCCAAAGGGGAGGGGTGGGGGGGGGAGGAGAGAAATAGGTGAGGGAGATTAAGAGGTACAAACCTCCAGTTGCAAAATAAATGTCAGAGGTATGAAATGAATGGTATGGGGAATATAGTCAGTCAATAACTATCTAATATCTCTGCATGGTGACATATTATAACTAGACTTATCATTGTGAACATTTTGAAATGTATAGGGAATATCCAATCACTGTGTTTTGTAACAGGAACTAACATAGTGTTGCAGGTCAATTATACTTCAGAAACAAACTCATAGGAAAAGAGATCAGATTTGTGGTTACTAGAGGTGGGGAGTAGGGAGAGGGAGGATTGGATGAAGGCAGTCAAAAGGTACAAACTTCCAGTTATAAGATAAGTAAGTACTAGGATTTTAACGTACAACATGATAAATATGACTAACAGTACTGTGTGTTATATATGAAAGTTGTTGAGATAATAAATCCTAAGAGTTCTCATCACAAGGAAACAATATTTTCTATTGATTTAATTTTGTATCCATATGAGATGATGGATGCTCACTAAATCATTGTGATAATCATTTCACGATATATGTAAGTCAAATCATTATGCTGTACACCTTAAACTTGTACAGTGCTGTTTGTCAATTATATCTCAATAAAACTGGAAGAAAAGTTTGATAGAATTCAGCTGTGAACCCATCTGGGCCTGGTGCTTTCTATTTTGGAAGGTTAATAATTTTTTTTTTTAATCAGCTCTTTCTTTTAATGTTGATCCATACAAGTTCAGAAACACTGACCTGTAGGGTCAAGTGCAAACTCCTTAGAGCAGCACGTGTCTCGTCTCCATCACCCTCCAGCTTCCTTCCTGCACCTTCCCCCATGCCTGCTTCTTACTTGACTAGAGCTGGAAGGTTAATAATTTTTGATTCAATTTATAAAATAGATACAGGTCTAATCAGACTGTCATTTCTTTTCACGTGAGTTTTGGCTGCTTGGGTCTTTCAAGGAATTGGTCCATTTAATCTAGGTTCTCAAATTTGTGGACATAGAGTTGTTCATAGTATTCCTTTTAATACTCTTTAAATTTTCAAGGGGTCTATAGTGATGTCCCCTCTTTCATTTCTGATGTTAATAATTTGCGTCTTCTATTTTTCTTAGCCTGGTTAACAGGCTTATTAATTTTATCAGTTGTTTCAAATACCAGCTTTTGGTTTCATTTATTTTCTCTATTGATTTCCTGTTTTTAATTTCATTGATTTCTGCTCTAATTCTTATTATTTCTTTTTTTCTGCTTGCTTTTGATTTAATTTCCTCTTTTTTCCAGTTACTTAAGGTGGAAACTTACTGATTTTAGATATTTCTTCTTTTCTAATATATGCATTGAATGCTATAAATTTCCTTCTATGTACTGCTTTTGCTGCATCCCACACATTTTGATAAGTTGTGTTTTCATTTTCATTTAAACTACTTTAAAATTTCTGTTGAAATTTCTCCTTTGACCCATGTTTTATTTAGAGTATTGTTTAATCTCTACATATTTTGGAATTTTCCTGTTATCTTCCATTATTGATTTCTATTTTAATTCCATTGTGGTCTGACAGCAGATATTATATGATTTCTGTACTTCAAATTTGTTACAGTATGTTTTATGGCTCAGAATGTGGTCTATCTTGGTGAATATTCCATATGAATTTGGTAAGAATGGATCTAGTAGTCTGTACATTTCAATAATATGCAGTTGATTGATGGTGTTGCTGCATTCAACTATATTCTTACTGATTTTGTGCCTGTTCTATCTGTCCATTTCTGAGAGAGGGATGTTGAAATCTTCAACAGTGATAGTAGATTCATCTATTTCTCCTTGCTGTTCTATCAGTTTTTGCCTCACATAGTTTGATGCTCCGTTGTTAGGCTCATACATGTTAAGAATTGTTATGTTTTCTTGGAGAATTGACCTCTTTATCATTATGTAATGCCCTTCTTTATCCCTGATAATTTTCCTTACATTGAAACGTGCTCTATCTGAAATTAATATAGCTACTCCTGCTTTCTTAGGATAGTGTTAGCATGGTATATTTTTCTCCATCCATTTACTTTTTATCTCTATGTGTCTTTATATTTAAAGTGGGTTTCTTGTAAACAACGTATAGTTCAGGCATTTAAAAAAATCCGTTCTGACAATCTCTTTTAATTGGTGCACTTAGGCCATTGAAATTCAAAATGATGATAGATACAGTTGGATTAATATCTACCATATTGTACTGTTACTGTCTTCTATTTGTTGTTCTTGTTCTTTTTTCCTATTGTTTTCTTCCACTCTTCTTCTGCCTTTTGTGGTTTTAGTTGAGTATTTTATATGATTCCATTTTTGCTCTTTTCTTAGCCTATAGGTTAAAATTTAAAAAACTTTTCTTAGTGGTTGCTCTAGAGTTTGCAATATACATGTACCACTAATCCAAGTACACTTTCAAATAACACTGTACCACTTCATGAGTAGTGTGAGTACCTTATAGTATCAAAACTCCTCCCTCCCACCCCTTGTATCATTGCTGTCATTTATTTCACTTTATTCTGTGTCATTTATTTCACTTTATTGTCTCTGTATATATACGTATGTATACACACACACACAGAAGATATATAAATATGCACACATTCTTGAACACATTTTTATTGTTATTATTTTGAACAGTTATCTGTTAGATCAGTTAAGGGCAAGAAAAGTAAATTTTTATTTTACCTTCACTTATTCCTTCTTCCATGCTCTTACTTACTTTATGTACATCCAAGTTTCTGACCTATATTATTTCTCTTCTCTCTGGAGAACTTCTTTTACCATTTCTTGCAAGGCCAGTCTGTTGGCAACAAATTGCCTCAATTTTTGTTTGTCTGAGAAAGTCTTTATGTCTCCTTTACTTTTGAATGATATTTTCACAGGGTACAGAATTGTAAGTTGATGCTGTTTTTCTCTCAGTACTAAATATTTCACTCCACTCTCTTCTTGCTTGTATGGCTTCTAAGAAGTTGGATATAATTCTTATCTTTGCACCTTTTAAGATAAGGTATTTTTTTCCTCTGGCTTGTTTCAGGACTTTTTTCTTTATCTTTGATTTTCTGTAATTGGAAAATTACATGCATAGGTGTAGTTTTTGGTATTTATCCTGCTTGGTGTTCTCAGAGCTTCCTGGGTCTGTGGTTTGGTATTGGACATTAATTTGGGGAAATTCTCAGTCATTATTGTTTCAAATGTGTCTTCTGTTCCTTTCTTTTTTCTTTTGGTATTCCCATTACACTTACATTACACCTTTTGCAGTTGTCCCACAGTCCGTTGACATTCTGATCTTTTTTTTTTTTTTTCAGTCTTCGTTCTCTTTGCTTTTCTGTTTTCAAGGATTCTCTAGCTCATAGATTCTTTCCTCAGCCATGTCAAGTTTATTAAAAAGTCCATCAGAGACCATCTTCATGTTTGTTACAGTGTTTTTTATCTCTGGCATTTCTTTTTGCTTCTTTCTTAGCCTTTCCAGCTCTCTGCTAATGTTACCTGTCTACTTTATCCATTGGAACCCTTAGCATATTAATCATAGTTATTTTAAATTCCTGGCCTGATAATTCCAACATCACTGCCATGTCTGGTTCTGATGCTTACTGTCTCTTCAAATTGTGTTTTTTGCCTTTTGGTATGCCTTGTACTTTTTTCTTGGTAGTGGGATTTGATATACTTGGTAAACGGAACTACTGTAAATAGGCCTTTAGTAATGTGGTGGCTAGGTGTGGAGGAGGGAGAGGCCTATAGTCCTATGACTAGTTTTCAGTCTTTTCGTGAGTCTCTGCCTCTGAACTGTGAACTTCACACATGTTTCTCATTTTTTTCCTCCCCTCTTAGGTGGTACAGAATGGCTAGCGTAGACTGGGGTTGAGTATTTCTCTTCCCCAGGTCAGTTAGCCTCTGATAATACCCCAGGAGGTTAGGCCCTGGTTCACTAGTTTGCCCTGAGGGCGGGCCTTGTTAAGAACACAACTACTGAAGCCCGTGTGCCACAACTACTGAAGTCCATGCACCTAGAGCCCGTGCGCCGCAACAAGAGAAGCCACCGCAGTGAGAAGCCCGCACACTGCAACGAGGAGTAGCCCCTGCTCGCCGCAACTAGAGAAAGCATGTGCATAGCAACGAAGACCCAACGCAGCCAAAAAAAAATAAATTTAAAAATTAATTTTAAAAATTATTTAAAAAAAACCACCAAACACAAGTGCCCCTCGGAGACACAGTAAATATTTTTGTCGTTCACAAAAAAAAAAAAAAAAAGAACAGATTGCTCTGGGCTGTTTCAAAATGGTTCCTTTTTACCTTTTCCTGCCAAAGCCCAAGGGAATTTTTCTATGATATTTACTGTGGGAATCTGGTTGAGCTCCTGGAGATTAATCTGACGATATTGTGGGTATCCCCCTTTAACTATGTCCTCTTGTAGTTTTAACTCTCAGACTTGTCCACACTGAACCTCCAGCAGTCTGTCAACTACAGTTCTCAATTTCCTGCCCTAGCAGTGGTGCCCTTGGTAGTTTTTACTTGTGAATCTCTCCTGTGCTAAGCGTCAACTCTTTGTATTTTTGCCTGTCTCCCCAATCTTGGGGGTAGTGGTTTGCCCTGTGTCCTCACCTCTCTTTTGGATCCAAGAAGAGTTGTTGATCTTTAAAAGTCTTTCCAGTTTTTTACTTGTTAGGATGGAGTTGTGACTTCCAAGCTCCTTGCATGTGGAGCCATAAGCTGGAAGTGTGATTTGATTTTTAAGCTTGGCTTCCTTACCATCACCCCTGGATAAGAATAGCTTAATTTTCAGTCCGTGTTTGGTCAGAGGTTTTGATAAGCCCCTTGAGCCACTCAGGCTCAAGGCTGTTTGCTGATGAATCTGTGTATGACTTGAGGAATGCTTTCTAGTCCCATATTTCCCTCTGATTGTTCCTGAGTGGGTGCAGCCTAGAACATATGCATAGCCTTCTGTATCCCCAGGGATGAGTGTGACCCTAGGATTGTTCTTGTCTCTTTCCCTGGTTCTCTCTGTTCAAACTTCTGGCTTGTCTGCTATTTCACTTGTTGCTACTATTATCTTGGAGGTACCAGCCCCTTCTTAATTGCTCACCAGCAAGATCTCCATTGTTTTTGACTATGCCTTTAGGCAGGAATCTCTCCTTGCTGTTTCAAATAAAGTCATTCCCCTTAGGCAGAAATGCTGAGCTCTTCCTCTTTGTTGCCCACTTCTTCCCCTGGGTGGAAACTGGCACACTGCTGCAGCTGGGGGCAGGAGCATGGCAGCTACTCTTGCAGTGACACCCCTACTATATGAGTAGTTGTTGGGGAGATGGTAGCCCCTAATCTACTTAGCATGCCCTCCTGTCCTGCATCCTCTGCCAAATGAGCCAGCCTGGGTGAAAGGGCTCACGGTCCCAGTATTCTTGAGCTGTTACCCCTGGGGTAGAGCCCGTACCCTAAGAGTGAGAACTGAGTGGGGAAAGGAAGACCCAGTCCTCTCGTTGTGCCTGCCAATAATAGCACTTCGCAACACAGATCTGGGAAAGATGAGAGAGGCTGGCAGCCTGAGTCTAGGACCTGGAGGGAGAGGGAATTCCCACTTTCTTTTTGTTTTAAATTGAAGTTGACTTTCAACATTATATCGGAGGGAGAGGGAATTCCCACTTCCTTTTGTTTTAAATTGAAGTTGAGTTTCAACATTATATCAGTTTCAGGTGTACAACATAGTGATTTGATATTTTTGTATATTACAAAATGGTCACCATGATAAGTATAGTTACCACTTTTCACCATACAAAGTTATTATAGTATTATTGCCTATATTCCCTATACTGTACGTTATGTCCCCGTGACTTATTTATTTTATAACTGGAAGTTTGTGTCTCTCTATCTCCGTCACCTATTTCACTCATCTCCCCACCCCACTCCCGAATTCCTACTTTCCTGACAGCCCTCATCTGGAGTAGCTTCCATGACATGGAGGTGGTATGGATAGGAGCAGGTCATGGCTCAAATGCCACAGACTCCCACTGTTCTTACTGAGATTCAGTTGATTTTTTTTAAATAAATGTTTTTCCATTTGCTGTATGCCCTTAGGACACTTTCCAGAGACCTTAAGTGGTTGTTTTAATGATTTTTCCAGGCAAATGGTTGTTTCACTGGGGAGAGGGGGTCCAAGAGCTCCTTAATACCACTGTTGCAGAAGTTCCATTTTCATTGATTATTTTAAAAACTGGAAGTAGAAGGTTTAATGTACCAACAGACACCTCTATGAGATAGGGCTTACAATGAGGCCATTATAATGTAGGCCAGCATTATATCCTTGTTAGCAAGCTGAAAACTCAGTTTGGTAGCTATGGGTCTTTTAAAAAGTAAAAGTAAAAGGAATACTTCAAAGTAATGGCTTCAATTTAGTCCAGTTCACCAAAATTTTATTGACTTCCTCCCTTGGAATACCAATTTTATGGTGAGTGATCTTTGTTTTACTTTTTAAGTTTTTTTTGGAAAACCTGAGGCTCATATTAATACATTATTTGTGGTTATCAGAATGTCCTGTAGATAATATGGTATGGTAATTAAAGCAGAGAACTGAAAGTCAAATTTCTTTTCTCCCCATCCCCTTACTCTCATTTTTAATACCAATCTAGGAAATATTAGAAATCACTTAACTGCTAAATTAGTTCATTCAGCTGCAAAATGGAACTAATACTGTGCATCACAAGGGTGTTGTAAAGCTTAATAAATATTGCTAAAGCATTTGTTTCCATGAAAACTCCTGTATTTGTTTTATTTTAAAAATATATTTCTTACACTTTAAAATGTGCCCATAAAGTAAGGGCTTGTACACACATGTAAAATCGTTTAATCTAGTGTGTATATAGCCAAATGGAAAAGAGCAGTAATATAATTATAGTGTTGATTTGTTGGATATATATCCTAAGGAAATTGTGGCTTTCTTTTCTTTTCTTTTCTTTTTTAATGGGTGTTGAATTTTGTCGAAAGCTTTTTCTGCATCTATTGAGATGATCATATGGTTTTTATTCTTCAATTTGTTAATGTGGTGTATCACATTGATTTGTGTATATCGAAGAATCCTAGCATCCCTGGGATAAATCCCACTTGATCGTGGTGTATGATCCTTTTAATGTGTTGTTGGATTCTGTTTGCTAGTATTTTGTTGAGGATTTTTGCATCTATATTCATGAGTGGTATTGGTCTGTAATTTTCTTTTTTTGTAGTATCTTTGTCTGGTGATGGTAGCCTCATAGAATGAGTTTGGGAGTGTTCCTTCCTCTGCAATTTTCTGGAAGAGTTTGAGAAGGATGGGTGTTAGCTCTTCTCTAAATGTTTGATAGAATTTGCCTGTGAAGCCATCTGGTCCTGGACTTTTGTTTGTTGGAAGATTTTTAATCACAGTTTCAATTTCATTACTTGTGATTGGTCTGTTCATATTTTCTGTTTCTTCCTGGTTCAGTCTTGGAAGTTTATACCTTTCTAAGATTTGTCCATTTCTTCCAGGTTGTCCATTTTATTGGCATAGAGTTGCTTGTAGTAGTCTCTTAGGATGCGTTGTATTTCTGTGGTGTCTGTTGTAACTTCTCCTTTTTCATTTCTAATTTTATTGATTTGAGTCCTCTCCCTCTTTTTCTTGATGAGTCTGGCTAAAGGTTTATCAATTTTGTTTATCTTCTCAAAGAACCAGCTTTTAGTTTTATTGATCTTTGCTATTATTTTCTTTGTTTCTATGTCATTTATTTCTGCTCTGATCTTCATGATTTCTTTCCTTCGGCTAACTTCGGGGGTTTTTTGTTCTTCTTTCTCTAATTCCTTTAGGTGTAAGGTTAGATTGTTTATTTGAGATTTTTCTTGTTTCTTGAGGTAGGCTTGTATTGCTATAAACTTCCCTCTTAGAACTGCTTTTGCTGCATCCCAGACAGATCCCATTGCCATTTGTCTCTAGGTATGTTTTGATTTCCTCTTTGACTTTTTCAGTGATCTCTTGGTTATTTAGTAACATATTGTTTCGTCTCCATGTGTTTGTGTTTTTTACGTTTTTTCCCCTGTAATTTATTTCTTATCTCATAGCGTTGTGGTCAGAAAAAATGCTTGATATGCTTTCAGTTTTCTTAAATTTACCAAGGCTTGATTTGTGACCCAAGATGTGATCTATCCTGGAGAATGTTTTGTGTGCACTTGAGAAGAAAGGGTAATCTTCTGTTTTTGGTTAGTATGTCCTATAAATATCAATTAAATCTATCTGGTCTATTTTGTCATTTAAAGCTTTTGTTTCCTTATTTATTTTCTGTCTGGCTCATCTGTCCATTGGTGTAAGAGATTTTTCTTGTTTCTTGAGGTAAGCTTGTATAGCTATAAACTTCCCTCTTAGTACTGCTTTTGCTGCATCCCATAGGTTTTGGATCGTCATGTTTTCATTGTCATTTGTCTCTAGGTATTTTTTGCTTTCCTCTTTGATTTCTTCAGGGATCTCTTAGTTATTTAGTAACGTATTGTTTAGCGTCCATGTGTTTGTGTTTTTTACGTTTTTTTCCCTGTAATTCATTTCTAATCTCATAGCGTGGTCAGAAAAGATGCTTGATATGATTTCAGTTTTCTTAAAGTTACTGAGGCTTGATTTGTGACCCAAGATGTGATCTATCCTGGAGAATGTTCCGTGCGCACTTGAGAAGAACGTGTAATCTGCTGTTTTTGGATGGAATGTCCTATAAATATCAATTAAATCTATCTGGTCTATTGTGTCATTTAAAGCTTGTGTTTCCTTATTTATTTTCATTTTGGATGATCTGTCCATTGGTGTAAGTGAGGTGTTAAAGTCCCCCACTATTATTGTGTTACTGTCAGTTTCCTCTTTTATAGCTGTTAGCGGTTGCCTTATGTATTGAGGTGCTCCTATGTTGGGTGCATATATATTTATAATTGCTGTATCTTCTTCTTCGATTGATCCCTGGATCATTATGTAGTGTCCTTTCTTGTCTCTTGTAACATTCTTTATTTTAAAGTCTATTTTATCTGATATGAGTATTGCTACTCCAGCTTTCTTTTGATTTCCCTTTGCATGGAATATCTTTTTCCATCCCCTCACTTTCAGTCTGTTTGTGTCCCTAGGTCTGAGGTGGGTCTCTTGTAGACAGCATATATATGGGTCTTGTTTTTGTATCCATTCAGCAAGCCTGTGTCTTTTGGTTGGAGCATTTAATCCATTCGCGTTTAAGGTAATTAATGATATGTATGTTCCTGTGACCATTTTCTTAATTGTTTTGGGTTTGTTTTTGTAGGTCCTTTTCTTCCGTTGTGTTTCCCACTTAGAGAAGTTGTAGAGCTGGTTTGGTGGTGCTGAATTCTCTTAGCTTTTGCTTGTCTTTAAAGCTTTTGATTTCTCCATCGAATCTGAATGAGATCCTTGCCAGGTAGAGTAACCTTGGTTGTAGGTTCTTCCCTTTCATCACTTTAAGTATATCATGCCACTCCCTTCTGGCTTGTAGAGTTTCTGCTGAGAAATCAGCTGTTAACCTTATGGGAGTTCCCTTGTATGTTATTTGTCATTTTTCCCTTGCTGCTTTCTATAATTTTTCTTTGTCTTTAACTTTTGCCAATTTGATTACTGTGTGTCTTGGCGTGTTTCTCCTTGGGTTTATCCTGTATGGGACTCGCTGTGCTTCCTGGACTTGGGTGGCTATTTCCTTTCGCATGTGAGGGAAGTTTTCGACTATAATCTCTTCAAATATTTTCTCAGGTCCTTTCTCTCTCTCTTCTCCTTCTGGGACCCCTATAATGCGAATGTTGTTGTGTTTAATGTCCCAGAGGTCTCTTAGGCTGTCTTCATTTCTTTTCATTCTTTTTTCTTTATTCTATTCTGCAGCAGTGAATTCCACCATTGTGTCTTCCGGGTCACTTATCCGTTCTTCTGCCTCAGTTATTCTGCTATTGCTTCCTTCTAGTGTAGTTTTCATTTCAGTTATTGTATTGGTCATCTGTTTGTTTGTTCTTTAATTCTTCTAGGTCTTTGTTAAACATTTCTTGCATCTTCTCAATCTTTGCCTCCATTGTCTTTCCGAGGTCCTGGATCATCTTCACTATCATTATTCTGAATTCTTTTTCTGCAAGGTTGCCTATCTCCACTTCATTTAGTTGTTTTTCTGGGGTTTTATCTTGTTCCTTCATCTGGGACATAGCCCTCTGCCTTTTCATCTTGTCTATCTTTCTGTGAATGTGGTTTTTGTTCCACAGGCTGCAGGATTGTAGTTCTTCTGGCTTCAGCTGTCTGCCCTCTGGTGGATGAGGCTATCTCTGTGGTTTTCTAAAGTTAGAAAGTATTGCTTTATATAATTGATTTTTATGTGTCAGTTGGCTGATCATCTGTTGTAGTGCAAAATAGAAAAGTTTAATTAAGTATAATTATAACATGTCTTCTTAGTAATATGTAGTCTTGAAAAAATATATATAATTTGAAATAAATATGTATTTATATGTATTTTTTCCTTTTTTAATGATAGCCAAAGCTATGATATTGGGAAGATGGATAAGAGTTGTGTTCAGCCGACAATGCTGGTAAGGATCATGTTAAATATTGCAGAAGTAGGTTGAAGAAATACAGTTTATGTTATTGTAATAAAATTATGATAGTCTGTCCCTCCATTTGTGAGTAGATTATTCACTGGGCACATCATTTAATATCTCAGTGCATTACTTTCTGTAAAGTTGATATACTTATGGAATCTACCCTCCAGGTAGACTCTTGTACCCATGAATTAATTTATACATGTAAAGTGCTTAGGACAATGTTTGGCTATATAAGTTTTAGCTTTTATTTGCATGTTCAAAAATTCTAGGTTTCTTTAACCACCCAGATAGAACATGCTTGGTATGGAAGTTAATTTTAATATTTAATCAAGTAAAATGTGATTATGTAAATAAATCTGATATAAAACTAATTTAATACATGCCATAGCAGAATGGAATTTTTTTGAGTATCCGTCTCTGCTTCTTACCATTATTACAGTATATCACTCAAAATGTAATGGAATACACACACACACACACGCACATATATACATATATATGTATATACACACACACATATATATCTCAGTATATCTAGCAATGTGGTAGATGGGGAAAAAAAAAGAAGTATAAAATGTGGCCTCTGCCCTTAAATAGCTTATGTTTAAAGGATGAAACTGATACAGGTGAATACAATGGAATATTATTCAGCCATGAAAAGGAAGGAAATTCTGACACATGCTACAACATAGATGAACCTTGAGGACATTATGCTATGTGAAATAAGCCATTCACAAAAAGACATACTGTATGATTCCAGTTCAGTGAGATATGTTGGGTAGTCAAATTCATAGAGACGGAAAATAGAATGGTGGTTGCAGAGGTTTGGAGGGAGGAGAACATGGGGAGCTATTGTTTAATGGGTAGAGTTTCAATTTTGTGAGATTAAAAGAGTTCTGGAGATGTATGGTGGTGCTGGTTGCACAACAATGTGAATATACTTAATGCTACTGAACCATACACTTAAAAATGGTTACAATGGTCAATTTTATGTTATGTGTATTTTATCACAATTAAAAATAATGAAAATATATTATGATAGTGTCATATAATAGAATATCATATAACAACGAGAATAGACTACAATAATTGTAACAATATGGACTTTCTGACATATAATGTTGAACAAACAGAGCAAAATACAAAGTAGTACATACTGTATGATTCCATAAATGTGAATGCCAAAAGCAGGTAGAACTAATACATGGTGTTGGAAGTCAGATAATTGGTTACCCTTGTTTGGAATAGTGTCTGAAAGGAGACATGAGATGAGACTAAACTTCTGTTTCCTGATTTCTGTGTTGTTAACATATGTGTGCTCACTTTGTGAAAATTCAGAGTTGTACCATTGAGATTTTGGAACTTTTTTGTATGTATTTTATACTTCAATTAAAATTTCAAAAAAAAAGATTTAAAAAAATGAGTACAAGTGAAACAATTTGGGAAAAATAAGTGATAAACTGTGTGGTACTAACCTGAAGTATACGCAAGGGCATGCAGAAAAGGGGAATATTAATGTTGACTAGAATAGTTGAAGAAACCTTTTGGTAGGAGATAGGCCTCGGAAAGCAGATGGGGTTCATACAGTTAAAAGGGAGGGAGAAGGGAATACGAGGCAAGGGATTTAGATGAGAAGACGTCTGGAGGAGGAAATGAGGATGGAAGATAGGATTTAAGCATGATTGAAATCTAATATTCATACTGCAAGGTATGGAGAAGTAAGATTATGAAATAGTTTTTCTTTCATGCTAGCAGTATTTTATTGTGGTATAACTTAAATATATATATATATATATATATATATATATATATATACACACACACACACACACACACACACATATACATACACTAAATTGCACAAATCTTAAAAGTATACAGCCTGATGAGTTTCAGTTTATCTATATAGTTTTGTAACTACCACACAGATCAAGATACAGAAATTTCCATCACCCTCAAAAGTTACCTTGGCCCCTTTCCAGTTAATAGCCATTCATACCCCAATGATAAAACCACTATTCTGACTTTTATTGCTGTAGAATATTTTTGGCTTATCTTGAACTGTGTATAAATGAAATCATACAGTATGTACTGTTTTATGTCTGGCTTCTTTTGCTTAACATAATAGTTTTGAGATTCATCCATTTTGTTCTATCTTTCTGATTATTTGACCCTTTTACTATTACAAAATAGCTACAGTCTTTCTCAGAGATGCTATATTTACTCCATCAAAGTCCTCTGGCGAAGTTTATAAGTTGAGAGTTGCTCCACAATAATAATAATGATATTAAGTACATTATATCCATCTTAGTTTTTGAATTAAAAACTCAAAGGTATCACACCCTAAATGTCATTTCTCTAAGATTCGCAGAGCCCTAATGTGCTTAACATTTTTTTTTTAAGTTAGAAGACCACCTTTGCCTGATCCTACTGTCCTCATTATACTTAGAGGCAGAATCTTCATTGAAATAGGCCTCCTGCTTTCAAAATGTGAATCTGTAGTTAAATAAGTCTGTGCTAAGTAGAGTTATTCCCCTTATCAATGTAGATCTGGCTGGAGAAACTGACTTAATTATTTCTTATTTCTTAATAAAGAAATACTTTATTAATTTTAAAACTTGGTTGAGTTGGGAGGACTCTTGTCTATAGGAAAGTATATCTGCTCCTAGTGAAATGGTGGTATTTGTGCCCTTGGTCCAATTGGTTAATCTCAACTAGGCTATAAAGTCTTTGAGAGAGGGATTATGTCTTTCTATTTGTTTCTTTTGATGGAGGCCTAATATAATGCTACCTAAACAGTAGGTGGTAAGATGATTACATTAAATATTGCTGTGCTTTAATTTCCTTATTTTTAAAGTGAGGATGATTAAGTACTTTACCACTAAAACACTGTTAAGAAAATAATTATATTAACACAATTATATTAAATTTAAATAAGCTATTACTGTAAAATTCTCAGATGGTATTTGGTGTGGGTAGCATAATGATGAGACATATCCCAAGACTATGTGGTTGCTTAAGGAAATGCTATTTCATAATTATGACTGAGGTTTGAGAAATGCCTGTCACTATGTAAGTGCTAGTCAGCTGTTGTATTGCAGTTTAACCCTCAACTGTGTGTGTTTTTTTTCTATTTTTAATTATAGGCTAAAGTTCTACGGTTACTAGCCACTGCTTATATGGATTGGGACGACAAAGAATATTATAAGCCTCTCATCGCTATAAACCTAGCAAACAAGGTATAAGAGGTTTTTACTTTTGAAAATTAGCTTAATGAAATTTTGAAAGCATTGATTCACATTTTGAAATCCACTGTAGACATTTGCTCCAGTATTCCTGTTTTTTTTTTTTTAAACAACAGATTGTTGCAATCTCTTCTGCAGCACAGAAAGGAAGAATAAAATATACCTCTTTGACAATAGATATTTTTGAAAAAAATTTTCTTTTGCACAAAACAGAAAAGGTTCTCTGATGTGAGTAAATTTTAGGATAAAGAAGGAAATGATAAAATAGGGAGATAATGGGATTTAGTTTAAAAAAACCAACATCAGTCATTCACTTTCAGCTGATGCTCATACAAACATACACATATTCATACATACATACATACAATACCTCTATACTCCTGGATAAGGAACATTGATAGGCTGATGACTGTTTAAAGAGATTCAATTAGGATCAATGTGTTTTACTCTATAAGGTGATTAAATATACTGATACATTTTTAGAAAATTTTATTTATTTTGGCTGCATTGGGTCTTCGTTGCTGGGCGCGGGCTTTCTCTAGTTGCGGTGAGCAGGGGCTATTCTTCGTTGCGGTGCGCGGGCTTCTCATTGCGGTGGCTTCTCTTGTTGTAGAGCACGGGCTCTAGGCATGCAGGCTTCAGTAGTTGTAGCACGTGGGCTCAGTCGTTGTAGCTCGCGGGCTCTAGAGTGCAGGCTCAGTAGTTGTGGCACACAGGCTTATTGCTCCGTGGCATGTGGGATCTTCCCAGACCAGGAATGGAACCCTTGTCCCCTGCTTTGGCAGGCAGATTCTTAACCACTGCACCACCAGGGAAGTCCCTGATACATTTTCAAAAGAGTTTTTTCAACAAGATGGGAAGCATGAAAGTGAATAGTTGAATTTATCAGAATATTAAATTGCCCAAAGAAACCATTTACTTGAATTATATTTTCCTGAAATTTATGTCACGTGGATGGGGTTATTTAATGCTGAAAAACTTCTTTTATGTTAAATTTTTAAATTTAAAAATATTCATATACATGAACATTTTCAAAAGCTGCATCCTTTTTTTTTTTTGCATTTGCTAAGATGCAAGTCTAAATAAAAAACAGGATCCAAGACAATGGAGGAAGCTGCATACTAGCTACATGACCTCTTGTCAGCATGTCTCTTTGTTCACTGGATACAGAAGTTGCAGTTTTTATAACAATAATTGTCCATCTGCATTACTCCTGACATATCACATTTAATAGCCTAATTATTGACCCTGGACATTGATGAACTGGGTGCATTAGGATTTCAGTGGCAATATACACTTAAAAGAGTTTTATTTGTAAACAATTTCAAACCTAGAGAAAGATTGAAAGAATAAGAATAGTTCAAAGAATACCCGTCTATTTACTTTACCCAGAATCACCTGTTATTAACATTTTGTGCATTCTCTCTTTCTCTATATTATTGAGGAAATATAATTCATACATTCATCTTATTGAGGGTAATATATATTGATATCTGTAATAATAATATATGTTATATATACTCAGTAATGAACTGTATAGCATGTTTTTCTCTCAAATATAGGATTACTCAATCTAGGATTAGGTATTGCATTTATGTGACATGTCTCTTTAGTCCCCTGTAATCTGGAACATTTCTGTAGCCTTTCTTTTGACTTCTGTGTCATTGATATTTTGGAAGAATACATTAGCTCCCTACATTGTTTTAAATGAAAATTCTTCATTTGAGATTTATCTGATGTTTCCTTGTGATTAGACTCATATTATGCATTTGTGACTGGAATACTGCATGAGTGATATTGTGTCCCTTCTCAGGGCATCACATTTGGAGGCCCCTGATGTCCATCTGCTCCTCACTGGTGATAATATTGATCACCTGTTCAAAAGTGTTGTATATCTTCACTGTATATTAACCATTTTTCCCTTGCAACCAACAGACACTTTAAAATTATGCATATACCCTGCTTTTTATTAAAAATTTCCTTAAGAATTAGTGTTCTTGCCTGAATCAATCTTATGATGGTTGCCAAATAATCATTTTCTAACTGTAGCACTCCCTTCATATTTACCAGTTGGCACTCAACATTCTACTGTAAGCAAGAGCTCTCCCTTCTCCCATTTATTTAATATTTATTTATTTACTTCTTGATTTATTCATTTGTTATCAGGATTTATCAGGGTTTTTGTATTCCTATTTTTCCACTGACATAATTCATTACTCTTAATTATCTTTTAACAGTTTTATTTAGGTATAATTAACATAAAATAAACTGCCCATATTTAAAGTAAAAAATTTGATGAGTTTTGACATGTGTATATATCTATGAAACCATCACCACAATCAGGATACTGAATATATACATCATTCCTCAAAGTTTCTTCACACCCTTTTGTCACCCTTTCCCACTCTTCCCTAGGTAAACAACTGATCTGCTTTCATAGATTAGTTTGCATTTTCTAGAGTTTTATACCAATGGAATCATAGAGAATGTACTCTAGTTTTGAATGGCTTCTTTCATTCAGCATTCGGCACAGTATTCTGAGATGTTGTGTGTGTGCGTAGTTTATTCCCAGGGTTCAGTAATATCTTATTGTATGGATATATACCATATTTGCTCTTAAATCTACTTTATCTTTTATTGATATAGTTACTTTAGCTTTCTTTTGACTAGCGTTAGCATGGTGTATCTTGTTCTGTTTTCCTATTTATGTCTTTATGTTTAAAGTGCATCTCTCTTTTTTTTTTTTAATATTTTATTTATTTATTTATTTATTTATGGCTGTGTTGGGTCTTCGTTTCTGTGTGAGGGCTTTCTTCAGTTGCGGCAAGTGGGGGCCATTCTTCATCACAGTGCGCGGGCCTCTCGCTATCGTGGCCTCTCTTGTTGCGGAGCACAGGCTCCAGACGCGCAGGCTCAGTAATTGTGGCTCACGGGCCCAGTCGCTCCGCGGCATGTGGGATCTTCCCAGACCAGGGCTCGAACCCGTGTCCCCTGCATTGGCAGGCAGATTCTCAACCACTGCGCCACCAGGGAAGCCCTAAAGTGCATCTCTTATAAGCTGCATACAGTTGGGTTTTGCTTTTTTATCCACTCTGACAATCTGTGTCTTTTGACTGGGGTGTTTAGAATATTTACATTTGATGTGATTATTGATGTGGTTAAGTTTGAGTCTATCACCTTGTTATTGTTTATTTGTCCTGCATATTCTTTATTCCCCCTTTCTTCTTTTTTTTTCTGCCTTCTTTTGTAAGTTTGTATTTAAGTAAATTTTTCTTCAAAACAATTTATGAGTCCAATGTAGATTTTATTCTAACCTCCTGAAGAATCCATATTGAAATATTATGAAAATACAGACTTCCCTGGTGGCACAGTGGTTAAGAATACGCCTGCCAACACAGGGGACAAGGGTTTGAGCCCTGGTCTGGGAAGATCCCACATGCCGCGGAGCAAATAAGCCCTGTGACACAACTACTGAGCCTGCGAGCCACAACTACTGAAGCCCACATGCCTAGAGCCCGTGCTCCACAACAAGAGAAGCCACTGCAATAAGACTGCGCACCGCAACAAAGAGTAGCCCCTGCTCTCCGCAACTAGAGAAAAGCCCGCATGCAGCAACAAAGACCCAATGCAGCCAAAGATAAATAAATAAGTAATTTATTTATTTAAAAAAAGAGGAATATTATGAAAATATTTGTAGGATCATCTGGAGGAACAAACAGTGAGACTACTCAGGGGAATACTGAAAAAGGAGAGTGATCATAGAGGCTTTGTCACATTACATATTTGAATAATTTTTTAGATTCAGTTTTATTTCTTCTGTTGGCTTATTAGTTGTAACTCTTTGTTTTGCTATTCTACTGGTTTCTTTAGGGCTTATACTATATACCTTATCTTGGTCTACCTTCATATGTCATAATAGTGTACTTTTATATCTCCAGCCTGGCCTTTATGCTACTGTTGTCATATGTTTTACTTTTACATATGTTATAAAATCCCCAATACTATGTTATTATTTTTGTGTAAATTGTCAATTTTATTTTAAAAGGGATACAAATAAGAAAAAAACTTATGCATTTACACATGTAGTTACCATTTCAATTAATCATTATTCCTTTGTATACATCCAAATTTCCATTTGTTGTTTTTCTTCTGCCTGAAGAACATTGTTTTGGGGTTCTCCAAAGAGACTTATTATAAAGAATTGGCTTATGCAGTTATGGAGGCTGGTGAGTCTCAAGATCTGCAGGATGAGTTGGCAAGACAGAGACTCAGGAAGGCTGATGGTATGGTTCCAGTCTGAGTCCAAAGGCCTGAGAACCAGGAGAGCCAATGATGTAGTTTCAGTCCAAAGGCTGGCAGGCCTGAAACACAAGAAGGGCCAATGTTTCAGTTCCAGTCCGAATGCAGGAAAAAGCTGATGTCCAGCTCAAAAGCAGTCAGTCAGGAAGAGTTCTCTGTTACTCAGGGGAGGGTCAGCTTTTTTGTTCTGTTCAGGCCTTCAACTCATTGGATAAGGCCCACCCACATGCTGGGAAATCTGCTTTACCCAGTCTGTCTGTCTATCTGTCTGTCTATCTATTTATTTATTTATACATTTATTTACTTATTTGTTTATTTTTGGCTGCATTGGGTCTTCGTTGCTGCATGCAGGCTTTCTCTAGTTGTGGCGAGTGGGGGCTACTTTTCGTTGTGGTGCGCGGGCTTCTCATTGTGGTGGCTTCTCTTGTTGTGGCTCACGGACTCTAGAGCACAGGCTCAGTAGCTGTGGGGCACAGGCTTATTTGCTCTGCGGCATGTGGGATCTTCCCGGACCAGGGCTTGAACCCGTTTCCCCTGCATTGGCAGGTGGATTCTTAACCACTGCGCCACCAGGGAAGCCCCAGTCTATTGATTTAAATGTTAATCTCATCCAGAAACACTCTCACAGAAAGACCAGAATAATGTTTGACAAAATATCTGGGTACCCTGTGGCCCAGTCAAGTTGACATATAAAATTAACCGTCATTGACACCTTTTAACATTTCTTGTAGTGCTGGTCTATCAGTGATGACTTATTTCAGCATTTGTGTCTTTGAAAATGTCTTTATTTCACATTATTTAAAAAAATATATTTATTTATTTATTTGGCTGCACTGGGTCTTAGTTGTGGCATGCGGAATCTTCGATCTTTGTTGCAGCATGTGGGTTGTTTAGTTGCGGCATGCAAACTCTTAGTTGCGGCATGCATGTGGGATCTAGTTCCCCAACCAGGGATTGAACCAGGGCCCCCTGCATTGGGAGTACAGAGGCTCAGCCACTGGACCACCAGGGAAGTCCCTATTTCACATTATGTCTTAAAAAACTTTTTATTTTTAATACTTATAGAGTAACAGGAAGTTGCAAAAATGGTACAAAGAAAAAAATTAAAATAAAAGCAATAGATTCAGAAGAAAATTTTAACACCCCCCCTCCCCTCCCCAAATAGTACAAAGAAGTCCCATGTACCCTTTACCAAGTTTCCTCTAATGGTTACCTGCTGCATTACTATAATAGCAAATTGTCATTGGTACATTGTATGTGTATAGTTTTATGCCATTTTATCCCATGTGTAGATGCATGTAACTACCACTGCAATAATATACAGAACTATCCCATCACCCCAAAGATTTTCCTCATACTACCCCTTTATATGCACACCCATACCTGCTCTACCCCCCACCATCCCTAAGCCCTTGCAAACACTATTCTTCATCTCTATAATTTTGTCATTCCAAGAATATTATATAAATGGAATCATACAGTTTATGACTTTTAGGAGATTAGCTTTTTTCACTTAGCATAATGCCCTTGAAATCCATTCAAGTTTTTGTGTGTATTAATACTTGGTTTCTTTTATCACTGAGTGGTGCATGGTATGGATGGTATCACAGTGTGTTTAACCATTCACCTACTAAAGGAAATATTGGTTGTTTTCAGATTTTGGCTATCATGAGTAAAGCTGCTATGGTATTTGTGTATAGGTTTTTGTGTGGGATGTAAGTTTTCATTTTCCTGGATAAATGACTAGGTGTACAATTGTTGGGCTATTTAGTTTTTAAGAAATTGTCAAACTGTTTACCAGAGTGGCTGTACCATGTTGCATTCCTACCAACAATGTTATGAGAGTTTTAGTTTCTTTTCCTTCTTGCTGGCATTTGTCATTGTCCCTGTTTTTATATTTTAGCTGTTCTAATAGGTATGTAGTGATTTTAATTTATACTTTCCTACTGGCTAATGATGTTGAACACCTTTGCAGGTGCTCCTCTTTGGTGAAATGTGTCTTCGTAACGCTTGTCCATTTCATACTTGGATTGTTCAAATTTTACTGTTGAGTTTGATAAGATAAGATGTTCTAGATAAGAGTTGTTTGTCACATATGTGGATTGTGAATATTTTCTCCCTGTCTGTAAGCTGTCTTTTCATCTTCTTAACAGGGTTTGATTTATGGCCCAGGATATAGTATATCTTGGTAAATGTCCTGTGGACACTTGGGGAAAAAAAAGTGTATTCAGCTCTTTTGGGGTGGAGTGTTGTATAAATGTCAATTACAGTTGACCCTTGAACAACATGGGTCGACACCCTGCACGGTTGAAAAACCACATATAACTTTCTAGTGGGCCAGTCGTATCCGTAGTTCCATATCCATGGATCATGTAGTACTGTAGTATTTATTGAAAAAAAATCCACATATAAGTGGACCTACACAATTCAAACCCTTGTTGTTCAAGGGTCAGCTGTAGATCCTGTTGATTGATGATGTTGAGATCTTCTATATCTTTGCTGAGTTTTTGTCTAGTTCTATGAATTTTTGAAGGTAGGGATGTTTAAATTTCCAACTATAATTGTGGATGTGTCTACTTCCCCTTTTATTTCTGTAAATTATTACTTCAGATATTTTACAGCTCTTTTGTTTGGTGCATACGTATTTAGAGTTACTATTTCTTCATGGTAGATTGACCCTTTTATCATTCTATAATGTCCCTTTCTGTCCCTGGTAATTATTTTTTTGATGTACAGTCTACTTTATCTGATATGAATATAGCTATTCCTACTTTCTTATTGTTAAATTTTTCATAGCATATAATTTGCCATCTTAACTGTTTTTAATTATACAGTATAGTGGCCTTGAGTACATTCATATTGTGCAACCATCACCAACATTCTTCTCCAGAACTCTTCATCATGTAAAATGTAAACTCTGTACCCATTATATAATAACTCCCTATTCCTCTCTCTTCCAGTTCCTGGAAACCACCATTCTACTTTCAGTCTCTATGAATTTGACTACTCTAGATATCTCATATAAGTAAAATAAAACAGTGACTGGTGTATTTCACGTAGCATAATGTCCTCGAGGTTCATCCATGTTATAACATGTGTCAGAATTTCCTTTCTTTTTTTTTTTTCCTTTCTTTTTAAGACTGAATAATATTCCACTGTATGTGTATACCACATTTTGCTTATACATTCATCCATTTATGTACATGTTGGTTGTTTTTACCTTCGGCTATTGTGAATAATGCTGCTGTGAATGTGGGTGTACAAATAGCTGTTTGGTTCCCTGATTTCAATTTTTGGGGGGTATAAACCCAGAAGTGTAACTTCTGGATCATACTGCAATTCTATTTTTAATTTTTTTGAGGAAACACACTACTGTTTTTCCCGTAACAGCTGCACCATTTTAAATTTCAGCCAAAAGTATACAAGGGTTTCAATTTCTCCACATCCTTGCAAACACTTTAATTATTATTTTTTGATAGTAGACATGCTAATGGGTGTAAGGTACACCATTTATTTTTTTGGCTGCGTTCGGTCTTTGTTGCTGTGTGTGGGCTTTCTCTGGTTGTGGCGAGCGGGGGCTACACTTTGTTGCAGTGTGCAGGCTTCTCATTGAAGTGGCTTCTCTTTGTTGCAGAGCACAGGCTCTAGGCATGCGGGCTGCAGTAGTTGTGGCTCGTGGGCTCTAGAGCGCAGGCTCAGTAGTTGTGGCACATGGGCTTAGTTGCTCTATGGCATGTGGGAACTTCCCGGGCCAGGGCTCGAACCCGGGTCCCCTGCATTGGCAGGCGGATTCTCAACCACTGCGCCGCTAGGGAGGGTCCCCCATTTGTTTTTGAATGATGTTTTTTCTGGGTATAGAATTTGAAATGGAGAGCGTTTTTTTCTTTGAGAATTTTAAAGATATTGTTCACAGTTTTCCTGTTACATTGTTTCTGATAAGAAATATGATGCAATCCTTATTTTTATTCTTTATGTAACAAGCCCTTTTTTTCTGGCTAATATGTGGATTTTCTGTTTATCACTGGTTTTGAGCAGTTTGTTGATGATGTACTTTGAAGTAATTTTCTTTGTTTCTTATGCTTGGGGCTCTTTGAGCATCTTGAATCTCTGGGATCATGGCTTTCATTATGTTTGGAAAGTTCCAGTATTTTTTCAAATATTTTTTTCTGCTTCACCCTCAGACGCTAATTACTCATATATTAGATTGTTTGAAGTCGTTCCCACAGTTCACTTATGCTGTTTACATTTACAAAGATTTTTGGGGGCAGGCTTCAAGATGACAGAAGAGTAAGACATGGAGATCACCTTCCTCTCCACAAATACATCAGAAATACATCTACATGTGGAACAACTCCTACAGAACACCTACTGAACACTGGTAGACCTCAGACCTCCCAAAAGGCAAGAAACTCCCCATGTACCTGGGTAGGGTAAAAGAAAAAAGAGAGACAAAAGAATAGGGACGGGACCTGCACCAGTGGGAGGGAGCTGTGAAGGAGGAAAGGTTTCCACACACTTGAAAGACCCTTTGCGGGGGGAGACTGTGGGTGGTGGAGGGGGAAAGCTTTGGAGCCACGGAGGAGAGCACAGCAAGGGGTGCGGAGGGCAAAGCAGAGAGATTCCCGCACAGAGGATCAGTGCCGACCAGCACTCACCAGCCCGAGAGGCTTGTCTGCTCACCCGCCGGGACGGGCAGGGGCTGGGAGCTAAGGCTCAGGCTTCGGTCGGATCGCAGGGAGAGGACTGGGGTTGGCGGCATGAACACAGCCTGAAGGGGTTAGTGCACCACAGCTAGCCAGGAAGGAGTCCGGGAAAAAGTCTGGAGCTGCTGAAGAGGCAAGAGACTTTTTCTTGCCTCTTTGTTTCCTGGTGCGTGAGGAGAGAGGATTAAGAGCACTTATAAGAGCTCCAGAGACGGGCGTGAGCCACAGCTGTCAGCACAGACCCCACAGACGGGCATGAGATGCTAAGGCTGCTGCTGCTGTAGCCACAAAGAAGCCTGTGTGCAAGCACAGGTCACTCTCCACACCTCCCCTCCCGGGAGCCTGTGCAGCCCACCACTGCCAGGGTCCCATGATCTAGGGACAACTTCCCCGGGAGAACACAGGGCACACCTCAGGCTGGTGCAACGTCACACTGGCCTCTGCCGTCGCAGGCTCGCCCTGCATTCCGTACCCCTACCTCCACCCGGCCTGAGTGAGCCAGAGCCCCCGAATCAGCTGCTCCTTTAACCCTGTCCTGTCTGAATGAAGAACAGACGCCCTCAGGTGACCTACACGCAGAGGCGGGTCCAAATCCAAAGCTGAACTCCAGGAGCTGTGCGAACAAAGAAGAGAAAGGGAAATTTCTCCCAGCAGCCTCAGGAGCAGCGGATTAAATCTCCACAATCAACTTGATGTACCTGCATCTGTGGAATACCTGAATAGACAATGAATCATCCCAAATTGAGGAGGTGGACTTTGGGAGCAACGATATATATATATATTTTTCCCTTTTTCTCTTTTTGTGAGTGTGTATGAGTATGCTTCTGTGTCTTATTTTGTCTGTATAACTTTGGTTTTAACATTTCTCCTAGGCTTCTGCTGTCCTTTTTTTTTTTTCTTCTTAATATAGTTTTTAACGCTTGTTATCATTGGTGGATTTGTTTTTTGGTATGGTTGCTCTCTTTCTTTCTTTTTTTTATTACTTAAATTTTTTTTAATAATTATTATTTATTTTTTATTTTAATAACTTTATTTTATTTCATTTTATTTTATTTTATCTTTTTCTTTCTTTCTTTCTTTTTTTCTCCCTTTTATTCTGAGCCATGTGGATGACAGGCTCTTGGTTCTCCAGCCAGGCATCAGGGCTGTGCCTCTGAGGTGGGAGAGCCAAGTTCAGGACACTGGTCCACAAGAGACCTCCCAGTTCCACGTAATACCAAACGGCAAAAATCTCCCAGAGATCTCCATCTCAACGCCAAGACCCAGGTCCACTCAACGACCAGCAAGCTAGAGTGCTGGACACCCTATGCCAAACAACTAGCAAGGCAGGAACACAACCCCACCCATTAGCAGAGAGTCTGCCTAAAATCATAATAAAGCCACAGACACCCCAAAACAAACCACCAGACGTGGACCTGCCCACCAGAAAGAAGAGATCCAGCCTCATTCACCAGAACACGGGCACTAGTCCCCTCCACCAGGAAGCCTACACAACCCACTGAACCAACCTTAGCCACTGGGGGCAGACACCAAAAACAACGGGAACTACGAACCTGCAGCCTGTGAAAAGGAGACCCCCAAATACAGTAAGTTAAGCAAAATGAGAAGACAGAGAAACACACAGCAGATGAAGGAGCAAGGTAAAAACCCACCAGACCTAATGAAGAGGAAATAGGCAGTCTACCTGAAAAAGAATTCAGAATAATGATACTAAAGATGATCCAAAATCTAGGAAATAGAATGGAGAAAATACAAGAAACATTTAACACGGAGCTAGAAGAACTAAAGAGCAAACAAACAGTTATGAACAACACAATAAATGAAATTAAAAATTCTCTAGAAGGGATCGATAGCAGAATAACTGAGACAGAAGAACGGATAAGTGACCTGGAAGATAAAATAGTGGAAATAGCTACTGCAGACCAGAATAAAGAAGAAGGAATGAAAGGAATTGAGGACAGTCTCAGAGACCTCTGGGACAACATTAAACGCACCAACATTCAAATTATAGGGGTCCCAGAAGAAGGAGAGAAAAAGAAAGGGACTGAGAAAATATTTGGAGAGATTATGGTTGAAAACTTCCCTAATATGGGAAAGGAAATAGTTAATCAAGTCCAGGAAGCATTCAAATCAATAGAATTAGAAATGAAAAAGGAGAAGTAACAACTGACACTGCAGAAATACAAAGGATCATGAGAGATTACTACAAGCAAGTATATGCCAATAAAATGGACAACCTGGAAGAAATGGACAAATTCGTAGAAATGCACAACCTTCTGAGACTGAACCAGGAAGAAACAGAAAATATAAACAGATCAACACAAGCACTGAAATTGAGACTGTGATTACAAATCTTCTAACATAAAAAGCCCAGGACCAGATGGCTTCACAGGCGAATTCTATCAAACATTTACAGAAGAGCTAACACCTATCCTTCTCAAACTCTTCCAAAATATAGCAGAGAGAGGAACACTCCCAAACTCATTCTTTGAGGCCACCATCACCCTGATACCAAAACCAGACAAAGATATCACAAAGAAAGAAAACTACAGGCCAATATCACTGATAAACATAGATGCAAAAATCCTCAACAAAATACTAGCAAACAGAATCGAACAGCACACTAAAAGGATCATACCCCATAATCAAGTGGGGTTTATCCCAGGAATGCAAGGATTCTTGAACGCACGCAAATCAATCAATGTGATACACCATATTAACAAATTGAAGGAGAAAAACCGTTACGATCATCTCAATAGATGCAGAGAAAGCTTTTGACAGAATTCAACACCTATTTATGATAAAAACCCTCCAGAATATAGGCAAAGAGGGAACTTACCTCAACATAGTAAAGGCTATGTTATGACAAACCCACAGCCAACATCGTCCTCAATGGTGAAAAACTGAAACCATTTCCATTAAGATCAGGAACAAGACAAGGTTGCCCACTCTCACCACTATTATTCAAGATAGTTCTGGAACTTTTAGCCACAGCAATCAGAATAAAAATAAATAAAAGGAATCCAAATCAGAAAAGAAGTAAAGCTGTCACTGTTTGCACATGACATGATACTATACATAGAGAATCCTAAAGAGGCTACCAGTAAACTACTAGAGCTAATCAATGAATTTGGTAAAGCAGCAGGATACAAAATTAATGCACAGAAATCTCTTGCATTCCTATACACTAATGATGAAAAATCTGAAAGTGAAATTAAGAAAACTCTCCCATTTACCATTGCAACAAAAGGAATAAAATACCTAGGAATAAACCTACCTAAGGAGACAAAAGACCTGTATGCAGAAAATTATAAGACACTGATGAAAGAAATTAAAGATGATACAAATAGATGGAGAGATATACCCTGTGCTTGGATTAGAAGAATCAACATTGTGAAAATGACTCTACTACCCAAAGCAATCTACAGATTCAATGCAATCCCTATCAAACTACCAATGGGATTTTTCACAGAACTAGAACAAAAAATTTCGCAATCTGTATGGAACCACAAAAGACCCCAAATAGCCAAAGCAATCTTGAGAAGGAAAAATTGAGCTGGAGGAATCAGGCTCCCTGACTTCAGACTATATTACAAAGCTACAGTAATCGAGACAGTATGGTACTGGCACAAAAACAGAAATGTAGATCACTGGAACAGGATAGAAAGCCCAGAAATAAACCCACACACATATGGTCACCTTATCTTTGATAAAGGAGGCAAGAATATACAATGGAGAAAAGACAGCCTCTTCAATAAGTGGTGCTTGGAAAACTGGACAGCTACATGTAAAAGAATGAAATTAGAACACTCCCTAACACCATACACAAAAATAAACTCAAAATGGATTAAAGACCTAAATGTAAGGCCAGACACCATCAAACTGTTAGAGGAAAACATAGGCAGAACACTCTATGAGATAAATCACAGCAAGATCCTTTTTGACCCACCTCCTAGAGAAATGGAAATAAAAACACAAATAAACAAATGGGACCTAATGAAACTTAAAAGCTTTTGCACAGCAAAGGAAACCATAAACAAGACCAAAAGACAACCCTCAGAATGGTAGAAAATATTTGCAAATGAAGCAACTGACAAAGGATTAATCTCCAAAACATACAACCAACTCATGCAGGTCAGTATCAAAAAAACAACCCAATCCAAAAATAGGCAGAAGACCTAAATAGACATTTTTCCAAAGAAGATATACAGATTTCCAACAAACACATGAAAGAATGCTCACCATCATTAATCATTAGAGAAATGCAAATCAAAACTAAAATGAGGAGGGAGATGCAAGAGGGAAGAGATATGGGAACATATGTATATGTATAACTGATTCACTTTGTTATAAAGCAGAAACTAACACACCATTGTAAAGCAATTATACTCCAATAAAGATGTTAAAAAAAAACAAAAAACAAAAAAAACTACAATGAGATATCATGTCACACCGGTCAGAATGGCCATTATCAAAAAATCTACAAACAATAAATGCTGGAGATGGTGTGGGGAAAAGAGAACCCTCTTGCACTGTTGGTGGGAATGTAAATTGATACAGCCACTATGGAGAACAGTATGGAGGTTCCTTAAAAAACTAAAAATAGAACCACCATATGACCCAGCGATCCCACTACTGGGCATATACCCTGAGAAAACCGTAATTCAAAAAGAGTCATGTACCACAATGTTCATTGCAGCTGTATTTACAATATCCAGGACATGGAAGCAACCTGTCCATCAACAGATGAATGGATAAAGAAGATGTGGCACATATATACAATGTAATATTACTTAGCCATAAAAAGAAACGAAATTGAGTTATTTGTAGTGAGGTGGATGGACCTAGAGTCTGTCATACAGAGTGAAGTTAGTCAGAAAGAGAAACAGAAATACCATATGCTAACACATATATATGGAATCTAAGAAAAAAATAAAAAAGAAAAGAAAAAGGTCATGAAGAACCTAAGGGCAAGACAGGAATAAAGACACAGACCTACTAGAGAATGGACTTGAGGATATGGGGAGGGGGAAGGGTAAGCTTGGACAAAGTGAAAGAGTGGCATGGACATATATACACTACCAAACAAAATACATAGCTAGTGGGAAGTAGCCACATAGCACAGGGAGATCAGCTTTGTGCTTTGTGACCACCTAGAGGGGTGGGATAGGGAGGGTGGGAGGGAGGGAGGGAGACGCAAGAGGGAAGAGATATGGGAACATATGTATATGTATAACTGATTCAATTTGTTATAAAGCAGAATCTAACACACCATTGTAAAGCAATTATACTCCAATAAAGATGTTAAAAAAAAAACAGATGCAGACCTACTAGAGAATGGACTTGAGGACACGGGGAGTGGGAAGGGTAAGCTGGGACGAAGTGAGAGAGTGGCATGGACATATATACACTACCAAATGTAAAACAGATAGCTAGTGGGAAGCAGCCGCATAGCACAGGGAGATCAGCTCTATGCTTTGTGACCACCTAGAGGGGTGGTATAGGGAGGATGGGAGGGAGGGAGATGCAATAGGGAAGAGATATGAAGATATATGTATATGTTTAACTGATTCACTTTGTTATAAACAGAAAGTAACACACCACTGTAAAGCAATTATACTCCAATAAAGATGTTAAAATTTTTTTTTAATTTAAAAAATAAAAAGGTTTTTTTCCTCTGTGTTTCATTTTGGAATGTTTTGTATTGCTATGACTTGAAATTCATTAATTTTTGTTCTGCAGTGTCTGATCTTCTGTTAATCCCATCTGCTATAAGCTGAATATTTGTGTCCCCCGACCCCAAATTCATACACTGAAAGTCTAACCACCAAAGTGATGATATTAGGAGGTGGGGTCTTTGGAGGTGATTACATCATGAGGGCAGAGTCCTGATGATTGGGATTAGTGCCCTTATATGGGATGCCTGAGAGAGAACTCCCTCACCCCTTTTGCCATTTAAGATTCCAGTGAGGAAGGAGCCATTTATGAGGAAGTGGGCTCTTACCGGACACTGAATATGCTGGTGCTATGATTTTGGACCTTCCAGCCTCCAGAACTGTGAGAAATAAATGTTTGTTGTTTATAAGCCACCCAGTTTATGCTATTTTTGTTATAGCAGCCCGAATGGACTGACACCATCTCGTATAGTTTTCACCGCAGATTTTGCAGTTTTTATTTCTGGAAGTTTGATTTCGATCCTTTTTATGTCTTCCGTGTCTCTGATTAGCTTTTTTTTTTTTTTTTTAATACATGTGCCCTAGAATATCTTTTTTTTTTTTATTTCTTATTTATTTATTTATTTTTGCTGTGTTGGGTCTTCGTTTCTGTGCGAGGGCTTTCTCTAGTTGTGGCAAGCGGGGGCCTCTCCTCATCGCGGTGCACGGGCCTCTCACTATTGCGGCCTCTCTTGCTGTGGAGCACAGGCTCCAGACGCGCAGGCTCAGTAATTGTGGCTCACGGGCCCAGTTGCTCCGTGGCATGTGGGATCTTCCCAGACCAGGGCTCGAACCCGTGTCCCCTGCATTGGCAGGCAGATTCTCAACCGCTGTGCCACCAGGGAATCCCTGATTAGCTTTTTGAGCATATGAAATATAATTTTCCTCTTTTAATGTCCTTCTCTGCTAATTCTTGTATCTGTGTCACTTCTGGATCAGTTTCAGTTGGTTATCTCCCCAGTATGGATCATGTTTTCCTGCCTCTTTCCAGGCCTCATCGTCTTTCATTGGATGCCAAGTGTTGTGAATTTTATGTTGTTGGGTGCTAGATATTTATATAATAGTATAAATCTTGTTGAGCTTTATTACGGGAAGCAGGCAAGTTATAGGCATACCTCAGAGATACTGTAGGTTAGTTCCAGACCACCACAATAAAGCAAGTATCACAATAACGTGAGTCACACGAATTTTTTTTTCCCAGTGCATATGAAAGTACGTTTATAATGTAGTCTATTAAGTGTGTAATAGCATTATGTCTAAAAAACAATATAAGTACCTTAATTAAAAATATTTTATTGCTAAAAAATGCTAACCATTGTCTGAGCCTCCAGCAACTCATCATAATCTTTTTGCTGGTGGAGTGTCTTGCCTTGATTTTGATGGCTTCGGACTGATCAGGGAGGTTGTTGCTGAAGGTTGGGGTGGCTGTGGCATTTTCTTAAAATAAGATGAGAAAGAAGTTTGTCCCATCAATTAAATCTTCCTTTCACGAACGATTTGTCTTTGGCATGCAATGCTATTTTGATAGCATTTTACCCACAGTAAAACTTCTTTCAAATTTGGAGTCAATCCTCTCAAACCCTACTGCTACTTTATCAACTAAGTTTAATATTCTAAGTCTTTTGTTGTCATTTCAACAGTCTTCACAGCATCTTCACCAGGAGTAGATTCCATCTCCAGAAACCACTTTCTTTGCTCATCTATAAGAAGCAACTCTTCATTCATTAAAGTTTTATCATGAGGTTGCAGCAGTTCAGTTCCATCTTTAGGTTCTGCTTCCAATTCTAGTTCTCTTGCTCTTTCTACCACAGCTGCAGTTACTTCCTCCACTGAAGTCTTGAACCCCTCAAAGTCATCCACGAGGGTTGGAGTCAACTCCTTCCAAACTCCTATTAATGTTGATATTTTGACCTTTCCCCATGAATCACAGATGTTTATAATGGCATCTAGAATGGCGAATCCTTTCCAGAAGATTTTCAATTTACTTTGCCTGGATCCATCAGAGGAATCATTATCATGGCAGATATAGTGTTATGAAATATATTTGTTAAATAATAAAACTCAAAAGTTGAAATTGCTCCTTGATCCATAGGCTGCAGAATGGATGTTGTGTTAGTAAGCATGAAAACATTAATTGTATTGTACATCTCCATCAGAGTTCCCGGGTGACCAAGTGCATTGTCAAAGTAATATTTTGAAAGGAATCTTTTTTCCTGAGCAGTAGTCCTCAACAGTGGGCTTAAAATATTCAGTAGACCATGTTGTGAACAGATGTGCTCTCATCCAGGCTTTGTTGTTCCATTTACAGAGCACAGAAGAGTAGATTTAGCATAATTCTTAAGGGCCCTAGGATTTTAGGAGTGGTTAATGAGCATTGGCTTCAACTGAAGGTCACCAGCTACATTAGTCTCTAAGAAGAGAGTTAGCCTGGCCTTGGAAGCTTTGAAACCAAGCATTGACTTCTTTCTAGCTATGAAAGTCCTAGATGGCATCCTCTTCCATTAGAAGGCTGTTTTGCCTACAGTGAAAATCTGTTTAGTGTAGCTACCTTCATTGATTATCTTAGCTAGATCTTGTGGATAACTTGCTGTAGCTGTTACATTAGCACTTGCTGCTTCACCTTGCACTTTTATGTTAAGGAGTCAGCTTCTTTCCTTAAACCTCATGAACTAATCTCTGCTAGCTTTAAACTTTTGTTCTGTATCTTCCTCACCTCTCTCAACCTTCATACAATTGAAGAGAGATAGGGCCTTGCTCTGGATTAGGCTTTGGCTTAAGGGAATGTTTTGGCTGGTTTGATCTTCTATCCAGACCACTAAAACTTTCTGTATCGGTAATAAGGCTGTTTCACTATCTTATCATTCATGTGTTCACTGGAGTTGCACTTCTAATTTCCTTCAAGAATTTTTCCTTTGCATTCAGAACTTGGCTAACTGGTACAAGAGGCCTAGCTTTCAGCTTATCTTGGCTTTCAGCATGCCTTCCTCACTAAGCTTAATTATTTCTAGCTATTGATTTAAAGTGAGAGGCATACGACTCTTCATGTGAACACTTAGAGGCCTTTGTAGGGTTATTAATTGGCTAATTTCAATACTGTTGGGTCTCAGGGAATAGGGAGGCCTGAGGAAAGGGAGAGAGATGGGGGGCTGCCCAGTTGGTGGAGCAGTCAGAACACAGACAGCATTTAAGTTCGCCATCTTACATGGACACAGTTCATGGCATCCCAGAACAATTACAATAGTAACATCAAAAATCACTGAGCACAGATCACCATAACAAATATAATGATAATAATAAAATTTGAAATATTGCAAGAATGACCAAAATGTGACACAGAAACACAAAGTAAATGCTATTGGAAAAATGGCACTGATAGAGTTGCTTGACGCAGGATTACCTCAAACCTTCAGTATGTAAAAAACACAGTATCTGCGAAGTGCAATAAAGGGCAGTAAAATGAAGTATTCCTGTACTTGGAAACAATTTGATCCTGCAGTTAGTAGTACTCCTGACTCTTGCTCAGTATGAAACATTTCCTCATGTGCTTTGTAATTTGGGATTGTTAGTTTATCTTTAGTGTTAATCTTTTAGAATCCTGTACAACCTGGATTGAGGACATGGCCCTATATCTATTTTTTTTTTGATGTGGACCATTTTTAAAGTCTTTATCGAATTTGTTACAATATTGTTTCTGTTTTATGTTTTGGTTTTTTGACCCCGAGACATGTGGGATCTTAGCTCCCCAACAACGGATTGAACCCACACCCCCTGCATTGGAAGGCAAAGTCTTAACCACTGGACCACCAGGGAAGTCCATGGCCCTACATCTATTTGCTTTAGCAAGATGTCTAAGAGATATCACTCTTTTGGCTACTTTTTTTTTGATTTTTCAGCTTTACAGTTCTTGGACAACATGAGTAGTATAAATTTTTTTAATAAATTTATTTATTTATTTTTGGCTGTGTTGGGTCTTCGTTGCTGCTCGCGGGCTTTCTCTAGTTGCGGCGAGCAGGGGCTACTCTTCCTTGTGGTGCGCAGGCTTCTCATTGTGGTGGCTTCTCTTGCTGTGGAGCATGGGCTCTAGGCACGCGGGCTTCAGTAGCTGTGGCACGCAGGCTCCATAGTTGTGGCTCGCAGGCTCTAGAGCGCAGGCTTAGTAGTTGTGGCACACGGGCTTAGTTGCTCTGTGGCATGTGGGATCTTCCCAGACCAGGGCTCAAACCTGTGTCCCCTGCATTGGCAGGCGGATTCTTAACCACTGCGCCACCAGGGAAGTCCGAGTAGTATAAATTTGAACTCCATATCTATGTGAAGGTAGAGCCTGTTAAAAAATCCTCCAGACTCTCCCCGCCACACCTGCCAATCATCCAGAGAAACATTTCTTTTTGGCCTCATTCAGAGATTTGGCAGAAGACAGACAAACTTCCTATACCATTAGATAAAAGGGAAAAAAAAAACCCCAGGATACTCACCATTCCCATACAGTCCACTTCTCCATGTTTTGATGACTCACTACAATCTTTCTGCTTTTGTTTACTTTTCAGAGTCCTCAGGTTGTTGCTTTGTAGATCTTGTTCAGGGCTTTTAGTTGTAATTAGTGGAAGATATAGACTGTAGTTGTCATGCTCCTTCTTGGCCGGAACTGGAACAAATAGTAATATATATATATATTTTAATTTTTAACATTTTTATTGGAGTATAATTGCTTTACAATGGTGTCTTAGTTTCTGATTTATAACAAAGTGAATCAGTTATACATACACATATGTCCCCATATCTCTTCCCTCTTGCGTCTCCCTCCCTCCCACCCTCCCTATCCCACCCCTCTAGGTGGTCACAAAGCACCGAGCTGATCTCCCTGTGCTATGCGGCTGCTTCCCACTAGCTATCTATTTTACATTTGGTAGTGTATATATGTCCATGCCACTCTCCCACTTTGTGCCAGCTTACCTTTCCCCCTCCCCATATCCTCAAGTCCATTCTCTAGTAGGTCTGCGTCTCTATTCCCGTCTTGCCCCTAGGTTCTTCATGAACATTTTTTTTTCTAAGATTCCATAGATATGTGTTAGTATACGATATTTGTTTTTCTCTTTCTGACTTACTTCACTCTGTATGACAGACTCTATGTCCATCCACCTCACTACGAATAACTCAATTTCGTTTCTTTTTATGGCTGAGTAATATTCCATTGTATATATGTGCCACATCCTCTTTATCCATTCATCTCTTGATGGACACTTAGGCTGCTTCCATCTCCTGGTTATTGTAAATACAGCTGCAATGAACATTGTGGTACATGACTCTTTTTTTTTTTTAATGTCTGAAACATTTATATTAACATATTTCCATACAAATAACCCAATGAAAGTTTAGTATTAGTTGTTTTGTTTGTTTGTTTTTTTATACTGCAGGTTCTTATTAGGCATCAATTTTATACACATCAGTGTACACATGTCAACCCCAGTCGCCCAATTCAGCACACCACCCTCCCCACCCCACCACAGTTTTCCCCCCTTGGTGTCCATATGTCCGTTCTCTACATCTGTGTCTCAACCTCTGCCCTGCAAACTGGCTCATCTGTACCATTTTTCTAGGTTCCACATACATGCGTTAATATACGATATTTGTTTTTCTCTTTCTGACATACTTCACTCTGTATGACAGTCTCTAGATCCATCCACGTCTCAACAAATGACTCAATTTCGTTCCTTTTTATGGCTGAGTAATATTCCATTGTATATATGTACCACAACTTCTTTATCCATTCATTTGTCGATGGGCATTTAGGTTGCTTCCATGACCTGGCTATTGTAAATAGTGCTGCGATGAACATTCGGGTGCATGTGTCTTTTTGAATTACGGTTTTCTCTGGGTATATGCCCAGTAGTGGGATGGCTGGGTCATATGGTAATTCTATTTTTAGTTTCTTAAGGAACCTCCATATTGTTCTCCATAGTGGCTGTATCAATTTACATTCCCACCAACAGTGCAAGAGGGTTCCCTTTTCTCCACACCCTCTCCAGCATTTGTTGTTTGTAGATTTTCTGATGATGCCCATTCTAACTGGTGTGAGGTGATACCTCATTGTAGTTTTGATTTGCATTTCTCTACTAATTAGTGCTGTTGAGCATCTTTTCATGTGCTTCATGGCCGTCTGTATGTCTTCTTTGGAAAATGTCTGTTTAGGTCTTCTGCCCATTTTTGGATTGGGTTGTTTGTTTCTTTAATATTGAGCTGAATGAGCTGTTTATATATTTTGGAGATTAATCCTTTGTCCATTGATTCGTTTGCAAGTATTTTCTCCCATTCTGAGGGTTGTCTTTTCGTCTTGTTTATGGTTTCCTTTGCTGTGCAAAAGCTTTGAAGTTTCATTAGGTCCCATTTGTTTATTTTTGTTTTTATTTCCATTACTCTAGGAGGTGGATCAAAAAAGATCTTGCTGTGATTTATGTCAAAGAGTGTTCTTCCTATGTTTTCCTCTAAGAGTTTTATAGTGTCCGGTCTTACATTTAGGTCTCGAATCCATTTTGAGTTTATTTTTGTGTATGGTGTTAGGGAGTGTTCTAATTTCATTCTTTTACATGTAGCTGTCCAGTTTTCCCAGCACCACTTATTGAAGAGACTGTCTTTTCTCCATTGTATATCTTTGCCTCCTTTGTCATAGATTAGTTGACCATAGGTGCGTGGGTTTATCTCTGGGCTTTCTATCTTGTTCCATTGATCTATGTTTCTGTTTTTGTGCCAGTACCATATTGCCTTGATTACTGTAGCTTTGTAGTATAGTCTGAAGTCAGGGAGTCTGATTCCTCCAGCTCCGTTTTTTTCCCTCAAGACTGCTTTGGCTATTCGGGGTCTTTTGGGTCTCCATACAAATTTTAAGATGATTTGTTCTAGTTCCGTAAAAAATGCCATTGGTAATTTGATAGGGATTGCATCGAACCTGTAGATTGCTTTGGGTAGTATAGTCATTTTCACAATGTTGATTCTTCCAATCCAAGAACATGGTATATCTCTCCATCTGTTGATATCATCTTTAATTTCTTTCATCAGTGTCTTATAGTTTTCTGCGTACAGGTCTTTTGTCTCCCTAGGTACGTTTATTCCTAGGTATTTTATTCTTTTTGTTGCAGTGGTAAATGGGAGTGTTTCCATAATTTCTCTTTCAGATTTTTCATCATTAGTGTATAGGAATGCAAGAGAATTCTGTGCATTAATTTTTTATCCTGCAACTTTACCATATTCATTAATTAGCTCTAGCAGTTTTCTGGTGGCAGTTTTAGGATTCTCTATGTATAGTATCATGTCATCCGCAGACAGTGACAGTTTTACTTCTTCTTTTCCAATTTGTATTCCTTTTATTTCTTTTTCTTCTCTGATTGCTGTGGCTAGGACTTCCAGAACTATGTTGAATAATAGTGGTGAGAGTGGACATCCTTGTCTCATTCCTGATCTTAGAGGAAATGCTTTGAGTTTTTCACCATTGAGAATGATGTTTGCTGTGGGTTTGTCATATATGGCCTTTATTATGTTGAGGTAGGTTCCCTCTATGCCCACTTTCTGGAGAGTTTTTATCATAAATGGGTGTTGAATTTTGTCAAAAGCTTTCTCTGCATCTATTGAGATGATCATATGGTTTTTATTCTTCAATTTGTTAATATGGTGTATCACATTGATTGATTTGCGTATATTGAAGAATCCTTGCATCCCTGGGATAAATCCCACTTGATCGTGGTGTATGATCCTTTTAATGTGTTGTTGGATTCTGTTTGCTAGTATTTTGTTGAGGATTTTTGCATCTATATTCATCAGTGCTATTGGTCTGTAATTTTCTTTTTTTGTAGTGTCTTTGTCTGGTTTTGGTATCAGGGTGATGGTGGCCTCATAGAACGAGTTTGGGAGTGTTCCTTCCTCTGCAATTTTTTGGAAGAGTTTGAGAAGGATAGGTGTTAGCTCTTCTGTAAATGTTTGATAGAATTCACCTGTGAAGCCATCTGGTCCTGGACTTTTGTTTGTTGGAAGATTTTTAATCACAGTTTCAATTTCATTACTTGTGATTGGTCTGTTCATATTTTCTGTTTCTTCCTGGTTCAGTCTTGGAAGGTTATACCTTTCTAAGAATTTGTCCGTTTCGTCCAGGTTGTCCATTTTATTGGCATAAAGTTGCTTGTAGTAGTCTCTTAGGATGCTTTGTATTTCTGCAGTGTCTGTTGTAACTTCTCCTTTTTCATTTCTGATTTTATTGATTTGAGTCCTCTCCCTCTTTTTCTTGATGAGTCTGGCTAATGGCTTATCAATTTTGTTTATCTTCTCAAAGAACCAGCTTTTAGTTTTGTTGATCTTTGCTATTGTTTTCTTTGTTTCTATTTCATTTATTTCCGCTCTGATCTTTATGATTTCTTTCCTTCTGCTAACTTTGGGTTTTGTTTGTTCTTCTTTCTCTAGTTTCTTTAGGTGTAAGGTTAGATTGTTTACTTGAGATTTTTCTTGTTTCTTGAGGTAGGCTTGTTTAGCTATAAACTTCCCTCTTAGAACTGCATTTGCTGCATCCCATAGGTTTTGGGTCATCGTGTTTTCATTGTCATTTGCCTCTAGGTATTTTTTGATTTCCTCTTTGATTTCTTCAGGGATCTCTTGCTTATTTAGTAACGTATTGTTTAGCCTCCATGTGTTTGTCTTTTTTACGTTTTTTTCCCTGTAATTGATTTCTAACCTCATAGCGTTGTGTTCAGAAAAGATGCTTGATATGATTTCAATTTTCTTAAATTTACTGAGGCTTGATTAGTGACCCAAGATGTGATCTATCCTGGAGAATGTTCCGTGCGCACTTGAGAAGAACGTGTAATCTGCTGTTTTTGGATGGAATGTCCTATAAATATCAATTAAATCTATCTGGTCTATTGTGTCATTTAAAGCTTCTGTTTCCTTATTTATTTTCATTTTGGATGATCTGTCCATTGGTGTAAGTGAGGTGTTAAAGTCCCCCACTATTACTGTGTTACTGTCGATTTCCTCTTTTATGGCTGTTAGCAGTTGCCTTATGTATTGAGGTGCTCCTGTATTGGGTGCATATATATTTATAATTGTTATATCTTCATCTTCGATTGATCCCTTGATCATTATGTAGTGTCCTTCTTTGTCTCTTGTAACATTCTTTATTTTAAAGTCTATTTTATCTGATATGAGTATAGCTACTCCAGCTTTCTTTTGATTTTCATTTGCATGGAATATCTTTTTCCATCCCCTCACTTTCAGTCTGTATGTGTCCCTAGGTCTAAAGTGGGTCTCTTGTAGACAGCATATATATGGGTCTTGTTTTTGTATCCATTCAGCAAGCCTGTGTCTTTTGGTTGGAGCATTTAATCCATTCACGTTTAAGGTAATTATCGATATGTATGTTCCTATGACCATTTTCTTAATTGTTTTGGGTTTGTTTTTGTAGGTCCTTTTCTTCTCTTGTGTTTCCCTCTTAGAGAAGTTCCTTTAGCATTTGTTGTAGAGCTGGTTTGGTGGTGCTGAATTCTCTTAGCTTTTGCTTGTCTGTAAAGCTTTTGATTTCTCCATCAAATCTAAATGAGATCCTTGCCGGGTAGATTAATCTTGGTTGTAGGTTCTTCCCTTTCATCACTTCAAGTATATCATGCCACTCCCTTCTGGCTTTGCAGAGTTTCTGCTGAGAAATCAGCTGTTAACCTTATGGGAGTTCCCTTGTATGTTATTTGTCGTTTTTCCCTTGCTGCTTTCAGTAATTTTTCTTTGTCTTTAATTTTTGCCAGTTTGATTACTGTGTGTCTCGGCGTGCTTCTCCTTGGGTTTATTCTGTATGGGACTCTCTGCGCTTCCTGGACTTGGGTGGCTATTTCCTTTTGCATGTGAGGGAAGTTTTCGACTATAATCTCTTCAAATATTTTCTCTGGTCCTTTCTCTCTCTCTTCTCCTTCTGGGACCCCTATAATGCGAATGTTGTTGCGTTTAATGTTGTCCCAGAGGTCTCTTAGGCTGTCTTCATTTCTTTTCATTCTTTTTTCTTTAGTCTGTTCCGCAGCAGTGAATTCCACCATTGTGTCTTCCAGGTCACTTATCCGTTCTTCTGCCTCAGTTATTCTGCTATTGATTCCTTCTAGTGTAGTTTTCATTTCAGTTATTGTATTGGTCATCTCTGTTTGTTTGTTCTTTAATTCTTCTAGGTCTTTGTTAATCATTTCTTGCATCTTCTCAATCTTTGCCTCCATTCTTATTCCGAGGTCCTGGATCATCTTCACTATCATTATTCTGAATTCTTTTTCTGGAAGGTTGCCTATCTCCACTTCATTTAGTTGTTTTTCTGGGGTTTTTTCTTGTTCTTTCATCTGGTATATAGCCCTCTGCCTTTTCATCATGTCTATCTTTCTGTAAATGTGGTTTTTGTTCCACAGGCTGCAGGATTGTAGTTTTTCTTGCTTCTGCTGTCTGCTCTCTGGTGGTTGAGGCTATCTAAGAGGCTTGATGGGAGGCTCTGGTGGTGGGTAGAGCTGACTGTTGCTGTGGCAGTCAGAGCTCAGTAAAACCTTAATCCACTTGACTGTTGATGGGTGGGGCCGGGTTCCCTCCCTGTTGCTGTGGCGGTCAGAGCTCAGTAAAACCTTAATCCACTTGACTGTTGATGGGTGGGGCTGGGTTCCCTCCCTGTTGGTTGTTTTGCCTGAGGCAACCCACCACTGGAGCCTACCCGTGCTCTTTGGTGGGGTTAATGGCAGACTCTGGGAGGGCTCACGCCAAGGAGAACTTCCCAGAACCTCTGCTACCAGTGTCCTTATCTCCACGGTGAAACAGAGCCACCACCCGCCTCTGCAGGAGAGCCCCCAACACCAGCAGGTAGGTCTGGTTCAGTCTCCCCCAGGGTCACTGCTCCTTCCCCTGGGTCCCGATGCACACATTACTTTGTGTGTGCCCTCCAAGAGTGGGGTCTCTGTTTCCCCCAGTCCTGTCAAAGTCCTGCAATCAATTCCCACTAGCCTTCAGAGTCTGATTCTCTAGGAATTCCTCCTCCCGTTGCCGGACCCCCAGGTTGGGAAGCCTGACGTGGGGCTCAGAAGCTTCACTCCAGTGGGTGGACTTCTGTGGTGTAAGTGTTCGCCAGTCTGTGAGTCTCCCACCCAGCAGTTATGGGATTTGATTTTACTCTGATTGCGCCCCTCCTACCGTCTCACTGTGGCTTCTCCTCTGTCCTTGGACGTGGGGTATCCTCCTTGGTGAGTTCCAGTGTCTTCCTGTCGATGATTGTCCAGCAGCCAGTTGTGATTCTGGTGCTCTCGCAAGAGGGAGTGAGAGCATGTCCTTCTACTCTGCCATCTTGGTTAATCCTCACATGACTGTTTTTGAATTACAGTTTTCTCAGGGTATATGCCCAGTAGTGGGATTGCTGGGTCGTATGGTAGTTCTATTTTTAGTTCTTTAAGGAACCTCCATACTGTTCTCCATAGTGGCTGTATCAGTTTACATTCCCACCAACAGTGCAAGAGGGGTCCCTTTTCTCCACATCCTCTCCAGCGTTTATTGTTTGTAGATTTTGTGATGATGGCCATTCTGACCGGTGTGAGATGATATCTCATTGTAATTTTGATTTGCATTTCTCTAATGATTAATAATGTTGAGCATTCTTTCATGTGTGTGTTGGCACTCTGTGTATCTTCTTTGGAGAAACGTCATAGTAATATTTTTAAAAATTAGTTTTTGAGGGGAAATTAAAACTTGGCAGCCTTATGTTATTCCACAAAGTTGTTTTTGAAAATTTATCTGTACAATGAAATTGGAAAAGTCTTGGTTGCTTAGATAAGACACCAAAAGCACAAGAGAAAAAGGAAAATTAGATGATATCGGGCTTCATTAAAGTTAAAAATTTTGGGACTTCCCTGGTGGCACAGTGGTTAAGAATCTGCCTGCCAATGCAGGGGACATGGGTTTGAGCCCCTGTCTGGGAAGATCCCACATGCCACAGAGCAGCTAAGCCCATGCACCACAACTACTGAGCCTGTGCTCTAGAGCCTGCGAGACACAACTACTGAGCCTGTGTGCCACAACTACTGAAGCCCACGCATCTAGGGCCTGTGCTCCGCAACAACAGAAGCCACCGCAATGAGAAGCCTGCGCACCACAACGAAGAGTAGCCCCCCGCTCGCTGCAACTAGAGAAAGCCTGCGCGCAGCAACGATGACCCAACACAGCCAAAAATAAATACATAAATAAATAAATAAATAAAGTTTAAAATTTTGCTTCAAATGAAACTATCAGGAAAGTAAAAACACAACCCATGGGGTCCTCCCAAAAGAATGGGAGAAAATAATTTCAAATTATGTATGATAAGTGTCTGGTATCCAGGATATATTTTTCTAAAAACCTCTTACTACTCAGTAGTAAGAAGACAACCCAATTAAAAATGAGCAAAGGATTTGAATAGGTATTTTTCCAAAGAAGTTATACCATAGGCCAATAATAAGAACATTGAAAGATGCTCAGTATCACTAATTATCAGGGAAATGCAAATTAGAAGCACAGTGAGGGACCACTTCACACTCACTAAAATGACTATAATTTTTTAAATGGACAAAAACAATTATTGGTGTGAATGTGGATTAATTAGAACATTTGTACACTGCTGGTAGGAATGTTAAATGGTACAACCACTTTGCAAGACAGTTTGGCAGTTCCTCTAAAAGTTAAACATAGAGATACCATATGACCCAGCAATTCCACTCCTAGGTGTATACTCAAGAGAACTGAAAACATGTGTCCACATAAAAACTCATGCATGGGGCTTCCCTGGTGGCGCAGTGGTTGAGAATCTGCCTGCTAATGCAGGGGACACGGGTTCGAGCCCTGGTCTGGGAATATCCCACATGCCGTGGAGCAACTAGGCCCATGAGCCACAACGACTGAGCCTGCGCGTTTGGAGCCTGTGCTCTGCAACAGGAGAGGCCACGATAGTGAGAGGCCCGTGCACTGCAATGAAGAGTGGCCCCCGCTTGCCGCAACTAGAGAAAGCCCTAGCATAGAAACGAAGACCCAACATAGCAATCAATCAATCAATAAATCTTAAAAAAAAAAAAGGGAAATATGTATTTAAAAAAAAATGAAAACAAAAACAAAAAAAACTCGTGCATGAATCTTTATAGCACCACTATTTACAACAGCCAAAATATGGAAACAGCCCATATGTCCATCAGTTGATGGACAGATAAACAAAATGTGGTATATCCACACTAAAGAATATTATTTGGCCATAAAATGAATGTAGTGCCGATACATGTTATAACATTAATGAACCCTGAAAACATTATGCCAATTGAAGAAAACCAGCCACAAAAGAACACATTGTATCATTCCATTTACATGAAATGTCCCAAATAGGCAAATATATAGATACAGAAAGTAGAATAGTGTTTGCCTGGGTGTTGGGGTGAGGTGGCACTGGAGGGAATAGAGAATGACTATTAAAGGGTACAAGGTTTCTTTTTGTGGTGATGAAACTGTTCTAAAACTGATAAACAACTTTGTGTATATACTAAAACCCATTGAGTTGTGTACTTTATTTTTTTAAAAATATTTATTTATTTTTGGCTGCATTGGTTTTTTTATTTTAAATCACAACTCTTGAGTGCATGTCTTTATTTTGTTCCGATTTTAATTGGAGTGTTCTTACTTTTTAGAGACAATTTTTAGAGCAGTTTAAGTTCACAGCAAAATTAAGCAGAAGGTACAGAGATTTCCCATACACATCCTGCCCCTACTCATGCACAGCCTTCCTAGCTATCAAAGTCCCCACCAAAGTAGTGCGTTTGTTACAGCTGATGAGCCTGCATTGACACGTCATTATCACCCAAAGTCCACTGTTTACATTAGAGTTCACTCTTAGTGTTGTATGTTCTAAGGGTTTGGAAAAATGTATAATGGCATGTATCCATCTATACTATCATACAGAGTAGTTTCACTGCCCTAGAACTCCTGTGTGCTCCACCTGTTCATCCCTCCCTTTCCCCTAACCCTTGCCAACCACTGATCTTTTTACTGACTCTGTAGTTTTGCCTTTTCTGCAGTGTCATATAATTGGAATCCTATGGTATGTAGCCTTTTCAGAGTGGCTTCTTTCAGGTAGTAGTATGTATTTAAGATTCCTCCATGTCTTTTCATAGCTTGATAGCTCATTTCTTTGTAACTTTGAACAATATTCCGTTGTCTGGATGTTCAACAGTTTATTTATCTATTCACCTACTCAAGGACGTCTTGGTTGCTTCCAGGTTTTGGCAATTATGAATAAAATACCATCAGCTGTTTTCCTTGAAGCAACAGACCTATTTCTTTCATTTTTGTGAAAATGTCTGCCAAATACCCATGTTGGAATAACTGAGGTTTGTCTAAAATGGTATTCTTTGACAAAAGTGGCTTGTTCAGCTTGCAGTTCAAATAATCACACAAGTGTTTTTTTCCTGGAAACAGCTACCACAGTACTTCAACATGCAGGAAAAATGCTTTATGCATACTTCTCATTTCATCATATTGGATATTAAAAAGACATGAACTGGTACAGCCACTTTGGAAGACAGTTTGGCAGTTTCTTACAAAACTAAACATACTTTTACTATGTAGTCCAGTAATTGCACTCCATGCTGTTTGCCCAAAGGAGTTGAAAACTTATGTACACACAAAACCTACACGTGGTTGTTTATAGCAGCTTTATTCATAATTGCATCGGGTCTTAGTTGCGGCATACAGGATCTTTCATTGCAGCACACTGGCTCTTTGTTGCAGCATGCGGGCTTCTCTCTAGTTATTGTGTGCGGGCTCAGTAGTTGCAGCACGCAGGCTCTCTAGTTGTGGCGCGCGGGCTCCAGAGCATATGGGCTCTGTAGTTGTAGCACCAGGGCCTAGATGCCCTGAAGCATGTGGGATCTTAGTTCCCCAGCCAGGGATTGAACCCATGTCCCCTACATTGGAAGGCGGATTCTAAACCACTGGACCACCAGGAAAGTCCCGAGTTGTGTACTTTATTATTATTATTTTTATTTATTTTTTTAAATGTCATGGGTATTTTTAAAATTTTATTTATTTATTTTGAGCTGCGTTGGGTCTTTGTTGCTGTGTGCAGGCTTTTCTCTAGTTGCAGTGAGCGGGGGCCACTCTTTGTTGCGGTGTGTGGACTTCTCGTTTCAGTGGCTTCTCTTGTTGCAGAGCACAGGTTCTGGGTGCATGGGCTTCAGTAGTTGTGGCTCGCTGGCTTAGTTGCTCCATGGCATGTGGGATCTTCCCGGACCAGGGCTCAAACCCTTGTCCACTGCATTGGCAGGCGGATTCTTAACCACTGTGCCATCAGGGAAGCCCTCCGAGTTGTGTACTTTAAATGGGTGAATTGTATGGTATGTTTATTATATCTCATTAAAGCTGTTACCCCCCAAAAAAGTCTTGCAACAGATTCTTTTTTTACCTAAAATGATATTTGTAGCCTGAAAAATGGGTAAGATTTCTGAAGGAGAGAATGTAGGAAAAGGAGTAGTTTTATAGAAGCTGAACCTTAGGAAAGCCTCACAGTAAGGGGCTAGGAAGATAAGAAGAACACCTTAAAGTAGGTAAAATACCCAGTAGATTGGCAAAAACTTAGAAGTCCGATAATTCCAAGTGTTGACAAGGATGTGGAACACTGGGAATTCTCATCCACAGCTGATGTTAGTATAAAGTGGTGTACCACTTTGGAATTGCAAGCATGAGTCCTCCTGCTTTGTTCTATTTCAAGATTTTTTTGGCATCCCTTGCACTTTCATATGAATTTTGGGGTCAGCCTGTCAATTTCTACAAAGAAACCAGCTGGAAATTTGATCGCATTGAATCTGTAGATCAGTTGGGGGATTACTGCTATCTGAACAATATTAAGTTTTCCAATCAGGAATATGGGATGTGTTGTTATTTATTTAGGTCTTCTTTAGTTTCTTTCAATAATGTTTTGTAGTTTTCAGTATAGAAGTCTTGCCCTTATTTTTAAAATTTATTCCTATGTATTTTATTCTTTTTGATGCTATTATAAATGGAATTATTTTCTTAACTTCACTTTTGGATTGTTCATTGCTAATATGTGGAATATGTCTTGAGCCCAAGAGATATTCCAACATGCCCATTAGGAAAGGTGGTAATGCAATAAGTTATAATTATAATGCAATCTTAGTTTATTCTTTGTACTGATATTATCTTTATTTGCAAATGCTTTTAATACCAGTAGTTACTTTTTCCCTAACTTTCCATTCTTCAGGCATCTCACCCATGAATCGCTATAATTTTTTGCATAGCTTGGAGCTAATGAGTACAATGTTCATGTAGAGGTTAATTGACATTGTAGAGAGAAAAATTCTATTCTGGGAACCTAGACTGCACTTTTAATCGTAGACTGCTGTTTAAAGATGTACACTGTCAGGCAAAAGTGGAAGCAGGTGCAACTAGCAAGGACTTGGAAAAACCATTTAATAGTAAATATGATAGGCGTATCCTATAGGAAAGACAATATGTTTTCTATTTCATTCAGCCATTGTTTGCAAAGGACCTTCGTTGTTATTAAAGTCTCAAAAGAAAACAAACCTAATTGATGTTTGGGGTTTTGCTTACCAAGACAAGAACATGGTCTTACATTCTCACAGTTTAAGTATTGACCTTGCCATTAAATGCTTGCCACTCAATAGAAATGTTTACATGTTCTTTTCCTTTTACTATTTCATTTAGATTGAATAAAATATCAGAAAATATCCTCAGGAATAGACTGGATGTTATGATTTGATTTGTTATAATTTTGATTTCCTTTGATCATGATACATCTTGCTGTGGTTGAATAAAACAGGCAATTACTTGAAAATTGTCTTTTACATTTCACAGTTTTAATATCATTGTGATTTCTTTGTTTAAAAATAGGAACATTTAACTGAAGCTGGGCTTTCCTTAAAGATGAAAATCCTCTTGAAGTATAAAACAGCTAATGAAGAATTTCTTGCAGGTAAGTAACATCTCTGTGTGTGAAGAGTACACAATTTTGAAATATTAACACCAATTTGTTGAATGTAAGATCTTTTGTAGTATACTGGCATAGGTATAATTTGATGGTGACTGAGAAGGAAATTGAGCACATAAGATTGTCAGTCAGGAAGAAAAGGAGAAGGAAGAGAGAATAGTAGCAAATTTAACAAGTAGTAAAAAAAGAGCTGAATAAAAGCTATCAGTTTTCCTTTAGTCTAGCAGAAAATTGCAGCTGCCCAACCTGCCCACCATGAAGAAAGATAACCTATTGATAGAAAAAGCCTTTGTAATGCTGTGCCTTTTATAATTACTTGTATAAATATTGCTATTTGTTTTTTAAAATTCTCAAGGGACTAGAATGTACACATCACAACATAAACATCCTGATACACAGCTGTGGGTCGTTTGGCAAGTGACTTAACTTTTCTGTGCTTCAGTTTCTTCATCTTTAAAAGAAATGTAATAGTAATGTCTACTTCACTGTGTTGTTTTGAGAATCCTATGAGAAAAAGTATGTAAAGCATTTAGTTCCATGCCTGGTACATAGTTAGTGTGCAATAAATATTACCTGTTATTGTAGTTACTACTATTGTTGTTATTACTACTATATAGATGAATTAAGTGAGGCATAATATCTCTATGCACACTGGCCCCTTAACAGTATTTCAATTATGTTTAGTCATAAAAATAATTTACTCTAAATTTTTTTAATGTATACATGCTTTATTTTTTTTTACTGCATAAAAATTTAATTGCATTATAGAGCTGCATTATTTTTACTATATAAAATTATGTTAGTATAATAACTGATTATCCAATAAATAATAACAATTTATAATAAGTAGGACAGTAATCAGATTTGGAAGTTGCTCTAAATTTAGTGCCAATTTAGTACTGCTGAAACTTCCTGTGACTTCTAGAATATTAGCCAATCACTAAGAGACCTCAGAAGCTGAAATATATAGAGGATTCTGCATCTCTAGGTAACAGTATCAGCTCAGATATACACAGGTTAAAATTTATTAGGAGCCAGAAAGACAACTCCTCTTTTTTTGCAGTACAGGAATAAACAAACCAACAAACCAATTAAAGGAATAGTCTTATTCAAGCTAATATAATATGGGAAGATCAGAGAGATTATTGGAGTCACCTAGTTTGAAGTTGATTAATTTTGGACTAGAATTCCCCATTACAGTTTTTTATCAAAATGTGGAAAAGAAACAGAGTTTAAAATGAAATTATACTTTATTTCCAGATTGTTTTTACTTAACTCAATCTAGATGCTCGTGATAGAGTTGCAGCATCAGATTACAAACTAGGAAACTTCATGAATTTAAGTTTTCTATAGTTTAAAATAATAAAATTATCTTTCACTTTGTATTAATAGTATATATGGGGACTTCCCTGGTGGCGCAGTGGTTAAGAATCTGCCTGCCCATGCAGGGGACACGGGTTCAAGCCCTGGTCTGGGAAGATTCCACATGCCCTGAAGCAACTAAGCCCGTGCGCCACAACTACTGAGCCTGTGCTCTAGAGCCCGCGAGCCACAGCTGTTGAGCCTGCAAGCCACAGCTACTGAAACCCGCGCCTAGAGCCCGTGCTCCACAACAAGAGAAGCCACCACAATGAGAAGCCCACATATCACAATGAAGAGTAGCCCCCACTTGCCGCAACAAAGACCCAACACAGCCAAAAATAAATAAATAAATAAATAAATGTTTAAAAAAAGTATATGTGAAGCTTGCATTTTTATAATCTGTTCATTTCTTTGCTAATGAAAATACTTTAAGAATGGTCAACCCAGGCTTCCCTGGTGGCGCAGTGGTTAAGAATCCACCTTCCAATGCAGGGGACACGGATTCGAGCCCTGGTCCGGGAAGATCCCACATGCCATGGAGTAACTAAGCCCATGTGCCACAACTACTGAGCCTGCGCTCTAGTGCCTGCGAGCCACAACTACTGAGCCTGCGAGCCACAACTACTGAAGCCCACATGCCTAGAGCCCATGCTCTGCAACAAGAGAGGCCACCACAATGAGAAGCCTGTGCACTGCAACGAGTAGTCCCCACTCGCCACAACTAGAGAAAGCCCGTGCACAACAAAGACCCAACATAGCCAAAAATAAATAAATAAAATAAATACATTTATTTTTTTTAAAAAAAAAAAGAATGGTCAACCTAACTGCTGTTTTTCATTAGAACTTCACTGGTATTTTTTATAGTAGGATAAGTAGAAATTAAAAAAATATATAACTTTTTTATTATGAAAAGATAGCACATACCCATTAAGGAAGTTTTTGGAAAATACTAAAAATATCCATTGTCCACCATCCACTGGAATATCAGCTCCTTGGCAGCAGAGATTTTTGTGTGTTTTGTCCACTGCTGGATTCCCAGCACCAAGCACAGTTCCTGGCACAGAGGATACACTCATTAGTTATTTTTTGAATAAAAAATCTAAACACAATCACTTTTAGAAATTTGATGATTTATTTTCAGTATTTTTCTATATTAATTTGCTTGTTTTACAGAATTGTGACTATATAGTACAGACACCCTTTGTTTTCCAATTTTGTTTTTTACTAATCTTATAACCATTTTTTATATTGGTGCATATTCATTTTTTAAATGAAAAACAGTTTTATTTCATACTTAACAATTTTAATGGTTGCATAGTAATTTATCACTACCCTACAGTGGACACTCAGTATATGGCCTTTTTATTGTTATAATTTATATTGCTTTGAATATCCTGTTCATTACATTTCCCCACATTTATTTCAGATGAATTTTCAGAACTACAATTTCTGAAGTAAAGGGAATAATAATAATAGCAACTTTCATTTACTGAATGCTTACTAAGTGCTAGGTCCTTTGCTATGTAATTTACATACATTATCTCATGTAACTCTCTCATCAGCCCTGAGAGATTGGTGATTTGTTCCCCACTTTACAGATGACAAAGCTAAGGTGCCGAAAAACTAAGTAACTTAACCTATGGCCATGAAAGTGGAAAGTGGTTTCAAATATGGATCTGACTTCAGATCCCAAGCTTTTATCCACTGTGTTCTTAGCAGATAGTAGTCAAATTGCTTTTCAAAAAGTTACTTTGCCTGTTTTACTGCTCTCTCTCTAGCATTGGATATTATTGCTATATAAAAAGACTTTGATAAATTGTTAGGCAAGACATGGTATATGGCAAACATTTAGAAAGTAGATTTTGAACAGAGGAAAATTATTGAAAATAGCTAAGGTTCCTAAAAAGTGAAACTAATGTGATTATTTCCTTTGTTCTATTTGTTAGCTGTCATGGAAGTACTACATCGTGGCATGTCTTTAGACTTCTGTCTGCACATTGCTAAACTGCTGATGGATAATGAAAGGTATAGAAGAAATGATTTTCTTTTCTTTAAAGACTAATATTTTTCTAAGGTTTCCATTATTAAGGTTATATTGAATTATATCTATCTGTCTATCTATCTCCCTCCATCCATATTCACAGAGCACAATATTTGCCATTGTGCTAGTCAAATTAGAAGATGGAACTGCTTCTTAAATGATTTAAACAATCCATAGTCAAGTCAATTTTAAAATTTATATTAAAATTTTTTTAAATAAATAAAATGAGAAAGGAGTAAGATAGGGTTTTATAAAACAGGAGTTGACTAGGTTAACTTGCAGGCCAGTGGCATGTGGAACAGGAAGGCATGTGCAAATGTAGTTCTGCAAATGATACACCTCTGTAGCTCTATCTTTGGATCATTAATGTCAAAAGGGACCTTAACGTACTTGCAGACCTCTTTGTGGTTTTCAGACTTCAGTGTTCATCAGAGTTACTGGGGAATCACTTGAAAAGATGCTCAACATCGTTAGCCATCAGGGAAATGCAAATCAAAACCACAATGAGAAACTGCTTCGCACTACTAGGATGGCTGTAATCAAAACGATAGATAATAACAGAAATTGACAAGGATGTGGAAAAATTGTAACCCTCATACACTGCTGGTGGGAATGTAAAATGGTGCAGCCACTTTGGAAACAGCCTGTTAGTTCCTCAATGAGTTAAATAGAGTTACCATATGACCCAGCAGTTCCACTCCTAAGTTAAAGAGGAAACGTGTTCATACAAACACGTGTATATGAATGTTCATAACAGCATTATTTTTAATAATCAAATGTGGAAACAACCAAAATGTCTATCAACTGATGAAAAGATAAACAAAATATAGTATACTCATTTGGCAATAAAAAGAAACAGAGTACTGATACATGTTATAACATGGATGAACCTTAAAAACATGCTAAATGAAAGAAGCCAGTCACAAAGACCACATATTGTATCATTCCATTTATATGATATTTCCAGAACAGGCACATTTATAGAAACAGATAGTAGATTTGTTGTTGCCTAGGGCTTCGAGAATTGGGGGGATATGGGGAGTAACTACTAATGGGCATGGGGTCTCTTTTTGGTATAATGAAAATGTTCTAAAATTGTATGATGGTTGCACAACTCTGGGAATATACTAAAAACCATTGAATCATATACTTTAAATGGATGAATTGTATGGTATGTGAATTATACCTCAATAAAGCTTATTAAAAAATAATCACTAGGGAATGTGGTAAAAACAGAGAGATCAGGCCCTACCTTACTCCAACAAGCCCAGACCTCCGTATTCTATATTAGTCCTCCAGGTGGTTCTGAGAACCACTGTTTTGTTTAATTTTTTAATTTTTTAAATTGAAGTATAGTTGATTTACAATATTATATTAGTGTCAGGTGTACAACATAGTGATTCAATATTTTTATAGATTATACTCCATTTAAAGTTATTATAAAATACTGACTATATTCCCTGTGGTGTACAATATATCCTTGTAGCTTATTTATTTCATACATAGTAGTTCGTGCCTCTTAATCCCGTACCCCTATTTGCCGCTACCCCCTTCCCTCTCCTCATTGGTAACCACTATTCTGTTTTCTATATATGTGAGTCTATTTCTGTTTTGTTACATTCATTCATTTGAGTTTTTAGATTCCACATATAAGTGATAACATACAGTATTTGTCTTTCTATGTCTGACCTATTTCACTAAGCATAATACCCTCTAAGTCCATCCATGTTGTTGCAATGGCAAGATTTCATTCTTTTTTATGGCTGAGTAACATTCCATTTTATATATATACCACATCTTCTTTATCCATTTATCTGTTGATGGGTTGCTTCTGTATCTTGGAAGTTGTAAATAATGCTGCTATGAACATTGGGGTGCATATATCTTTTCAAATTAGTGTTTTTGTTTGTTTTGAATATATACCCAGGAGTGGAATTGCTGGATCATATGGTAGTTCTATTTTTAGTTTTGTGAGGAACCTCCATACTGTTTTTCACAGTGGCTGCACCAATTTACATTCCCACCAACAGTTCAAGAGGGTTCCCTTTTCTCTACATCCTAACCAACATTTGTTATTTGTGGTCTTTTTGATCATAGCCATTCTGACGGGTGTGAGGTGACATCTCAGTGTGGTTTTGATTTGCATTTCTCTGATGATTAGTGATGTTGAGCATCTTTCTTGTGCCTGTTGGCCATCTGTATGTCTTCTTTGGAAAAATGTCTATTCAGGTCCTCTGCCCTTTTTAAAATCAGGTTGTATGTTTTCTTGATATTGAGTTGTATGAGCTGTTGATATATTTTGCATCTTAACCCCTATTGGTCATATCATTTGCTAATATTTTCTCCTGTTCAGTAGGTTATCTTTTCATTTTGTTGATGGTTTCCTTTGCTGTGCAAGAGCTTTTACTTAATTAGGTCCCATTTGTTTATTTTTGCTTCTGTTTCCTTTGCCTTAGGAGATAGATCCAAAAAAATAACTGCTACTATTTATGTCAAAGAGTGTTCTGCCTATATTTTCTTCTAAGAGTTTTATAATTTCCAGTCTTACGTTTAGGTCTTTAATCCATGTTGAATTTATTTTTGTATATTGTCTGAGAAAATGTTCTAATTCCATTCTTTTACATGTAGCTATCCAGTTTTCCCAGCACCAATTGTTGAAGAGACTGTCTTTTCTCCGTTGTATATTTTTGCCTCCTTTGTTGTAGATTAATTGACCATGGGTGCGTGGGTTTATTTCTGGGCTCTCTATTCTGTTGCATTGATCTATGTGTCTGTGTTTGTGCCAGTACCATACTGTTTTGATTACTGTAGCTTTGTAGTATAGCCTGAGCCTGAAGTCAGGGAGTGTGATACCTCCAACTTTATTCTTTTTTCTCAAGATTGCTTTGACTGTTTGCGGTCTTTTGTGGTTCCATATAAATTTTAGGATTTTTTGTTCCAGTTCTGTGAAAAATGTCATGGGTATTTTGATAGGGATTGCATTAAATCTGTAGATTGCATTAAATCTGTAGATTGCTTTGGGCAGTATGGATATTTTAACAATGCTCCTAGTGTTCTTATCACTTTAGGAAATTACAAGGGCTGTAGAAGCTCAGTTCTAAGAATCGGGGGCAGAGACCAACATATATTTTCTGTTATCTCATACATACTTCATAAGCTGTTAAGTTTCAACCTGATTGTTACAGCCTATTTTTTTTCAGTTCTGATTTTTGTGAATTTTGATTCTGTCATGCAGTATATTAACTACTCCTCCCAGTTTATGTCATCCTCAGGGTTCATAGGCATGCCCACCTGTCTTCATTTAATTCAGATTAGCAAACTTTTTCTTAAAGGACAAGATAGTATATATTTTAGATTTGTGGGCCACACAGTTTCTGTCACAACTCCTCAACTCTGCCATTATAGTGCAAAAGCAGCCATAGACAATATATAAACAAATGTGGGTGGCTGTGTCCCAATAAAACTCTTTCCCAGTTTTTTTTATTGTGGTAAAATACGCATAACTTACTATATTAATCATAAAGTGTACACTTCATTGGTAACAAGTACATTCATATTCTGCAAACATCACCACAGTCCATCTCCAGAACTCTTTCATCTTGCAAAACTGAAACTCTTTACCCATTAAACAATAAACTCTCTGTTCCCCACTTCTTCCAGTCCTTGGCAACCACCATTCTACTTTTCATCTCTATGAATTTGACTACTCTAGGTACGTTATTTAAGTGGAATCATATAGTATTTGTCTTTTCGTGATTGACTCATTTCACTTAACATAATGTCCTCAAGTTTCACCCATGTTGTAGCATGTGTCAGAATTTTGTTCCTTTTTAAGGCTTAAGAATATTCCATTGTATGTATATACCACATTTTGCTTATCCATGTATTTACTGATGGAAGATAAAACTTCCATGTTTTAGCTATTATGACTAATGCTGCTGTGAATGTGGGTGTAAAAATATTTCTTTGAGAACATGCTTTCGATTCTTTTGGTTATATGCCCAGAAGTGGAACTGCTGGATAATGTAATTCTATTTTTAATTTTTTGAGGAACTGTCATACTGTTTTCACAGTGGACGTACCATTTTGCATTCCCACCAACAGTACACAAGAGTTCCAATTTCTCTACATTCTCATCAACTTTTTTTTTTTAAATATATTAGTAGCCATCCTAATGAGTGTGAGGTGGGATCATGTAGTTTTGATTTGCATTTCCTTAATGACTAGTCATGTTGACCATCTTTTCATGTCATTTTTGGCCATTTGTATATCTTCTTTGGAGAAATGTCTGTTTTAGTCCTCTGCCTATTTTTTAATCAAGTCGTTTGGTTTTTAATGTTGAGTTTTAGGAGTTCTCTGTGTATTCTGGATATTAATCCCTTATCATATAAATCATTTGCAAATATTTTCTTCCATTCTGTGGGTTGCCTTTTTACTCTGTTGATAGTGCCTTCTGATGCAAAATACTTAAAATTTTTCATAAAATCCAATTTGTGGGTTTTTCTGTTTGTTTGTTTCCTGTTCTTTTGGTGTCATATCTAAGAAATCATTAACAAATCCAATGACATGAAGATTTTCCCCTTTGTTTTCTTCTAGGAGTTTTATAGTTTTAGGTCTTACATTTAGGTCATGGATCCATTTTGAGTTAATTTTTGTACATGGTGTAAAGTAAGGGTCCAAGTTCATTCTTTTGCATGTGATACTAGTTTTCTCAGCATCATTTGTTGAGAAGACTGTCTTTTCCCCATTGAATGGTCTTGGCACTCTTGTCAAAAATCATTTGAATATATATGTGAGTTTATTTCTGTGTATTCTGTTCTCTTCCATTGCTTTTTTTTTTTAAGCTGTTATTTTGTAGTAAGTTTTGAAATCAGTTAATATGAGTTCTCCAGCTTTGTTCTTCTTTTTCAGAATCATTTTGACTCTTCAGAATTCCTTGAGATTGCATATGAATTTTAGGATGAATTTTTCTATTTCTTCAAAAAAAATCATTGGGATTTTGATAGGGGCTTCATTTAATCTGTAGATCACTTTGGATAGTATTGGCATCTTAACAATACTGTCTTCCAATTCATGAACATGGAATTTCTTTCCATTTATTTATATGTACTTTAATTTTGTTTAGAAATGTCAAAAAAAAAAAAAAAAGAAATGTCTTGCAGATTTTATCATACAAGTCCTTCACTTCCTTGTTTAAGTTAATGCTTAATTATTTTTTATGCTATTGTATATGAGATTGTTTTCTTAATTTTCTTTTCAGATTGTTTATTGTCTGTATATAGAAATGCAACTGAGTTTTGCATGTTGACTTTGTGTCCTGCTACTTTGTTGAATTCATTTATTAGTTTTAATACTTTTTTGTGGAATCTTTAGGGTTTTTTACATATAAGATCATAATCATCTATGAACAAAGATAATTTTACTTCTTCCCTTCCAATTTGAATGGATGCCTTTTATTTCTTTTCCTTGCTTAATTTCTCTGGCTAGGATGTCCAATACTATGTTGAACAAAAGTGGCTAAAGCAGGCCTCCTTGCCTTGTTCCTGATCTTAGAGGAAAAAGTTTCAGCCTTTCACCATTGAGTATGATGTCCACTATGGGTTTTTCCAATATGGCTTTTTAAAAAAATTTATTTTCTTCCTTCCTTCCTTCCTTCTTTCCCTTCCTTCCTCCCTCCCTCCCTCCCTCCCTCCCTTCCTTCCTTCCTTCCTTCCCTCTCTCTCTCTTTCTTTCTTGACTGCATTGGGCCTTAGTTGCGGCATGCAGGATCTGTGTTGAGGCATGCGAGATCTTTTTGTTGCGGCACATGGGCACTTTGTTGTGGCGTGCAGGGCTTCTCTCTAGTTGTGGGGTGCAGGTTTTTCTGTCTCTAGTGAGGGCTCCAGAGCTCATGGGCTCTGTAGTTTGTGGCACGCAGGCTCTCTCATTGAGGCGTGTGAGCTCAGTAGTTGTGGCACGTGGGCTTAGTTGCCCTGTGGCATGTGGGATCTTAGTTCACTGACCAGGGGTCAAACCCATGTCCCCTGCATTGGAAGGCGGATTCTTTACCACTGGACCACCAGGGAAGTCCCACATATGGCTTTTATTATGTTGAGGTAGTTTCCTACCCTTAGCTTGTTGAGTGTGTTTATTATGAAAGGGTGTTGAATTTTTCAGATGATTCTTCTGCATTTGTTGAGATGATCATGTGATTTTTATCTTTCATCCTGTTAATGTGGTATATAACATTTACTGATTTTTATATTTTGAACCATCTTTACATCCCAGGAATAAGTCCCACTTGGTCATGGTGTATGATCTTTTTAATATGCTGTTGAATTTGGTTTGGTAGTATTTTGTTGAGGATTTTTACACTATATTTATCAGTGATATTGGCCTGTTGTTTTCTTTTCTCATAGTGTCTTTTTCTGTTTTTGTATCAGGGTAATGCTGGCATCATAAATAAGTATGGAAGTGTTCCCTCCTCTTCAATTTTTTGGAAGAGTTTGAGAAGAACTGCCATTAATTCTTCTTTAAATATTTGGTAGAATTTATGAGTGAAGCCATCAGATCCTGGGCTTTTCTGTGTTAGAAGTTTTTGATTACTGCTTCAATCTCTTTACTAGTTATACGTCTGTCAGGTTTTCTATTTCTTCATGATTCAGGCTTGGTACATGATATATTTCTAGGAATTCATGCATTTATTTCTTCTAGGTTATCTAATTTATTAGTGTATAAGTTTTAGTAGTAGTCTTTTACAATCCTTTTGATTTCTGTGGCATCAGTCCTAATGTCTCCTCTTTCATCTCTGATTTTATTTATTTGAGTCTTCTCGCTTTTTTTCTTAGTTAACTATCTAGCTAAAGGTTTGTCTGTTTTATTGTTTAAAAAAACCAACTCTTAGTTTCATTGAGTATTTTATTGTTTTTTTCTGGCATCTATTTCATTTATTTCTGCTCTGATTTTATTATTTCCTCCCTTCTGCTAGCTTTTGGTTTAGTTCTTTTCCTAATTCCCTAAGTTCTAAAGTTAGGTTGTTGATTTGAGACTCTTCTTGTTTTAATGTAAGCTTTTATAGTTATAAATTTCTCCCATAGCACTGCTTTTTCTGTGTCCCATAAGTTTTGGTATGTTGTGTTTTCATTTTTATTCTTCCCTAAGTATTTTCTAATCTCCCTTGTGATTTCTTCTGTGATTCATTGGTTGCTTAAGGCTTGTTTAATTTCTAGAGATTCTGAATTTTGCAGACTTCAAGACTGAGAAACTTATCCCCCCAATACTACATTCAAAAGGAATTTATCACATAAGAGTGAGTTTGCAAATCAGTGGACCTATGACCTGGATATGACCACAGATATGTTGCATAGGGATGCATTATTTGCCAGCATTTAACAATTTCACATAACAATTTGGATTTTTGAGTTCTCTTGAAAAAATTGAAAAAAATCTGGAAACACTTGGTCAATATTCCCACTAAGCAATAATCAGTTGGAACCAAGTGGCAGTTGTTACCTTCAGACGTGGGACATGTATTCTCCAGTTTGACATAGTCCCCACAATGCCTTATTTTCTCCCATATCCTGTGTGTCAAGTTGTCATTTATCATCTTTTTGTGTCATTATTCTTATAGCAGATATAAGAGGAAAATAAATGTTCATGGCATCCACATCTCTATCAAAAGTGAGGGAATGAAAGCTAGACTGAAAGGAAGTAAAAAAATATTCCTGTGTTTAATATGCAAAAAAAGTGTGTTGGTATCAAATGAGTACAACTTAATAGCTCATTATGAAAGGAAATAAAGTAGAAACTGTGGCTAGTATACACAAAAGCAGTGTAATGAAAGCTTATCAAATTCAATAACAGGACTGAAATTTCAACCAGGTTTATTTTGGAAAGTTAATAAAATAAGCTATCCTGTTGTGAAATGCAGTTATATAGTTTTATATTAAGGAAAACAATTGCCCAGGCGTTAAACCCTTTTAAAGATGACAAGTTTACAAAAGTGTGTCTACTGAGTGAGTCATAAAATGTATTCTTAAGTTTCAAGTGTAAATCTAACCAGAAATGCTGTTGTTTGGCATGTTGAAGGTATGACTGATAATTTATCAGACAGGTTGCTTTAAAAGAGTTATTTGTGGTGTTTCTGTTGCATGGACATATGTAATACTGCACAGTAAAGCATATTTACTTGTGGTGTCAATGAAAATTTTGATAAGACAGAACTTTTGAACATAGTACCTGTGTTGTATAAGTTTAATGTAGATTGATCAAAAAAATTTAAGTGTGACTACAGGAGATATTTCTGCAATGGTTAGTTATTAGGATAAATCTTGATTTGGAACTTAAATCCAAGGTGGAAGTATTTTTTAAGAATATAAGACAAGTCTATTAATTATATAATTTACCAGGAAACACTGTGCTAAAAAGCTAAAACTGAAACATGTGGATGTAGTAATAACACATGTATACTGGATATTCTTCTGTGGCTTCAACAGAGATTATTGCTTTGCTGGGTGAATTTGATGCACAGTAGAGTAGTTGCCTCTACTTGTTGGAGCTTAAGGGGATGTGGTGCTGTCACAGGTTGGGTTGCCCTAGAAGCGGATTTTAAAGATGGAGATTAGTGTACAGATAATTTATTAAGGGGTGGTCTGAGGATCAACACCTATGAGGGAAAGGAAAGGAGGCAGGACTAGGTAAAGGGAGAAGTTGGGCTGATGTAAAGTCACAATAAGGCTTCAACTTTACCCCATGGGATGCTCTGAAGCTGGGATGGCCATTCAGAATTGTCCTCCGTTAGGGTGAGAAAACCAGGTCTAGCCCAGGGTTTACTAGTCATTGGATGCCAGCTGCCTTGGGAAGGGGCCATAACCTTGGATGAGGTAGCTCTCTTCAGCCTAGGTAATTCCTAAAGAGCAACCTGGAAATAAATATTTTAGTGTTGAAGGGGAAATCTGGGTGATGCAGAACAGCATTCATGACAGGTGCTAAAGAGATCTTTTTGAACTGTTGAAATAATTAAACTTATTCACGTCATCTACGGGAAAAACCTCTGCCTCAGCTCAAAGACTTGACCTCTGTGGTGAATATGACAACTCATGTAAACACTCTGAATCTCTCCACAAATGCAGTAAGTAAATGAATGTAAATTTAAATTCACATGTTCTTAGTGAAGTCGTTTCTTTGGGAAACTCATTTGGCAAGGACTAATCTGACTCACTTTTTAAAATTTATTTATTTATTCATTTATTTATTTATTTTAAACATCTTTATTGGAGTATAATTGCTTTACAATGGTGTGTTAGTTTCTGCTTTATAACAAAGTGAATTAATTATACATATACATTTGTTCCCATATCTCTTCCCTCTTGCATCTCCCTCCCTCCCACCCTCCCCATCCCACCCCTCCAGGTAGTCACAAAGCACTGAGCTGATCTCCCTGTGCTATGCGGCTGCTTCCCACTAGCTATCTATTTTACGTTTGGTAGTGTATATATGTCCATGTCACTCTCTCACTTTGTCCCAGCTTACCCTTCCCCCTCCCCATATCCTCAACTCCATTCTCTAGTAGGTCTGTGTCTTTATTCCCATCTTGCCACTAGGTTCTTCATGACTCACTTTTCTATGCTGAAATTGGTTTCCAAAGATGGAAGTGATTACCTGAACTACATACTCAAAGTTTTGGACTTGAAGGTTGAATTCTTAAGAATATGTTTTCTGATTTCCAACATTATAATAGTGAAAAATATTGTTTATTTTGCCTTTCTCAATTAATATTACTAATGTGAATAAAGAACTACAAATTGACCTGCGCTATAGTGTGGTACTAAATTCTAATTAGACAAATATGGAATATCAGATGTAGTAGACACTTACTGCTTTTGGTCAGTCATTCATCTACTTTCTTATTGCTAACATTATCGAAATTTCCATTTAGGTATCTACTTCTTCCCTATCAGTATGCGTGGACATTGACATATTGGTGTAGAAGAAAAAGTTTCGGTTTTCTATTTCCAAATCAAGAAGATAATCAGTTTCAAAAGGAAAATTTGATAAATTAAGTGTTTATATTTTTAGATTTCAAATTTAAAATATAGCTTCTATTTTTTACAGGTTTGTACTATGTTAGCATGCTTGTACAATTATTCAGTTAATAATAAAGCTTGATTACATATCTGGCAGGTTTTTTTTTAACATCTTTATTGGGGTATAATTGCTTTACAATGGTGTGTTAGTTTCTGCTGTATAACAAAGTGAATCAGCTATATGTATATATACATCCCCATATCTCCTCCCTCTTGCATCTCCCTCCCACACTACCTATCCCACTCCTCTAGGTGGGCACAAAGCACTGAGCTGATCTCCCTGTGCTATGTGGCTGTTTCCCACTAGCTATCTATTTTACATTAGGTAGTCTATATATGTCCATGCCAATCTCTCACCATCCCAGCTTACCCTTCCCCTCCCCAAGTCCTCAAGTCCATTCTCTACGTCTGCGTCTTTATTACTGTCCCGCCCCTAGGTTCTTCAAAACCATGTTTGTTTGTTTCTTTTAGATTCCATATATATGTGTTAGCATATGGTATTTGTTTTTCTCTTTCTGACTTACTTCACTCTGTATAACAAACTCTAGGTCTATCCACCTCAATACAAATAACTCAATTTTGTTTCTTTTTATGGCTGAGTAATATTCCATTGTATATATGTACCACATCTTCTTTATCCATTTATCTGTCAATGGACAGTTAGGTTGCTTCCATGTCCTGGCTATTGTAAATAGTGCTGCAATGAACATCTTGGTACATGACTCTTTTTGAATTACAGTTTTCTCAGGGTATATGCCCAGTAGTGGGATTGCTGGGTCATATGGTAATTCTATTTTTAGTTTTTTAAGGAACCTCATACTGTTCTCCATAGTGGCTGTATTAATTTACATTCCCACCAACAGTGCAAGAGGGTTCCCTTTTCTCCACACCCTCTCCAACATTTATTGTTTGTAGGTTTTTGATGATGGCCATTCTGACTGGTGTGAGGTGATACCTCATTGTAGTTTTGATTTGCATTTCTCTAATGATTAGTGATGTTGAGCATCCTTTCATGTGTTTGTTGGCAATCTGTATATCTTCTTTGGAGAAATGTCTATTTAGGTCTTCTGCCCATTTTTGGATTGGATTTTTTTTTGATATTGAGGGACATGAGGGGCTTATATATTTTGGAGATTAATACTTTGTCAGTTGCTTCGTTTGCAAATATTTTCTCCCATTCTGAGGGCTGTCATTTTGTCTTGTTTATGGTTTCCTTTGCTGTGCAAAAGCTTTTAAGTTTCATTAGGTCCCATTTGTTTATTTTTGTTTTTATTTCCATTTCTCTGGAAGGTGGGTGAAAAAGGATCTTGCTGTGATTTATGTCATGGAGTGTTCTTCCTGTGTTTTCCTCTAAGAGTTTTATAGTGTCTAGCCTTACATTTAGGTCTTTAATCCATTTTGAGTTTATTTTTGTGTATGGTGTTAGGAAGTATTCTAATTTCATTCTTTTACATGTAGCTGTCCAGTTTTCCCAGCACCACTTATTGAAGAGGCTGTCTTTTCTCCATTATATATTCTTGCCTCTTTATCAAAGATAAGGTGACCATATGTTCATGGGTTTATCTCTGGGCTTTCTATCCTGTTCCATTGATCTACGTTTCTGTTTTTGCACCAGTGCCATATTGTCTTGATTACTGTAGCTTTGTAGTATACTCTGAAGTTAGGGAGCCTGATTCCTCCAGCTCCGTTTTTCTTTCTCAAGATTGCTTTGGCTATTCGGGGTCTTTTGTGGTTACATAGAAATTGTGAAATTTTTTGTTCTAGTTCTGTGAAAAATGCCATTGGTAGTTTGATAGGGATTGCATTGAGTCGGTCGATTGCTTTGTGTAGTATAGTCATTCTTTTAAAAAAATTTTTATTGGAATACAGTTGAGTTACAATGTTGTGTTAGTTTCTGCTGTACAGCAAAGTGTTACTCACTTTGATCAATGGAACAATAGAGAGCCCAGAAATAAACCTACCACCTACGGTCAATTAACCCTCAACAAAAGAAGCAAAAATACACAATGGAGACAAGACAGTCTCCTCAGCAAGTGGTGATCGGAAAGCTGGACACCTACATGTAAACTGAAAAAATCAGAACACCATATATAAAAGTAAGCTCACACCATATATAAAAATAAGTGCAGAATGGTTTAAAGACCTAAATATAATATATGACACTGTAAAACTCCTAGAACAGAACATAGGCAAAACATTTTCAGACATAAATAATAGCAATATTTTCTTAATTCTGTCTCCCAAGGCAAAAGAGAAGCAAAAATAAACAAATGAGACCAAATCAAACTTAAAAGCTTTTGCACAGTAAGGGAAACCATCAACAAAACAAAAAAACAACCTACAGAATGTGAGAAAATATTTGCCAATGATGTAACCAACAAGGGGTTAAATGTCCAAAATATAAAAAGAGCTCATACAACTCAATATCAAAAAACTAAACAACTAAATCAAAAAGTGGGCAGAAAACTTAAACAGACATTTCTCCAAGACATACAGATGGCCAAAAGGCACATGAAAATATGCTCAACATCGCAAATCATTAGAGAAATGCAAATCACAACCACAATGAGGTATCATCAGTCAGAATGGCTATCATCAAAAAGTCTACAAATAATAAATGCTGCAGAGGGTGCGTAGAAAAGGGAACCTCTTATGCTGCTGGTGGGAATGTAAACTGGTGCAGCCCCTGTGGGGAAAAAGAACAAAATAATGCCATTTGCAGCAACATGGATGGATCTCGAGATTCTCATACTGAGTGAAGTAAGTCAGACAGAGAAAGACAAATATCATATGACATCACTTATATGTGGAATCTAAAAAAATGGTACAAACAAACTTATTTACAAAACAGAAATAGAGTTACAGATGTAGAAAACAAACATGGCTACCAGGGGGCAAGGGTGAGGGAGGGATAAATTGGAAGACTGGGATTGACAAATACACACTACTATAGATAAAATAAATAATATGGGCGTACTGTATAGCACAGGGAACCCTTCTCAATACTCTGTAATGACCCATATGGGAAAAGAATCTAAAAGAGTTTGGATATATGTATATGTATATACATTGTTGAGGGTTAATTGACCGTAGGTGTGTAGGTTTATTTCTGGGCTCTCTATTGTTCCATTGATCTATATGTCTGTTTTTGTATCAATACCATGCTGTTTTGATTACTGTAGCTTTGTAGTATTGTTTGCAGTCTGGGAGGTTTATGCCTCCAGCTTTGTCCTTTTTCCTTTGGATTGCTTTGACAATTCTGGGTCTTTTGTGGTTCATTATAAATTTTAGGATTATATGTTCTGGTTTTGTGAAAAATACCATGGATATTTTGATAGGGATCACATTAAATCTGTAGATTGCTTTGGGTAGTATGGCCATATTAACAACATAAATTCTTCCAATCCTAGAGCATGGGATATATTTCCGTTTCTTTGAATCATCTTCAGTTTCCATTATCAGTGTGTTATCGTTTTCAGCATACAGGTCCTTCACCTCCTTGTTTAATTTTATTTGTAGGTATTTTATTTTTTTTTGACGCAATTTTAAACAGAATTTTTTGAAACTTTCTTTTTCTGATATTTCATTGTTTGCGTGAAGAAATACAACCAATTTCTGTATGTTAATCTTGTATCCTGCTACATTGTGGAATTCATTTATTGGTTCTAATAGTTTTTGTGTGGAATCTTTAGGGTTCTCTATACAGAATATCATGTTATCTGCAAATAGTCACAGTTTAACGTCTTCCCTTCCAATCTGGATACCTTTTATTTCTTTTTCTTGTCTGATTGCTGTGGCTAGGACTTCCAGTACTATGTTAAATAGAAATGATGAGAATGGGCATCTTTGTCTTGTTCCTGAATTTAGCAGGAAGCCTTTCAGCTTTTCACCATTAAGTATTATGTTGGCTGTTGGTTTGCCGTAAATGGCTTTTATTATGTTGAGATGTTTTCCCTTTATACCCACTTTGATGGGTGAGAGTTTTCATCATGAATGGATGTTGAATTTTATCAAATGCTTTTTCTGCATCTATTGAGTTGATCATATGGTTTTTTTAAATTTTTCTAACTATATTTATTTTGCTTTTAGTATGTTAGGTACTGTTCTGGGTACTGAGGATACAGAGGTAAGACAAAGTCCCTGCCCTGAAGACTCCCACCTGTAAATGCTAAGACATACTAAAATTTACAGTAATTAAAGCAGTGGGGTGTTGGTACAAGAATAGATGTAACAATGATACAGATTAGAAAAAACCTTGGCTTGTTACAAGTGAGTATACATTAAAGATAGTACTAGGAATGGCTTCTGGACTAGTTTGTATAATTTAGAGCCTATTTCAGGACTCACTAGCCCACTCACATGAATCACTTTTGAGGATTCTTTACACTAGGTCTTAAAGTGGCTGAAAGATAGATGTGGCACCAAATTCATAACATGGAATCTCTGAAATTCCTAATTTCTGGCTGGTGAAGAATGGGATCTTGACAAGTCTCCAGTCTTGGTTGACTTGCAGTAATGAGGAAAATTGATAGGTAACATGAAAAACAGTTTAGCTTCCCTGGTCAATCAAAGAAAATGCCAGTTAAATATAACTATTAAACACCATTTTCAAAGCATCAAATTGAATGCATCATGGATGAGGTGACGTGGGCTCTTGTACATGGTATGAATAAAATGGTAAAAACCACCTAGGAAGCAATTTGAAAGAAAGCACGAAAAGCTTTAGAAATATTCGAATACTTTGATCTAGTAATTCTGCTTCCAGCAACTCATTCTAAGGAAATCATCAGAAATACACTTGGAGATTTCTGTGCACACACATTCTACCACTGTATCATTAGGCTGCATGTGACAGAAACCTGACAGAGGCTTAACTAAGAGGGTGTTTATCCTCATGTATCAGTAAGTCCAAGGCTAGTACAGCAGCTCCTCCAGGCATGCCATCATGATCCAAGCTCCTCGAGTCTTTCCACTGTACCACCCAGAACAAGTGGCTGTCTTCTTCATGCCCCAGAATGGCTCTGGTACTTCTTGGTTTCATGTTTGTGCTCCAGGCAGGATGGAGAGAGGACAAAGGTTCACGCTTTCCAAATCTGTCCTTTTGTATCAAAAAACCTAGTAAGCAGACTTCCACTTGTATCTTTTTTTTTTTAACCATGTAATCAATAATAGTCACCATGTGATTCAGTAGATCCTAACTTGTATCATGGTCACCTGTATTAGATCCTTACTTGTTCAAGATCCACTTATATCTCTTAACTTACCAGAGCTGTCACATGGCTACCCTTAGCAGGAGCTGGGGAAGTATTAGTAACTAGGCACATGATCATCTCCCTCATCCAAAGTGAGGTTCTGCTGAAGAGGAAGACAAAACACAAGATCTGTTTAATTACAAAATCCTCTGTAGCTATTAATGTCAGGATTTTGAATTTTACTGACCTAGAAAAATGCTCGTGATACAATGTCAAGTGAGAAGCAGGACTGAGAACATACAGAATACAATCACAATTTTGTTTAGAAAAATATAATTTACATACACAAACATCCCACACACAGGAAATAACAAAATGTTAGTGGTAGTTAATGTCTAGAGAGTTAGCAGTTCAGGTCAAAACGGTATTGATGGATAGATATGTTTTACCTTACTGAATGTTTTCTGTATTTTCTAAATTTTCTCCAATGAACTTGTATTCTTTTTATGTTTTATTTTTATTTTTTGGCCACACCGTGCAGCATATGGAATCTTAGTTCCCCAACCAGGGATCGAACCTGTGCCCCCTGCAGTGGAAGCATGGAGTCTTAACCACTGGACAACCAGGGAAGTCCCTGAACTTGTATTATAATAGGAAAAATAGATGTTATTTTAAAAAATACCCAGTATGTTCTTAAAGAAGACGAAGTCCAAAATATTTATTTACACTTATTCATTTTCATCTTCATTGTCAAGAGAAGGGAGGCTACTATTTTTGATTTGCTTTCGTGAGTTTTTTTTAACTGAACCCTGCTTATTTATTTCATCTTCTTCATTTGTCTTCTTCTTTTTTGAGCTTGCTGTTAAACTGGAATATTTTTCATCTGAGGAATGCTTGACTGGTTTTCGATACATAATTCTTCCATCAGCTGATTCTTCATCTGGTTTGGCAGCCTTTATTTCTGTTTTAATTTTCATGACTTCTTCAACTGATAGGTCTCCCTTTTTAAAAACCACCACCTGGGGCTGTTCATCTTCTTTGTCAGTGTGATCACCATCTTCACCTGGGAGCTGAAGCAGGATTCTCTTGGTTTCTACTGTGGGCCCTTCCTCGTAGCCGATCCGTTCCTTGAAGCGGGCCAGGAGCGCCGGCTCGGCTGGCCGCACGTACGACACCTGGTTCCGCTTGCTCATAGCCGCGCTAGGGAAAAACAGGATCCCCCCGCCGCCTGGAGACTGTACAGAGCGATCATATGGTTTTTGTATTTTCTTTTGTTAGTGTGGTGTATCATATTGATTGATTGGCATATGTTGAACCATCCTTGCAACCCTGGAATGAATCCAGCTTGATCATGGTGTATGATCCTTTTTATGTATTGTTGGATTCAGTTTGCTAATATTTTGTTGAGAATATTTGCATCTATATTTATCAAAGACATTGGCATATAATTTTCTTTTTTTGTAGTGCCTTTGTTTGGTTTTGGCAACAGGGTGATGGTGGCTTCATAGAATGAATTTGGGAGTGTTCCCTCCTCTTCAGTCTTTTGGAATATTTTCAAAAGGATTGGTGTAAGTTCTTTTTCGTATGTTTGGTAGAATTCCCCAGTGAAGCCATCTGGTCCTGGACTTTTGTTTGCAAGGAGTTTTTTTTTTAATTATACATTCTATTTCACTTCTAGTTATCTGATTTTTCTTTACTCAATTTTGATAGGCTGTATGTTTTTAGAAACTTGTTCATTTCTTCTTGGTTGTCCAGTTTGTTGGCATATAACTGTTCATAGTATTCTCTTATGATTTTTTTATATTTCCACAGCATTGGTTATTTCTCCACTTTCATTTCTTATTTTGTTTATTTGGATTCTCTCTCTTTTGTTGTTCGTGAGCCTGGCTAGAGGTTTCTTGATTTTGGTTATCTTTGAAAAAATAGCTCATGGTTTTATTGATCTTTACTGTTGTTTTTTATCTCTATTTTATTTATTTCCTCTCTGATATTTATTATTTCCATCCTTCTGCTAACTTTGTGTTTTGTTTGTTCTTCTTTTTCTAGTTATTTTAGGTGGTAGATGATATTTTTAGGTGATATGTTGTTTGAGATTTTCTTTTTTCTTGAGGAAGGCATGCATCAATATGAACTTACCTCTTAGCACTGCTTTTGCTGCATCTCATTAATTTTGTAAGGTTATATTTTCATTATCATTTGTCTCGAAGCATTTTCTGATTTCTGCTTTGATTTCATCATTGACCCACTGTTTTTTCTGTAGCATATTGTTTAGTCTCCATGTGATCATTTTTCCCCCCATGTTTCTTTCTGTGGTTGATTTCTATTTTCATACCATTGTGGTCAGAAAAGATGCTTGAAATAATTTCTATCCTCTTAAATTTGTTGAGCCTTGTTTTGTGTCCAAGTATGTGGTCTATCATAGACAATGTTCCATGCACACTTGAAAAGAATGTGTATTCTGGTTTTTTTGGATATAGTGTCCTATAGATATCAATTAAATCCAACTGTTCTGTTGCATCATTTAGGACGTCTGTTTCCTTATTGATTTTCTGTCTGGAAGATCTGTCCATTGATGTCAGGGAGTACCAAAGTCTACTATAAAATTGTATTCCTGTCAGTTTCTCCCTTTATGCCTGTTAGTATTTGTTTTATATATTTAGGAGCTCCTATATTGGGAGCATATATGTTAAAGAATGTGATATCCTCTTCTTTTATTGATCCCTTTATCATTACATAGTGTCCTTCTTTGTCTTTCTTTATGGACTTTGTTGATCTTTTTTGTTTTTTAATCCATTCAGTCATTCTGTATCTTTCAATTGAAGAATTTCATTCATTTACATTTAAAGTAATTATTGATTGGTAAGGACTTCCTGTTGCCATTTTGTTAATTGTTTTCTGACTGTTCTGTAGATCCTTTGTTCCTTTCTTCGTCTCTTGGCAACCATATATGTCCAAATATAAAAGTATGGGCAGGGACTTCCCTGGTGGTGCAGTGGTTAAGAATCCGCCTGCCAGTGCAGGAGACACGGGTTCAATCCCTGTTCCGGGAAGATCCCACATGCCATGGAGCAACTAATAAGCCCATGTGCCACAACTACTGAGCCTGAGCTCTAGAGCCCACGAGCCACAACTACTGAGCCCCACACGCCACAACTACTAAAGCCTGCACACTCTAGAGCCCGCGTGCCACAACTACTGAGCCTCATGCTGCAACTACTGAAGCCTGCTCGTCTAGAGCCTGTGCTACACAACAAGAGAAGCCACCACAGCAAGAAGCCCGCACACTGCAACCAAGAGTAGCCCCCGCTTGCTGCAACTAGAAGAAGCCTGTGCGCAGCAACAAAGACCCAACTCAGCCAAAAAATAAATAAATAACTAAAAATTTAAAAAAACTTTTAATTAAAAAAATAATAAAAATAAAAGAATAAAAGTATAGGCAAAGGAAAGATAATGGCATATTCCTGGTGGCAGTTCATATAATTTATTAGATCCTAATTGTAAGCATTTATTTTCTCCATTTCTTTAGCATGTGTAGAGAGCTCTCATAGAAGGAAGAGGAATCAATTAAAAGTGATTTATTAAAAAAATAGTGATTTATAGTAACTTGAATTAATGAAGACAATGTGGAAGTTAAATCACTTTCCTTTGAATCACATCTATCACCATTGTTATTGTTGTGACCCTGAATGTTATTTTCAAAAGAAGTCAGTGGAATACAGTGGGGAAAAACTCTGCAATCAAACGGACCTGGGTTCAAATCCTGAATGCAACTTTTGGTTATGTAACCTTGAGTCCATTTTATGTGTTTTTCTCCTTTCTGAGCTTCAGCTGCAAAATGAGTATGATGCAACACACTTTATGGTGTTTTATAAAAGTTAAATAAGATAATGTGTATAAGTTGTTTAGCACAGTACCTGGCACAGAACATATACTCAATTAATATTTGTAACCTTTCGTTACTGACTCTCCTTATGCTGGAATGAAAAAGTTTCCTGAAAGCAGATAAAACATTGTCTTGTTTGTAATAACAGTGTCATGCCAGTAAATATTCCACATCTGTAATGTTAGAAGAAAATTTGGGCTTTGCATGGCCAGAATGGTTTTATTAATTTATTATTATTTTTCTCTAGAATCAGCGATAGAAAAGGCCGTTTCAAACTTGAGACTTTGTTTTCCTTTCATATAGATTTCTGTATAGTAAATCTGTATTAAATGATTTTGTATCTATCAATATATCCATATAGTTGTTTTCTGATATTAGGGTAGGGATATTTTTCCTCTTTTTTTGGTAAGTGGTGAAAGAGAATACTAGGAGAAAATGGATGGTAAGCATCTAAAACTTAAACAGAACTTTATGCAAAGCCTTCTGATTCAAGATAGTTGACTAAGCATTGAACTGGCAAAAACTGAAGTTTCATTATATCAGGTGTTGCTGGTGGGAATTTGAATTTTTATATGTACCCATTGGTGTTTCCAGGTTGCCAGCTTCTCCAGCACCTACCCTTTTGGAGGACAAAGTAACAGCATCAAAATATAAAGTGCTCATACTCAGCAATTTTACTCATTCGTATTTTTATGTGTTAGTTCATATGTTTACAAGGATATTTTCTGGAGCATTGTAATAAGAAAACGTTGAGACATACAGATGGCCAAGAAGCATATGAAAAGCTGCTCAACATCACTAATTATTAGAGAAATGCAAATCAAAACTATGAGGTACCACCTCACACCAGTTAGAATTGGCGTCATCAGAAAATCTACAAACAGCAAATGCTGGAGAGTGTGTGGGGAGAAAAGGGAACCCTCTTGCACTGTTGGTGGGAATGTAAATTGATACAGCCACTATGGAGAACAGTATGGAGGTTCCTTAAAGAACTAAAAATAGAATTACCATATGACCCAGCGATCCCACTACTGGACATATACCCAGAGAAACGCATAATTCAAAAAGACACATGCACCCCAATGTTCATTGCAGCACTATTTACAATAGCCAGGTCATGGAAGCAACCTAAATGCCCATCGACAGATGAATGGATAAAGAAGATGTGGCACATATACAATGGAATATTACTCAGCCACAAAAAGGAACGAAATTAGGTCATTTGTAGACACATGGATGCATCTAGAGACTGTCATACAGAGTGAAGTAAGTCAGAGAGAAAAACAAATATCATATATTAACACATATATGTGGAACCTGGAAAATGGTACAAATGAACCGGTTTGCAGAGCAGAAATTGAGACACAGATGTAGAGAACAAAAGTATGGTCACCAAGGGGGGAAAGCGGCAGGGGGTGGGGGTTGTGGTGTGATGAATTGGGAGATTAGGATTGACATGTATACACTGATATGTATAAAATGGATGACTAATAAGAAAATAAACATTAAAAAAAAGAAAACATTGAAAGTATTCTGAATATCATCAATAGAAGAATAGATAAAAAGAGTAAAGTATCTCTATACTATAAAATACTATGTGGCAGTTAAAAAGAATGAGGTAAATCTATATATAATCTCTATGACATTGTTGAGAAGAAAAGAAGCAAAGTATACATAATATATCATTTATGTATTTTAAAACTATGTTTCTGTAGGTATAGATGTGCATATAAATGCATCAAGAGGAGTGGTTACCTCTGAGGAGGTGACTAGGATAGGGTAGAAGTGCAGGGAAATTTCAGCTTTATTTTTATTATTTTCATTTAAAAAAATTTTTATTGGGGTATAATTGATTTACAGTGTTGTGTTAGTTTCAGGTATACAGCAAAGTGATTCTGTTATACAAATACATACATCCACTATTTTTAGATTCTTTTCCCATATAGGCCATTACAGAATATGGAGTAGAGTTCCCTGTGCTATACAGTAGGTCCTTATTAGTTATCTATTTTATATATAGTAGTGTGTATGTGTCAATCCCAATCTTCCAATTTATCCTCCCCCCACCCTTATCCCCTGGTAACCATAAGTTTATTTTTACATGTGTGACTCTTTCGGTTTTGTAGATAAGTTCATTTGTACCCTTTTTAAAGATTCCACATATAAGTGATATCATATGATATTTGCCTTTCTCTGTGTGACTTACTTCACTCGGTATGACAATCTCTGGGTTCACCCATGTCACTGCAAATGGCATTATTTCGTTCTTTTTTATGGCTGAGTAATGTTCCATTGTATATATGTACCACATTTTCTTTATCCATTCATCTGTTGATGGACTCTTAGGTTGCTTCCATGTCCTGCCTATTGTGAATAGTGCTGTGATGAACACTGGGGTGCATGTATCTTTTTGAATTATGGTTTTCTCCGGGTATATGCCCAGGAGTGGGATTGCTGGATCATATGGTAGCTCTATTTTCCGTTTTTTAAGGAACCTCCATACTGTTCTCCATAGTGGCTGTACCACTTTACATTCCCACCAACAGTGTAGGAGGGTTCCCTTTTAAGCACATCCTCTCCAGCATTTATTACTTGTAGACTTTTTGATGATGGCCATTTTGACTGGTGTGAGGTGATACCTCATTGTAGTTTTGATTTTCATTTCTCTAATAATTAGTGATGTTGAGCATCTTTTCATGTGGTTTTTAGCCAGCTGTATGTTTTCTTTGGAGAAATGTCTATTTAGATCTTCTGCCCATTTTTTGATTGGGTAGTTTGTTTTTCTGATAATGAGCTGTGTGAGCTGTTTATATATTTTGGAGATTAATCCCTTGTCAGTTGCTTTGTTTTCACATATTTTCTCCCCTTCTGAGGGTTGTCTTCGTTTTTTTTTATGGTTTCCTTTGCTGTGCAAAAGCTTTTAAGTTTAATAAGATCACATTTGTTTATTTTTGTTTTTATTTTCATTACTCTAGGAGGTGGATCAAAAAAGATCTTGCTACTATTTATGTCAAAGAGTCTTGTGCCTATGTTTTCCTCTAAGAGTTTTATAGTATCCAGCCTTACATTTAGGTCTTTAATCCATTTTGGGTTTATTTTTGTGTACGGTGTTAGCAAGTGTTCTAATTTCATTCTTTGACATATAGCTGTCCAGTTTTCCCAGCACCACTTATTGGAGAGACTGTCTTTTCTCCATTGTATATTCTTACCTCCTTTGTCATAGATTTGGTGACCATAAGTGCATGGATTTATCTCTGGACTTTTATCCTATTCCATTGATCTATATTTCTGTTTTTGTGCCAGTACCATACTGTCTTGATTACTGTAGCTTTGAAGTATAGTCTGAAGTCAGGGAGCCTGATTCCTCCAGCTCCGTTTTCCTTTCTCAAGATTGCTTTGTCTCTTTGGGGTCTTTTGTGTTTCCAACAAATTGTGAAATTTTTTGTTCTAGTTCTGTGAAAAATGCCATTGGTAGTTTGATAGGGATTGCATTGAATCTGTAGATTGCTTTGGGTAGTATAGTCATTTTGACAATATTGATTCTTCAATTCAGGAACATGGTATATCTCTCCATCTGTGTCACCTTGATTTCTTTCATCAGTATCTTATAGTTTTCTGAGTACAGGTCTTTTGTCTCTTTAAGTAGGTTTATTCATAGGTATTTTATTCTTTTTGTTGCAATGGTAAATGGGATTGTTTCCTTAATCTCTCTTTCTGATCTTTCACTGTTAGTGTATAGGAATGCAAGAGATTTCTGTGTATGAGTTTTCTATTGTGAAACTTTACCAAATTCATTGATGAACTCTAGTAGTTTTCTAGTAGCATCTTTAGGATTTTTCTATGTATAGTATCATGTCATCTGCAAACACTGACAGTTTTACTTCTTCTTTTCCAATTTGGATTCCTTTTATTTCTTCTTCTTCTCTGATAACCATGGCTAGGACTTCCAAAACTTATGTTGAATAAAAGTGGCGAGAGTGGACCTCCTTGTCTTGTTACTGATCTTAGAGGAAATGCTTTCAGCTTTTTACCATTGAGTATTATGTTAGCTGTACGTTTGTCATATGTGGCCTTTATTATGTTGAGGTAGGTTCCCTCTAAGCCCACTTTCTGGACAACACTATGAGATTAGAAATCAGTTACAGGAAAAAAATACTGTAAAAAACCACAAATCCATGGAGGCTAACAATATGTTACTATGTATTCAATGGATCACTGAAGAAAGAAATCAAAGAGAATATCAAAAAATACCTAGGGACAAACAACAACGAAAACACAGCAATCCAAAACCTATGGGACACTGCAAAAGCAGTTCTAAGAGAGAAGTTTATAGCAGTACAATCTTACTTCAAGAAACAAGAAAAATCTCAAATAAACCACCTATCCTCACACCTAAAGCAACCAGAGAAAGAAGACAGAAAAAACCGAAAGTCAGTAGAAGGAAAGAAATCATAAAGATCACAGCAGAAATAAATGAAATAGAGATGAAGACAATAGCAGCAAAGATCAATGCAACTGAAAGCTGGTTTTTTGAGAAGATGAACAAAATTGATAAACCTTTAGCCAGACTCATCAAGAAAAAGAGGGAGAGGAATTAAATCAATAAAATTAGAAATGAAAAAGGAAATGTTATAACAGATACCACAGAAATACAAAGGATCATGAGAGATTACTACAAGCAACTATATGCCAATAAAATGGAAGAAGAAATGGAGAAATGCTTAGAAAGATACAACCTTCCAAGTCTGAGCCAGGAAGAAATAGAAAATATGAACAGACCAGTCACAAGTACTGAAATTGAAACTGTGATTAAAAGTCTTCCAACAAACAAAAGTCCAAGACCAGATGGCTTCACATGCGAATTCTATGAGACATTTATAGAAGAGTTAACACCTACTCTTCTGAAACTCTTCCAAAAATTTGCAGAGGAAAGAACACTCCCAAGCTCATTTTATGAGGCCACCATCACCCTGATACCAAAATGAGACAAAGATAACCCCAAAAAAGAAAATTACAGGCCAGTATCACTGATGAACAGAGATGCTAAAATCCCCAACAAAATACTAGCAAACTGAATCCAACAACACATTAAAAGGATCATACACCCTGATCAAGTGGGATTTATCCCAGGGATGCAAGGATTCTTCAGTATATGCAAATCAATCAGTGTGATACACCACATTAACAAATTGAAGAATAAAAACCATATGATCATTTCAATAGATGCAGAAAAAGCTTTTG